>NC_063192.1:22261131-22511131 GCF_017589495.1 Alosa alosa | reverse complement strand
AGCCACGAGGTTGAGAGAATTGTCCGTAGACCTGCGAGACAGGGTTGTGTGAAGACACAGATCTGGGGAAAGATACAAGAAAATTTCTGCAGCATTGAAAGTGCCCAAGAGCACAGTAGCCTCTATCATTCTCAAATGGAAAAGTTTGGAACAACCAACAGTCTTCCTAGATCTGTCTGCTCAGCCAAACAGAGTAATCCGGGGACGAAGGGCCTTGGTCAGACAGGTAACCAAGGACCCACTTCCTTTGAGAGGATGAGAGAAGCGTAAAGACGGACAAACATCAGTGCATCACTCCACCAATCAGGCCTTTATGGTAGAGTAGACAGATGGAAGCCATTGGGTCTGAAACATAACAGAAAGTAGAAAAAGTGAAGTGCTGTGAATACTCTCCGTGTGTCTTACATATTTGCTGTGGATTACCAATAAAGACAAAGTCAAAAATAAATAAAACAAAATCTGAAAGACATTTGGAGAGGTTGGGGGGTGTTGTGGGAGGGCTGGGGGAGACCGTAGAGTGATGCGTCCCTGGCAGGTGTTTTGAGCGCAGCACAGGATTATGGGGATTACTGCCACACTGGTCATGTGAGCGCACTGCTCTGCACTGACCCTGCTTATGGCCAGATTACCCTGGGGAAGGTGAGGTGGCTTTACCCTCTCTCTTCACCCCTCTTTCTCTCTCTTCACCCCTCTCTCTCTCTCTCTCTCTTCCTATCTCTCGTTCTCTCTGTCACCCTTTGCTATTCTATCGTCACTCAGTCCAGTCGACCATCTCCAGCAGTCCCATGTCCCTCATGCTTTGCGGGCACTCCTGCTTGTACTCACTTGCCTCCGTCTGGACTATTCTAGGTCTCTTGGTTGGTTTTCCTCTGGCGTTCTCAAGGTGCTGCTGCGTGTGATTTTTCGGAGCGGGTGGACCCGTGCTTTCTGTCCTGCTGCTCCTCAGGGTTGACTCTCTCTTGACTTGACTGGCCCAGACGGATGCTCTGACCTACTGATACTCAGGTGAGTAGAGGAGCAAAGTGAGATACCCCCCTGACCTGTGCTACTGTAAACCCCTCTTAAATCCACTCATCTCAGGAGCACATCCTCACCTTTCCTACCCCAGTCACATCCGAATTGCTGTTTTTTAAGACACAAATCTCTAATAGATAATGACTTATTTCCTTTTTTTAAAGATTCTGTGTTCAGGGACTTTGTTTTTAATTGTAGGCTATGACCTTAAGTTAAAAAGTATGTTTTTATGTATGCTGGTATGCCAATTAGAAAGACACTCAAATCAGGATATTTTGCATTCATTTAGCTAGCATATTTTTTATACAAGAAGTATTATACATACAGTCTATTAGTATGTGCTCTCTAAGAATTCAACTCATGGTCGTTGTATCGTCAGCATCAACTGAGCATCAGGAACACCACTTAAAACATTGCATTCATTGTTATTTCATGAGTAATATCTTAGCATTCATCCTATCGCCTACATCCTAAGGTTCGAGATATCAAACGGGTGTCACTTTCTCCCTGTGGACGGTCTATAGAAATACTGTTAATAATGATTATTGCAATAAGACTTTGTTCGTTAAACAAAAAACAAAAATTCAGGTCGTTTCTTGGTGTGTAACGACGCGTTTTCAAATTATTTGACCACTACATCCATCAAACGTCTAAAAATATCCGTTGTTCTTGCATTGATGTTGCATCAGATGTCATGGTTTCCAAGCAAGTAGGCTACAAGTGAATGACTCATTTTTAACTTCAAAGGCGAAAAACCTATTTTCCCTAATTTTCTCTCTCTACAAAATGTCTTATTTCATGTTAAACTGAAGCCTACAGTTTGATTTTACAGTACGAATCACCCAAATCCTCTCTGGATTATTGTCTTTCCTGCGTCATCAACATTCCCTGAACTCAGATCCAAAAGCTGCCCAATATTTCCGACCGGAATGATTATAAATTATAAGCTACACAATATACACTAATGTAGCCTGTGTACTACAGTGACGCTTATTCCGGGCAATTCTTACTGCCAAAGCATAGCCTCCCCTGGTTGAAACACCCTTAAGGAAAACCCAGATACTTAATAGAGTACAGGTTACTTATTTCGGAGAAAAGATGAAAGGGGGTTAGGTGCCTGTAGTTCCCGACAGTCCTGTCTACAACCAGACGGAAGCAATAGGATATGCATTGTCAAGATCTGCTTACCACTGAGCGTAGGGAGCACTAATCAATCCAATTAGCGTCCAAATAATTAACTTACCCAGTGTCTCCATTTTCGTCGTTTCCCGGTGCCTTTGTTGAAGAAACAATACAGATCATCATGACTAGTTTCAGTTATATTTTCGTACACGAAATATTTTCGTACATCTAAGTTGCCCTAAGCTTTAGCGGATATTGCAAACTTCCAAGCATAAATTTATTCTCGCTGTTGCTACAACAAGGCGAGTTTGATTTGGATGTGTGACGCAGGCATTGCAATTGGATGTTAATGGGTATTACAGGGTATTATTATAATTTATACGGGGGTTATTATAATGCCCCTAGCGGTCTGTCTTATTGCGACACTAACCATCAATGTTCACTTTACATTTATAGTTAAGAGGTTTAAGCTACGTTTGGTTTCTAGGAATATTTTGTTTAACTCTTTTTGAAATAATGTGAATCCAAAGGTGACATGGTGGTTACGGTTGACATAGTGGCAGAACATAACGTCATGTCAATTCCATGAAAATTGCCCTCCAGGTAGGCCTCTCTTCCTTGAAATATCAACCAAGGCAGGGTGATCTAAAAGAACACATAATCTAAAAATGAATTCCATGCATTTGGCGACAAGTCATCCATAATATGGTGCACTGAAACTACAGGCTGCTGCCCTGATCACCTTTTGTTATGGTATGTGATGTATGTAATAAGCTTTTGTTATGGTATGTGATGTATGATCATCATGGTATATGATCATATGGCATTGGTGTAACTGGTGTGTGACGTGTGAACTGATGTCCATTTGTGTGTGTGTGTGTGTGTGTGTGTGTGTGTGTGTGTGTGTGTGTGTGTGTGTGTGTGTGTGTGTGTGTGTGTGTGTGTGTGTGTGTGTGTGTGTGTGTGTGCGCGCGTCTCAGAGGCAGGATGGTCCACAGCCCCGGCAGAGAGCAGTAAGACCATGGCGTGGAGGGGACGCCACGTTGGCCGGACCGCACTCTGGGCCTCTCTTCTCCTCCTCCTCAGTGTGTCCCTCCTGCTGTCCCCCGCCCTGGCCGGACCAGCCCGCTCCCCCATCCTTCCTGGCCAGCCCTTCCTGGTGTTCTGGGGGGTCCCCGACAGGGGCTGTCCGGGGCGCCCTGACCCTTCGGCCTTCGGCATGGAGTGGCAGGGCCGTGCGGCTGTGTTCTACGAGGACACCCTGGGCCTGTACCCCTTCTTCACCGCCTTGGACCAACCCATCAATGGAGGCCTTCCGCAGCACACCAGCCTGAACACCCACCTCCAACGGGTAGAGGCTGACCTCCTGACCGCCCTGCCCCAGGCCGGGGCTCCGGGGCTGGGCGTGCTGAGGTGGAAGGAGTGGTCGCCCCAGTGGAGCAGGAACAGGGGAAAACAGGCCAAGTACCAGCAGGGGTCGCGGGCCCTGCTCAGGGGGTTCTTTCCCGACTGGAGTCCTGAGGAGGTGGAGAAGTGGGCACAGGTAGTTCAGTCACACATGTTCATGAATAACACACACACACACACACACACACACACATTATTATTCTCTAAAACGACAACTTGTAACAATTTCACCTCTCCGGAATAATCCACATAATTACAATCTGAATGCTTTGCGTCTTTAAAAAGAATGCCATTTCATCATAGTAATCATACGCATTGACTGAGTGTCGATGTGAATGTCGTGTATTTCAAGAGAACATTCTGTTGACGGTTGGTGATGTCACTTCCTGGCAGGTGGACTTTGAGGCGGCTGCTCAGGCCATCCTGATGGAGACCCTGCGGGAGGTCAAGCGTCTGCGGCCCCAGAGCCTGTGGGGGGTGGCTCCCTTCCCAGACTGCTACAACTCCGGCCCGCTCCAGCTCCTGCCCAACTACACAGGCCGCTGTCCGGCCGCCGAGATGGCCCTCAACGACGAGCTCATGTGGCTGTGGAAACGGAGCACGGCCATCTACCCTACCCTGATGATGGACAAGTTCCCGCCTGGGTCCAAGGGGCCCTGGCTTTACTCCTCTAATCAGATTCGAGAGGCATTGAGAGTGGCAGCTCTGGCGGGAACAGCCTACGACCTACCAGTGTTTCCATTGGTCAGGACTGTCTATGCATCCACCAATAACTACCTGTCTGAGGTAAGTCGTATGGCTGTGTGGCTGGGCCTTTCCAAAACTATTCCCTACCCACTACCCCTTGGTTACGGAGTTGACTCGGGATGGGAAGCATCCTCACAGCTAAAAGAAGTTCCCTTGATTAGCACGTAGGGTTATTATAATACCATACTCAGCTATGGGACGAACTTCACTCTCCACTCTCCCTAGTGGAAACTGGTTCACGGAACCATGGATTTGTTTACAGGCTCTCGCGAAATTAATAATTTGAAACGTTCTTCATGACGTGGCGCATTAATTGACACACCCCTTGATGAGGGGGCATCGGTGTTCACTCTGCATCAGGGGTTTATAACACACTACCACTTGACAGTAACTGGTTTCAGATGGCCCTTAATATGGCAGACCATCCACATAAACGCGCAAATGGAGTGCAAGTAGCTAGGGACGGGGTGAAGTAACTAGTTTCAGAAAGGGCCGCTGAGTCCCTACTTTCCCTGTCCCTTGGCCTCCTCTCCCTCCTCCGCTCTGGGTCTCTACTGAGCGCGCCCAAGGCCCCTGGATCTCCCGTCTGAAATGGGCTCTGCCTGAAGGTGCACTCTGTGATTCTCAGGAAACAGAATTTAGAAATCAGAAAAGAAACAGAACATGAACGTAGTATGTAAACAATCCCAACCAGTCACGTACCTTCAAGCAAAGTGTATCGCTAATGGCACACAGAAAGTGCAAATAGGTATAGAATGCATGGTGAGCCATAGTAAAAAAACGGCATAAGAACGGAGTGAATCAACTACCTCGATACGCTCCTCGTATGAGAGGAAAGGCAGCAGGGGTTCAATGTTGGGTTGCAAATGTTGTTGTAAGGGTTGGGAATTGCACGCAGAGAGTGAGGAGTGCTCTTTTCCCCCATGTGCTCCTCAGGCAGACCTGGTGAACTCGGTGGGAGAGAGTGCTGCTATGGGCGCCGCTGGAGTCATCATGTGGGAGAGAGCCTTCTTAGCAAAGACTCAGGTACAGCATGGGCGGAATATATGGTCTGTACATTTTCTGTTGCTTACATTTGTAATGCACTCAGCAAAAACCTTAATTTGTTCTTCTTGGTTTCTGGTCTTTGGCACCAGTGTGGGTGTGTCTGTACTACTGGCACATTTCGCCTGTTTCTCATTAAGTATGGAGTATTTTTGTACGTCATGTTTGAAACAGAATGGGTTTGTGTGTGTGTGCTACTTTTACAGAAGTCCTGCTCTGAGATGGCTTCTTTCATACGGGATGTGTTGGGCCCGTACGTGGTGAACGTCACCACGGCGACACGCCTGTGCGGCGTGTCCCTGTGCCAGGGTCGCGGGCGCTGCGTGCGCAAGAACCAGGAGGACTCCGTCTATCTCCACCTGCCCTCCGCCAACTTCCGCCTGCTGCCCGAGGGCGCCGAGGGCGTCCGGGCCGCTGGCGAGCTTGACCCCGCCTTCCTGGACACCTGGAGGCGGGACTTCCGCTGCCAGTTCTACGAGGCCCTAGAGGGCGCCGCCGCAGACCAGGAGTCCGGAGGCTTGGACGCCCGGGGGGCCAATGCACGCCCTGCACTTAAGTCCCCCGCCCTGGCAGGACAGGGACAAGGGCAAGGGCAGGGGCAGGGGCAGGGGCAGGGGCAGGAACAGGAACAGGGACAGGGGGGACAGGGGCAGGGGCAGGGGCAGGTGCAGGTGCAGAGTGAGGGAACGGGGGTAACAGTTGGACAAGTACCCAAGGACAGTGGCGTCTCGACTCACCAGCCCGCGGCCCAACTGCTCTTCCTGCTCATGGCGACTGGACTCCTCTTGACCCACTGAACTCAAAGGGTCAAAGAAAGGTTGTTGTGACAATCTTGGCCTGTGTGACTCCATTTAATCCATATCTGCTGCCTGCTTGGATTGAGACAGCAACAAACAGCAGCAGCAGCAACTCTGAAATGGAAGCCACATGTAAACACTAAATGACTCATGCCTTTGTATTACACAGAAAACAAAAAAAGAGTACTTTAATTAGAAGCGGATTTCCATCCGAAGGGCCGGGTGTTTATCATTTTTGATTCAGCTGCTGAAACAGTGCCGAGCCCCTGGAGAGCTTTACTCCTGTAACAGGACTGATTAAACCAGACGACCCACTGCGTTCACACCAGAGAGCCTGTCCCTGCACGCATGCGACTCCTAGCAGTGGGGATATTAGCTCTGATGACACCAGCGCCACATTTTGTGGTGTGGTGAGAGCGTAAGGGCCTTTTCAAGGGTACACACAATAAAATAGGTTCCTTTGTTTGTTTTTGACTTTTCAAAAAGCTCAAAACAGCTCCTTGGAGAAATTAAAATGTGTCTTTTTTTGTATTCCCTTTTGAGTGGTTGCATTGCGTAATGGGGCACAGACAGCTTTCCCACAGAACCCTCTCTCTGTGGCTGCTCACAATGAGACTTCACTGTCTGTCGTCACTCTCTCTCTCTCTCTCTCTCTCTCATCACCAGTCATTGTAAATTTAAATCCACTGATGTTCATATTTACTACTTTGGGCAGGTTTAGAGGAAACCAGACACCAGGATGCTCCCTGTAAGCCTACACTATATCCACATGATAGGCCAATACCATCTGCTCTTAGTCTAACTGCCTCCTGTGACAAGCCACATCTTACTTATTTTGGAATACTACTTTAGGTCTATAGACAAGCAACATATATACATTTCACACACACACACAGACGGACAGTAAACATATCCATCATACACATACAGCTATACCACAGATACAAACCCGATCAAATATGCACACACTCAAAAAAAATAAAAAAATCACCCGTCTTGTGACATATACAGTGCATTAAAAAAGGACCCTGTTTTCTTCAGAAAGCACCTGAACTTTCAAGGGTCAGATCAAAGGGTCTGAAATACTAACTGTATGTCCATGAGATATTGCAGGTATTGTTTTTAAATAAATCCGCAAAACATTATAAAATATCCCTGTTTTTGTTTTGTCATTATTGGGTATTGATTGTTGATTAACGAGAAAACATTTTTGTATGGCACATTTTGATTTTGGCACAAGGCAATATAGCAACATGTGCAAATGAGGATCCTGCATACACAGAGGCTGATACAAAACACAGGTCAACACACACACACACACACACACATAAGAAACATCACAAGCTCAAGCATATGGATAAAGGTCACATATTCAAACAGCTCTACACACGTATGCACCCCCAGCAGAGAGACTCAGTGTAACCCTCGGCATCTGTGGGCAGATGCGCCGGCGATACCTCTATCGGCCTGATCGGCCCGGCCGGGAGAATGTAACAGAGCCGGTAGAGAGATGGGCAGGCCGCCTTGTCACAGACGTCTGTTTGTTTAGAATCACATGATCTAATCTCATGTTTGCATGCCGGGCCCGTCTGTTATCTTCTGGCCGTCTGCCCCACCCGCTGCCATAAACTGAAACCGTCCCAAGTTTACAATAAATCTGCACAATCTCAAGTGATCTGAAGCTGTGGGTTTTTGTTGGTGCCTTTGTTTGTTTGTATAGCTGCTGATCCGAAGGGTGGACTGCTAACTTTCTCCGAGTTGATTGTGCCTTTGGTAGCAGTCATGCCATCAGTTGTTTATATTGTTAGCCAATGATGCTCAATCTACAGGTGACTGTTTCGTGACAAGTCAATTATAGGCACATTCACAAAGACGGTAGCCTAATTGTAGTCTGCAACTCCCACACCAGACAGACTGTCTCTACACTTTGATCAGTCACATTTTGGAGAAACTGGCCCATGACAGCACAGAATATGAGCCTCTGTCTGGTGCTGTTAAATATTGAATCCGAAAGCTTCCAAAAATAGGGTGTTTTCATTTTCTATGATTGCACCCTTCATCTGTAGATTTCAGTTCTTGCTGCAAAAGACAGACCACGTTGACCACCTCTCTGTTTCAAAACATAAGAAATTAAAACTCCTTAAAACATAGATCTAAAAACAAGTTTGTGTACACATCAAATCCAAGACAAGCATAAGGACATTAGAGTCAAACAATGGATTTTTATGCATCATTCTTGTAAATTTATTGTTATATCCTCTTTTTTAAATATACACACATGACATTGGCTAAATCATTGTTTTAGTGACATTGAGACAGTATCTACAAAGGTTACTTCTGATTGGATCGAGCAACAGACAACAAGAGCAGAGCAACGAAAACAGCCCTCCTCCTAAACCCCTTTCCATCAAAAAAGCATCCCCTCTAAAAACTCCAATACCCAAAATCCCCTGCTTCAGTCCATTGCCACTCTACGTACAGTGGCCAGAGGGGAGAGGATTCATGCAGTGAACTCTGGCATGGCTAGTCAGGAAACATGCTTCCCACACTCCCACACACACACACACACACACAATGTTTCCCCCACACACACACACACACACAATGTAGCCCACACACACACACACACACACACACACACACACTCAATGTAGCCTCCACATAAGTTAGTATTGAAAAAAAAACAAAACCAACAATTTCTCAGGTGTGTGTAAGTGTAGATTAAGTCTTTCACATGGATAGATAGTAACATAATGCATTGTGGCATAAATTCATAACTTATGTGTGGGCACACACACTTCTTAACAGCGTACCTGACTCGTTTCCAGGGCAACAGACACCAGGGTGGCTTGTGCATCCCTGTGTATTGTACTCTTGCTAAAGTCTCATCTGACCCCGCAGGTCAATCAGTCACCACAACCATGTCCCAGACGTCAGGGTCCATCCATCTCTACAGTCGACACCACATACACTCAAGGACACATGGCACATGGCCTGAAGCCTTCAACGCAGAAGAGGGGACAACACCACGCCACCAAAGGTAGGTACTGTGTTGGACGGTATGGTGGAGGAGATTAGGGGCGTTCTTCTCCTCTGTATGAAGTCACAGATGAGAGTGAGAGAGCGCGAGAGAGAGAGAGCAAGGCTGCCACTTGAGATGACGCCCGTTCTATTGTACTCCCAGGGTCCAGGAAAGGGGAGAGGAAAGGGGAGGGGGAAGGGTTGTTCTGCAGAGCATCTCTGAGAGGCTTGATCAGTAGCGAAAAATTTGGTAACACGGTTATCAGCTAAGAGTCTGTACACAGATGATTGCATTAAAGAGCGTCTGCAGGGCGAATAGAGGGAAGGGAGTGGGGGGCATATTGGCACAGCGACACCACCCTTCGGGTGTGGTTATTTGCAGCACATCTCTTGGAGGGTGGTGGTGGTGTTGAGGGGATGGGGGTGCTTGTGGTTACTTTCAGTAGCAGCGGCGGCAGCAGCAGCAGCACATCTGGGGGGGTTAGGAGAAGGCGGCCTCCAGGGCATCCAGAGTGCGCTTGATATCTCGGATCTGAGCAGCAAGCGTGTGGATGGGCTGCATGGAGCGGTCCAGCTCCTCACAACGTGCCATCAACGTGTACATTCCCTATACAAGGGCACACACACACACACACACAAGAGAGCAGAAATTGATGCACAGACCTTCAATGCAAGCAGTCAGACATTCAGACATGATCATATAGACACCAGACATTATAGCTCATTTTCCACCTTTATGCTCATGTCCACAGACTCTCCGAGGCTATCCACAGAGTCTCTGTACGTCTGGATGTAGCCGACACTCAAGGCTGTCATCTGCAGGACACACACACACACACACACACACACACACACAGATATAACACTGATATAACACTGGTTTAATTAGAGTCAAACCCTAAACAGAACATAACTTGCATTAAAAAGAGATTTGCAGACAATTCATGACGACAATCAAAGCTAAAATACATGGTTTGTGCAGTTTTGTGAATTGGTTGAGATCACCTGTCTGTGTACACAGCAAACGGGGGAACAATCCTTTCCAAATGGATTAAACCACAATGCAGAACCGCAATGAGACAGGGGTGGCCGTGGCCATCTATCCCAGCAGGTCCATGCCACTAACTAAACTTACGTTCTGGATGGTTCCGTTGAGGCTGCGCATCATGAGCTCTACACTCTGCGCCCGTCCTGCGTGTGTCTCTGCAGGTCCAACAAGGCGGACCCGGGTCAATCGGGGGGATGTCTGCTGGCGCCCGCGCATCGACCCCGACCCCGGACTGAACCCGAGCTAGAGTCCAGCTAGACAAGCGGAGACAGGAGGCGGATCAGAGGACAGAAGGAGACACAACATGCAGCCCGGGATTATCTGACCAACGAAGTAAACAGCCTGCACACAGGTGGGTTCTCACAAAAGTGCAAAACAGGCTGAGAGACTCACTGGATGTGCAAGTGGTATTCAAAAGACATAATAAATATTTTCTTTAAATACAGGTTTGCCACCAACTGTTGCAGATGAACATCAGATGAACTAAAATTAAATTAAATTAAATAAAAAGAATAACCACATGCGAACAAAATCAGCTCAAAAATGGAGGCAGACATGCAGCATTACAATGTTCTGAGACTCAACACAAGCTTAATGCAACTGCAATAACTGACTGGCATATCAGCAAGCAATACACACATATGTACACACACACAAATTTAGCACACACACACACACACACACCACGAGCTTTCTTGGTAAAAGAGATTTCCAAAGTCAACTTAATTAAATAAAGGATAAATAAATTAAATGCGGCGCACACACACACACACACACACACACACACACACACACACACACAGATATAACACTGATATAACACTGGTTTAATTAGAGTCAAACCCTAAACAGAACATAACTTGCATTAAAAAGAGATTTGCAGACAATTCATGACGACAATCAAAGCTAAAATACATGGTTTGTGCAGTTTTGTGAATTGGTTGAGATCACCTGTCTGTGTACACAGCAAACGGGGGAACAATCCTTTCCAAATGGATTAAACCACAATGCAGAACCGCAATGAGACAGGGGTGGCCGTGGCCATCTATCCCAGCAGGTCCATGCCACTAACTAAACTTACGTTCTGGATGGTTCCGTTGAGGCTGCGCATCATGAGCTCTACACTCTGCGCCACGTCCTGCGTGTGTCTCTGCAGGTCCAACAAGACGGACGGGTCAATCGGGGGGATGTCTGCTGGCCGCCGCATCGACCCCCGGCCGCGGACTGAACCCGAGCTAGAGTCCGCTAGACAAACGGAGAGAGACAGGAGCGGATCAGAGGACAGAAGGAGACACAACATGCAGCCGGGATTATCTGACCAACGAAGTAAACAGCCTGCACACAGGTGGGTTCTCACAAAGTGCAAAACAGGCTGAGAGACTCACTGGATGTGCAAGTGGTATTCAAAAGACATAATAAATATTTTCTTTAAATACAGGTTTGCCACCAACTGTTGCAGATGAACATCAGATGAACTAAAAATTAAATTAAATTAAATAAAAGAATAACCACATGCGAACAAAATCAGCTCCAAAAATGGAGGCAGACATACGCGTACAATGTTCTGAGACTCAACACAAGCTTAATGCAACTGCAATAACTGACTGGCATATCAGCAAGCAATACACACATATGTACACACACACAAATTTGCGCACACACACACACACACACACACGAGCTTTCTTGGTAAAGAGATTTCAAAGTCAACTTAATTAAATAAAGGATAAATAAATTAAATGCGCGCACACACACACACACACACACACACACACACACACACACACACACACACACACACACACACACACACTTACAGTCACACCGAGGCTGGGCAGCTGAATCATCTTGATCTTCTGCTCCAGGTTCCTGCAGATGAAGTTGGTGAGGTCTCCCTCATGGCTCACGGTGCCCTCTAACTCCAGGGCGCTGGAGATGGTGGCCCTGCGGCCGCCCTCTGCCTGACCGCCCCGGGCACCTCCCCGCGGGCCTCCGCCACCACACGCCCCGCTCAGCTCGTCCAGGCTCTTGCTGTCCTGCATGCCCCGCACCACGCGGTCCGGCATGCCGCGCACACGCACCTCCGCCATCACGTGCATGGGCCGAGGCACTTCGTCCGAGTCCGCCGCGGTCTCCGCTAGGGAGGGGGCGGTCCCGCTGGCAGGGGCCGATGTGCTGAGACGAGAAGGAGGGTTTCGAGATGATGATGATGATGATGATGGTTCCGTAGGCTGCACAGAGGAATACAACAGAACAGAAAATCCTTGTTAACCCATTCCTTGCATGTGTGGCAAATGACCAAATCCAATTCTGCCAAGCATGCCAAATTATGTAAGGTGTGTAGACTCATAAGTGTGTAAATGTGTGCAGCACTTAGATATATCAGCCTACACTATAGCGTACAGTCACTCATTAATAAACATAGTAGATCACATATAGCTTTTATATGTATTGTAACCAATGTTGTCTTTTCTAGATAAACAGTCCACCCACTCCTGATAAGGGGTATTGAAGGGATACTGTATCTGTCAAATTGATGTTTCCTTAATTTGTTACAGCAGGTCAATGTAGAACCATCACTTGCAGGCTACAGATCCTACATTTTCATGATCTATGATCATGAGATCATAAAGGCAGTTTAACTTAAACAGTCCAACTCACACCAAACTTCAATATGGACGAATAATTACTCATGGTTGTATGTCAGAGTTGCTTGTGTCAAGTAGGTAGGACGGAAGGTAGGTAAGTAGGTAGGTAAGTAGGTAGGTAGGTAGGTAGGTAGATAGGTAGGTAGGTAGGTAGGTAGATAGATAGGTAGGTAGGTAGGTAGATAGATGGGTGGGTGGGGAGTGGGTAGGTGGATGAATGGGTGGGTGGGTGGGTGAATGGGTAGGTGGGTGGGGGTAGGGTAGATGGGTGGGTGGGTGGGGTGGGTGGGTGGGTGGGAAGGTGGAGATGGGTGGGTGGTAGATGGGTGGGTGGGGGTAGATGGGTGGTAGGTGGGTAGATGGGTGGGTGGATGGGTGGGTGGGTAGATGGGTGGGTGGGTGAATGGATATGGGTGGGTGAATGGGTGGGAATGGGTGGGATGGGTAAAGTGGGTGGGAGGTGGGTGGGAAGGGTGGATGGGTGGGTGGGTGAATGGATGGAGGGTGGGTGGGTGGGTGGGAGGTGGGTGGGAGGTGGGGTAGGTGGGTGGGTGGGACCAGGAGGTAGGTAAGTAGGTAGGTAGATAGGTAGGTAGATAGGTAGGTAGGTAGATAGGTAGGTAGATAGGTAGGTAGGTAGATAGGTAGGTAGGTAGATAGGTAGATAGGTAGGACGGAAGGTAGATAGGTAGGAAGGTAGGGATAATAAAGGGAGACTGTAGCGAGTGTATATTTACCTCTGCCTTCTCGTCTTCTCCCTGCTCTCCATCATTTCTCTCTGTTCTATCATTCTCCTCCTCTTCTCTCACTCCATCATCATCTGGGGCTTCACTGTATGTGTGTGCGTTGTCGTGCTGTTGTCTGTCTGTGCTGTGTGTTTCTGTGTGTGGTCGGTCTTTGGTTGCTGTGTCTATGAGATCTGTGACATATATGTGAGTGAATACCGAATCATTGTGGTCTTCTTCACCTGTGTGAGGTTCATGTTTGGGCGGAGATTCTGCATGCCTGTTTGGTGTGTGTGAGTGTGTGTCTGTTAGCGACGTGGAGTGCGTTTCGGGAGTTTCAGTGTGTGACAGGTTTGAATTTGAATGTGCGGCTGAGTTATTAGATATGTGGTCTGCATCCACATTAGTCTCTGTTGTAGTCTGTGTCTCCTCCTCTAGACCATCTTCTTGTAACGTGGTCCTGCCATCACACTTCAGAGTGTGTGGCGTAGGCCTGTCAGAAATCTCAGGGGAGGTTGGAGAGTCCACCCCGTTGGTTGCCTCGGGGACATCTTGGCCACTCACAGGGGAATGGCTCATCCCTCCTCCTGCTGAGAATATGAGAATTCTTCACCATCTTTGATGACATCACCATATCAACATCAACAATAACGCTGTTGTCATGATCTGCTTTGAATATTGCAACATTCCTCACTGTATGATCAAAAACATCTTCTACACACACAATAGACCTGACACACCTAGCTACGCTCATGGGTCATACAAGGACTCGAGATGTTTCCAATACGTAGCTAGTTCTACACAACACTCTCTACCAGCTGGAAGAGATTCGTCCATACTACTTGCATTGACCGGCCTAACTGCCTGGCTGCTACTTCCTTAGCTGCCTGGAATTGTACCAATCACATTTAACAACTTCACGTAGGTCGAGAAATGTCGATTATAACCCAAAAACTTTGCAGTTGAATAGCTTGTGGGCAAAACATCAGCTGGCCGCCGACAACATAAATAAAATGATCACAAACGTCAACGTTATTAGTCATATGCACACCGTGATGTTATTCTAACCCTGTATGAAATTCAACGCCATGTCATCTTTAGGAACCGAAACTTTAATGACGTACTAACATAGCTAGCAAGCTAACGCCACTTATCTAACGGTAACCTAGCCTGCTTAATAGTAAAATGTTAGCTTACTTTGGCTAGTCAATTGGTACCTGTCAAAGTAGCTAGCTAGTGCTAGCTAACTTATCGTACAAGAACCAGCTAGCTAAGTTGACAAGTTAACCACAAAGGACCTCCTGTTGTCATGATGCAATATGGGATAAAGATACTTACAGCTGCTCTGTTCTTATCACTCAAAACAGGAGGATTAGCCCACCTAGCGAGAGAGCTACGTTATGCTAGTAACAATAGCTAACGTATGATAGCTGTTATGGGCGAGAAGACAGCCAGGCCTCGTTAGTTTGAGTTGGATAGTTCTAACTGAACGTGCGAGTAGCATTTCGTCATTAAATGCAAAAACGGTCAAATAACCTCATAATTACGGTAAAGAAACAGTCTACTGTTCCATGTATTCAAAGAACATAATTAACAACAATAACAAACATTTAGCTGATGTTACCTAGTTGTTCCTCCCAAAGATGAAGGTTGCCAGGAAACTGAGTCCGTCCGACTTAACTTTCGTACTAAACCATACCATTAGGCATATGGTTCCGGATATACTTTTAATGTAGGCCTATGTTTGAGTAGGCTACATCATAATGAGTGTACGTAACGTACCTATACATATGTATGTGTTGATATGAATAATAATACATACGATACATACATACATACATACATACATACAAACAAACACACATATTTATTATTGTTATTATTATTATTACTACTACTACTACTACTACTACTAGGCTACAATTACAACTATTACAACTACTATATTGGCCACTACTTTATTGTTGCCATATTAATTAAAGCCCTGTGTGTAGGCCTGTGCACTGCTAAATGTCGTGATTTGCAGCCACTGAGGTTGTTCTTATTCACATGCAGTCTTCAGTATGCAATGCATTGATTTGACCTGTTCAGGTTCTATGGAATTGGCTAATAGAAACCATAGACATTCAGTCTTATTTGTGAATTATGGACACTGCTGGGGCTGCATAAAAGTAGTGAAATTTTTCTGTATAGCTTTCAGTGGCCAATCTTTTCCAGATTTATGCAGTAAGAAGTAGGTCCACCACTGTAGGCTAATATCATAAAATGTAGCCAACTTATGAGAAAGCTTAAACTTGCAATACCAGCTACAGGCCTAAGGGGGCAACAAAGATATGTATATGTCATCCACCCTATTGTCACCCTCACTGTGTACAAGCCTATGCTGTCGCATTTGTAAACCTTGCCTGCATTACAAACTGAAAACATGAACCACACCCAGGCCACAGTAGATCTGTCACAGTTAGTTTGACACACAACACTCTGCCATAGCGGGTGTCAAATGAATTTTATTATGGATCCTATTGTGGGCAATCCCTATATTTCAAAGTCAAATAAACTGACATCATTTCATCCATAACTTGTTAGATTCCAAGCTTGGCTTAGTTTTACTGAGACACACCCTTGGAACTCCACCTCTCTCTCTCTCTCTGACTATCTGTAATTTTCTCTCTGTCTCTCTCTCTATCCTCTATCAAACACACACACACACACACACCGAGCAGCTGTACCCTGTGACAGATCTGGCCTGGGTGTCTCTCTCCCTGCATGTTCTCAGCTTCTATCTGGGGAGATCAAAGCCTTCTTCTCACACCCTCCTGAAGGTGCTGGCGTGCCGTCGGGCCTTCCAGGCACCAGTGTCCCGGAGCCTCAGCGCCAGTGGCTGTCACACACACAGAGCGCCTTTTGTGTGCTCACTTCCTCCTCATTAGTGAGCCGTCTCTGGCAGCCGCCCGCTTTGCACACCCACCCAGTGCCAAATGCTGCTTATTATTCATCTGTTTATGTATAAATATGTGCCGTGCATGAGGTCTCTGGGGTGAAACACACAGAGTGGCAGAGACAGAGGGAGAGAGAATTAGAGTGGGGCGGGTGTGTGTGTGTGGGGGCAGCGGAAGTTCATACTCTCCATTTCACACACCGCAGACTCTGAAAAGAAGAGGGAACGCCGCCAAAAAAGAGATGCAGAGGCACCCACTTTTGTGGGGAGGAAATAATTGAAAACACTTTATTTCGTTCACAGAGTCACTGCAGCAAATAAAAGATGTTAAAAGTGTATGGCAGAGTGATTGAGTGGGGAGGGGAGTGGACAGGAGACAGCCATCTTGAAGAGAATTACATCAGTAAGAGGATGACATGCACACATATGTGGGATAATCTAGAGATAAAACACTCCATCCTGTGTCAAAGGAGAGATTATTGGGTGGTCGGAGTCACATCATTCAGCCCAAGGAAAGGCGCGCGCACACACACACACACACAGACACACACACCCTAAATCTCGTTTTCTTTTTTTTTTCTCTCTTTTTATCAAAAAAAGGTGCTTCAATATGCGCTTACAATACAATACTGAATTGTTCGGCAGACATGAAAGGAGGCCAGCGCCAATGATCTTGCGAAACCAGGTAGCACTAAACCCACCCACATTCACTGTGACCAGCCGAACATCAGGGATTATCTTTGAGCCTGTGATGCTGTAGGCTACTTATGAGTCACAAAGACATCCCTGGACTGGACTGATTCTTTTTGTTCATCATTTGCAAAACATGTCATCCAATCATCTTTGAAGCTTATATAAAACTGAACACTCTCGCCACTCTGCCATCACATTCAACAATAAGTGTAATATTGTCATAAGTGTAACAAGTTCTAACATCTGACATTCCCACGTTTCCACTAACAACAAGCCTTTTTGTTTTCTTTTTTGAGTCATGAATAATCACAGATGATATGAATGAAAAAGAGAAATAAATACAAAAAAATAACAGTTAAATAAGAAAAGTACGTACATTTCAGCATAATACATTTGTGTGTGTGTGTAACATGTCAGAGAAGAGAAGATATTGTGCTTTTACTTTACACCCCCAGTCTCTTTAGGGTCAGCCCTGGACGCGCCCCAGACTTCTCTTGAGTACAATCTTCATGGTTTCTCTGTCGTTCTGGGCTCTCAGATGGGACGGATATGGTCTCTCTTTGAGTGTGATTTGGTTTTTTTTTTTCAGTCTCTATGGCCCGCTCATGCTGACCACGTCCTTTAGCCTTCACCTACAGTCCTTCAAAATCCGCTGCTTAGCAACCGGGCGCCACAAGGCGATCCTTCGTTGAACACAACTCCAGTCCATCAGCTTAAATATGTGTGCTTGTGTGGTCGGTGTTGATCATGTGCAAGGTGTGTGTATTCCTGGTTGTGTGTATGAGGGCATGTTGAATACTGATGTTTGCTTACATATCTGTATTTGGATGTATGCCTCTGTATATTTGTGTAGTGTGCATTTATATGTCAGTGTGTGTGTGTCTATGTGTGATTGTGCGTATCTGTCAGTGTGTGTGTTTAAATGTCTGTGTGTGTATGTATGTGTGTGTGTGTGTGTGTGTGTGTGTGTGTGTGTGTCAGTATGTGTTTATATGTCAATGTGTATGTGTGTGTGTGTGTGTACGTGTGTTAGAGAGAAACCAACTTCAGCGTGAAGGCTATGTACTCCTGGGCTGTCTCTGAGCCGAAGTTGGCGCCTTGCTCCTGTTCTTCCTCCCCCTCCCCTCTCCTCCTCCTCCTCCCGATCTCCCTCCCTCCCTGTGACGGTCACCCCTCTTGCGCCCACGGTGGCGCTCCCGCTCCCGGTTGCCATGGTGCCGCTGGTTGAGCTCCCTGCATCGCTGCTTCAGGTCGCTCGGGTGAATCAGCGACATCACATCCTGGAACCAGGACTGGGTGGAGCCTGGGGCGGGGATGGACACCAGGGCGGGACCAATCACGTTTAAGTGAATGGTGACCGCTGTCCAGTGGAAGCCATGCTCCTCCAGCTGGCAGTGGTACACGCCCCCATGGACAAGCTCCGCCCTCGGAATGAGGATCCCCCTGTCAATCACCACCAGCTTCTCCCCGGATGTCACCTTCAAAGCAACAGGACAGAGTGTGAGGAGAACCTTCCATTTCATCAACAGAATACACAACGATACAACTTCTCCCCGAACGTCAACTTCAGATAATAGGAGAGAGTGTGAGGGGATATTTGAGAATGTACTCTGAGAAGGCATGTTTCAGTGTGTTAGACATACAGGTGTTGGTCATATAATTAGAATATCATCAAAAAGTTGATAAATAAACTTTTCATGATATTCTAATTATATGACCAGCACCTGTATATGTGTAACAGCCTGTATGCATCATACAGTGTCTATTGCTCTTTCTCTCTCTCTCTGTATGTGCATGAGTGTGAGTGTGTGTGTGTGTGTGTGTGTTTTAAGAGTCTACACTTTTTGTATATTGTACTGTGTACAACTCTGTGCATATTGAAGGGTAGAGACATGTGTGTTGTAGAGAGACCTGTTTAGAGGTTGTGTAGACAGTGTATAGTCTACCTGATGGAGTTCAGCGCTGTTCTCTCCCGTTTCCTTCAACCAGGTCACAGAGGCATGATGGGACTTTGGGAGACACTCCAAGTAAGTGCTGTTTCCTACGGCAACCACTATAGACCTCCTCTCTGTTTCTACCTGCAGCCCAGCTGCAAACAAAAGAGGAGACAAGGCAAGTCAGCAAGGCACTTTTAACCCACTATGCCAAGGAGGATAGGTTTTCGGTTGGTTTATTTGTCTGCAGTATTACAGAGAAAAACACTGGCCCTATTTGCATGGAACTTGTTTGAAAGGTTAAGCATGGACCAAGAAAGAACCAATTACATTTTGGGGAGGATTCATGAATAATTTTTCCCTTTGTGAGACAGGACATTTGGCCTAGGTTAAGGTCTGTGCTCTTCCAGTTCCCTTTTTTATATTATACATTTAAAAACAGCAGGAATTGACCAAGTGTCCTCCATTAACCAACACCATATACATTGAGAGTTGACTGTACTTTATAGGGCCTTCCTCCTCAGAGCCAAAATCCCAAGTCTCTCACCTCCTTCCACAGTTTCACACACAGCTTTTTTTTTTATAGGTCACATGTTTCCTTCATTGCAAGCTGTGAATCTCTCTACTGCTTTGAGTTTGAACACAGCCTTCTTGGCAACACCAAAAACCTCACAAAAAGAAATATATCGGTAGAAATGGGATTTAAATTGAAAGCATGCAGCATGACAGCAGACCAAAGCAGATTCATATGCTCTGATAAAAAGCCAACGGTCATACACTGGTGATGCGCTGCACACATTTGGTTTCACAGATTGCAACGACGGTTTTGGCTTCTCTTCCTTTAACAGCGGTTGGTGTGTGAGTCACTTCAGCCGGCAGATGACAACTAATCGCATTAGAAAATCCTTCCAGACACCAGAAAATAAACAGTCTATAATAAGGAGAGGGAAAAAAAACGACACAGGACTGACTACCGAGAGAGTGATCTGTAAGTAAATAAAAATAAACAAAAACAAATGCCTCCCGTGCGCAGTCGTGACGGCTCACGCGGGGAAGAGACTCTGGAGAGTCGTAATTATCGCCATCTGTGCTCGGTGCTATGAAGTTCTTAATTAGTTATGATTGACGGACTACATGTGGGCTGACTGCGTTATTTCCAAAGGGTTACGGCAAAGGCTGGTTGGCTTTCTGTCGCAGTTTATGAAGCTTATCGGATAATATCATGGTATCAGTCAAGCATGTCTTTAGCTTTTTAAGCAAATCAAATCAAACAAATTGGCCTTTTCTATCGGAGAGATGGAGGGTAAATCTGTAATAGATTTGGGTCTGATCAGGGCTGTAACAGTTCTGGAGTCAGATGCTGTTGCATGGGTGATGCTTGTGGGTGACTGTGAGGGCAATTGAATGAGACTTCTCCACTCTCACCGTTTGTACTTTATTTCACATCAGATGCATCTCTCCTCATTGTGCTCCAGATTTCCCTCAGCATAAATAAATGATCTATATATCCATACATCTATGATATCTATTTTTTCCTTTCAGATATACATTATTTCTTACTTGACCAAGGAGGAATATTATTATCCTGCTATATTGTCTGCATTTTCCTTATGTTGCCCCAAGGACTCGGAGTGCATCTTTTTCTCTCTGCTGTTTATGTACTGTACTGTATACGGCAATGATGACAGTAAGGCTTTACTTGACTTGACTTGGCTTGAAATGGCAGTCAGTCAGACAGATAGTCAGATAGTCATTCAGTCAGACAGCAGCACTCACCTCCTTGCCTGACACACTGATTGAGAGGATCCCCTGCGTCTCCCACCTGCCGGGTATTTCTCCTGCACACATTACATACAACATGGGTGTTATAGTGAGCCTAAGAGACTACCTTGTTGATCATGTGTGTGTGTGTGTGTGTGTGTGTGTGTGTGTGTGTGTGTGTGGTATGTGTGTGAGTGTGTGTAAATGTGCATGTGCGTGTGCATGTGCGTGTGTGTGTGTGTGTGTGTGTGGATGTGCGTGTGTGTGCGTGTGGATGTGCGTGTGTGTGTGTGTGTGTGTGTGTGTGTGTGTGTGTGTGTGTGTGTGTGTGTGTACATGTATGTCTGTGTGTGTGTTTGAGCTGACCCCTCACCTGCGTGCGATGGGCATGTAAGGGCTGCATGCGTGGCCGTCCCAGGTGCAGTAGGGGTCTCTAGCCAGGCAGCACTCTGGACATGCCTGACCGTACAGCTCACACTGGAACAGCCCCAGCTGTGCCACACCCTCCGCCGCACCTACAAACAGCCACTGCTGTTCACACACACACACACACACACACACACACACACACACACACACACACACACACACACACACACACACACACACACACACACACACACACACACACACAGAGGGAAATACAGAGTACAATGTCAATAAAGACTAATTTAGACAGACAGCACTAAAATACATATCCACCCATAGTAGGCTGTGTATGACTATGACCAACCAATGACTTTATATACAGTCATTGTGACCAACTTATACTCCCACAGAACCTTATTATAGTATTATTATGGAATAAAAATGCACCACAACACAGACAGCAAGACACACACACCCAAGGCACAGATGCGGGCATGAACATATAATCATAGCCTCGATTCGTTCCTCAAGGACTTCTAAACGTGTTGCTATGACGACCAAGCGAACACACTCTGGCACTCATTAATGGTGTGAATCTGCATCTCGAGCGTCTTTTATCACATACGTGACACTATGGGGGCACAATGTGATTCCCAAGACACCTATGTGCTAAAATGTGTGTGTCTCTCTCTCTCTCTCTCTCTGTGTGTGTGTGTGTGTGCAGTGCACATCTGTGTGTAAAACCTCACCTTGTTCTTAGACAATGTCATGGCAGTCACAGGCGATTTGTGCTGTGGGTTAAAAGAGAAAGAGAGAGAGAGAGAGAGAGAGAGAGAGAGAGAGAGAAAGAGACAGAGAGAGAGAGAGAGACAATCTAATAAGAATACACTGCAGATAGCCAGTTTAAAGAAAAAAGCCCTTTAAATGTAATGACCAGAGAGACTATCTGAGCAGTAGATTAGATCATAGAAAACATAATAACATTTGACAAACAATCTTATAAAGAGCATAATCATTTTACAGAAGATAACTCATCTAGTGTAATGACCAGAGACTATCTGAGCAGTAGCTGGAGGTCATGGTCTGCTGAGGGCCTCTCTCTCAGTGGACGTCTCCTGTAGTTACCTTAAAGACCTGCATCTGTTCCAGAGTGATGTCCTGACCATGCTCTCTAGGCAGAGGGATGGACTTCAGCACCAGCCCCGAGTCTGGAACACACACAGCGCAACATCAGTGTGTGTTTTAACTTAGTGTAACAAATATCAGTTTGTGTTATAACACAGCATAACACATTTCAGTGTGTGTTTTAACACAGCAGAACATATCAGTGTGTGTTATTACGTGGCCATGAAGTGTGTTATACCAACACATCATCATAACACTGGCCACACGGATGCCCCAGGCAATAATGTACCTTACATTTTTGCTTTAATGGTAAATGGAATTTGTTCACTAATTGGATTCTGAAAGCCTAACCTATTTTTTACCACATGCATGTATGCAGCATTCACACACACACACACACACACACACACACACACACACACACACACACACACACCTGTGCCGATGAAGAGGACATCATACTGTCCGTCCACAGCCTCCACCCTGTCCACCAGCAGTCGGGTGAACTTATAAGTCACTCCCACTCGTATGACTAAGGGCCGCCCACCCAGTGGAAGCACCGCCTCCTGCATCAGAGGGTGGGTGCGACTGAAGAAGATGACGTCATCAGGGTACTCGCGAGTGGACCTGTAACTCCCATAGGTGCTGCTTGGACACTACAGGAACATAGAGATATGTATAGCTATGATCACTGGTCAGTAAGTACACCACAACAAATTATGATTTTTTACCATTTACATAGCACTATATTACTATTTTATATAGTATCCAATATAATACGTATATAATATGTATACGGTAATAGTATAGGAATATGTATATGTATTGTATAGGTAATTGTATAAAATATAATGCTTACAGTTCCTGGTCTTGGAAAGGGCACCCGGCCTGTGAACTCGGCCCATTTGTACTGCGGTCCCTCCCTGTGATAAAAGTTGCCTTTGAAGGCTCGGGCCACATCCTGCATGCGGTACACGCACACTGCTGAGCCATTCAATACATCACTGGCACAGAGAGAGAAAGAGAGGAGAGAGAGAGAGGAGAGAGAGATGGTCAATTAAATAAATAATTTTTAAAAACCTAATTTAAAACTTAATCTATTCAACACATCACTTTGGAAACATGGTCAGTCAATTAAATGAAACCTTAATTTGAAACCTTGTCAATTCCAAAAAAACCTTAAATACAGGGTATGTAGTATACAGTGTGATTCATTAAGACATGTATGTATACAAGATGGTAATTAGAGATGGCGTTTGGGTTAGCAGCTCATAACAACGTGCACAAACACAAGCAATGAATGGAGTTAAGCCCTGCAATTTCTCAGAGTATGTAGACTGACACTTGGTCAAGGTTTTGCCATACCAATAAAAAGCCCCAGTATAAAATAGGCTCGGGTTTTTAAGGGGAGTGGCTTTGCAGCACTGGCCGGAGATCAGACTCAGAGTACACTAGTGCCATTCATCTTCAGTTTGACCGATTGTTGTGCCAATATGAAAGTAGAAAACTGTGAAACGTAATACTTCCAATGTCAGTATTTCCACTTGTCAAGGGCACCACCCATGTTATTCAATCCCAGAATCAATATATTCATAAATATTCAGGGTGCCCACTCACACACACACACACACACACACACACACACACACACACACACACACACACACACACACACACACACACACACACACACACACACACACACACACACACACACACACACACACACACACACACATATTTGCTTTGGTGCAGTATTAACACAGTTGACTTCTGCCAAACACTTGTATAGTGGTATAGTGGTAGAGTCTGTCATCGTGATTTGTTTAGAGAATTACTGTATCTGTCGTGCCATCTAAAGGTCTGAATTTGGAAAATATGAACATTTGCTGCCTCCCCACCCTTGTACACACAAATACACACACACACACACACACACACACACACACACACCAGTGCACACCCTTGGACACAAATTTAAAACATGACTTCATTCCACCCTCCTCTGTGAAGCATCATGAGTGACCATGTGTGTGTCTGTGTGTGTGTGTGAGATAGAGAGAGAGAGAGAGAGCACGAGAGCGAGAGAGAGACAGAGAGAGACAGAAAGAAAGATTCGGGAAGCTCAGACCCAGCTAAACTTTGTCTTCACTATGTCATACCACCAATCACTTTATAAACACTTCATAAAAGTCTCAGTACAATTCATGATGTGATGCGGTTATTTTTAGGACCACCATGCCTGGTGTGGGTGTTGCCCCCTCATGTCACCCACAGGGGGCGCTGTGGACTTAGAGAGTCTTCACTGGCCGCCACTTATTGCTCCCAACAGCTGACCCTGGTCAGTTGGCTGCCGTTATTGTCCCATGCTGAATACTACTCTGTTTGGCCATGATTAAGTTATGGAGTGGTGGCATGTAATAGGGTGGAAATCCATGCCACTGGGTAAATATATACACTCACAGTGGTGGGTTTGGGGCCAGCTGAGGTCAGTGTGTGTGTGTGTGTGTGTGTGTGTGTGTGTGTGTGTGTGTGTTTGTCTGAGTTCATATGAGTGTTTGTGTGTATGTGTGTGTGTGTGTGTGTGTGTGTGTGTGTGTGTGTGTGTGTGTGTGTGTGTGTGTGTGTGTGTGTGTGTATAGAGGTGTAGGTGTGTTTGTGTGTTTGTGTGTATGAGTGTGAGACAGTCTGGTGTGTATGAGTGTGAGGCCGCCTGGTGGTTGTTAAGAGGCTGTAGATGAGAGGGTTTTTCTTGTCCCTGCCGTTATGTGGTGTGTGTGTGCAAGGGCGCGGGAAGGTGGGTGCTGAGGGTGCTGCAGCACCCCTTGCTTTTTGTCAATATAGGCCTACAAATTCGCAGTTTGTCATTATATTTGTTGTCAAATAGGCAAATAGCAAAAAAGGTTATGGATAGCTTTGAATATAGCTATCCATAGATTAAACGTTATAGTCTAGCTATAGAAGTGAAAGTGGCGTGACTTCAAGCTGAGGAGAGACGTTGCAAGCAGGCTAGTTGACTTCGAGAAAAGAATATTAGGCTACAGAAAAGAATACAGGATTTTTTTCTCTCCCGGCAGTAAAGACAGTAGATTCAGTGTTTAAAATGTAAATGCAAACTAAAGGTAGGCTAACTATGCATATGACCATCCAGAGGCTGCTGATCTGTCAACATGATGAAGATCAAGATGGTTTTATTGTTGCTGCCATTATTACCACAAACACAAATTGATAACAAGACCATGACGGTCGTGGGTTATATCTTGCCTGCTTATTAGGCCATGCACCTGTTAGAACTCCGTGTAGCATGCATACTGCCAGTTTCCATATACCATCACCAACTAGTTCGCACTTTGGATATATCATTGGATTGTGAAAAGCCCAATTTCGAATACCAAACCACAACAGATGAGGTAGGATGCATCTTTTGCAATTAGTCTTTGGCAAGCCCACGACCTCACGTACGACTCAGTTTCTGTTAGTGTCAGGCAATGTGGCTGATCTAGCCCAAATCCACGAACCTAGTAGTCATCTCGAGTTCCACGACAGCTTAGCTAGTGCCACGCCTAAAAATATGACACGGAAATCCTTTCACTATTGACGTTAGCTCAGATAGAAACCCGCTGTAATTGGTGGTTAGGACACTTTTGCTGTGGAGTGGAGGCGCCATAAGTTAGGCTACTCAGAAATTGTTTGCCATTGTAGGTCATTTGCAGCCTAATTATATTTTCAAGCCAAACATCTCTGGTGTGGTTTTGACAATCAGAAAAGCAATATACTAAAATAGTTTAATGATGTAAAGTCAAGTGCTCTTCTATGGGTCTGGTGTGCGCGTGCAGTTTTTATTGATGAGTCGGAGTGAAAAGTGCTGCGCATAGTTGCAGTGGAATGTGGCTGTTCTTGCTCTTAGGTCTACCAGAGGGTCTACTCATACACGGCGCTGAAATGGCGTATTTAGCTGTCTAAATTCGAATCATATCATGCTAGAGGAGAAATCGTCGGACATCCATTATTTTGTTATTCAGCACCCCTGGTCAAAAATATGTTCCGCGCCTGTGTGTGTGTGTAGAGATGTAGGTGTGTGTAGAGGTGTAGGTGTGTGTGTGTGTGTGTGTGTGTGTGTGTGTGTGTGTGTGTGTGTTGTGTGTGTGTGTTTGTGTGTGTGTGTGTCTGTGTGTGAGCTCACCTGGTGGTCGTGAAGAGCCCATAGATGAGAGGGTTTTTCTTGTCCCTGCCGTGCTGGATGAAGATGTCCTCTGTGATTGAAAGAGACAACACAACACAGGAGATGAAATATTAAACGCCACTGAAAACAGCCCCCGCAGGGGAGCGGAGTGCTTTTGTGTGTGTGTGTGTGTGTGTGTGTGTGTGTGTGTGTGTGTGTGTGTCTGTGTCTGTGTCTGTGTCTGTGTCTGTGTCTGTGTCTGTGTCTGTGTGTGTGTGAGTGTTTCTGGGAGACAGATTGAATTTCTGTCGGCAGGTGGCCTCATCATCGAGTGGCGGGAGTGACTCTGCATGTGACTAATAGAAAACGTCTCTGAGGGAAATATGGCTGTGAGATTGTATGTATCTAATGAAGTCTCCCTTTGATATTATGGATGACTGGTAGACTGTGATAAAGTCCAGTGTCTCCATGTTGAGTCCCACTGGGCGTCTATATAATGCCTCTCCATGGCAACCTGGATTTAACCCAACCAAAGAACACCACACTGTCTTCCTCAAGGAACTCCCCCACTGTGGTTTACATCTTCATACAAAACATGGACACACACACTCACACAGGAACAGACACACACACACACATACAAATACACTCCCACTCCCATACAATCCCACTGACATACACACACACATACATACATACAAATAAACACACACACACACACACACACACACACACACACACACACATGCCAACATGTATGAAAGAGCCGATCTATTTAGCATATTGAAGATCAATGAGGTGACCTAAACTGATTTACACGGTGCGCCTTTCCCAACATAGACTCAGTGTTAATGTAGTGTTTATTTCTATAGGGAAGCTTCCTTTATACATTAGTACAAAGACCTATATCTGTCAGGATCGCTTTTCCCCTCTACTAGTTTCAATCTCACACTACTAAACAGGAACATTTATTTAACACACTAAAGTGCTTAACGAGAGCACCCATGTTTACAAAACAAGCACACCCTTTCTCTCTTCTCCCTCTCTTTTCTCCTAAACTCTCCATCTCACTCCTTCTTTCTCTTGTTTTCTCTCTCTCTCTCTCTCTCTCTCTCTCATGTTTGTTGTCATGCGGGGCACACCAGAGCATATCCATGTTCTCACATTCCAGGCGATCCAGCAGCTTCAAGTGTGTGATGGGATCGGCTATGGCCCATCTGAAGGCCTGATTTCATTATCGGACACGGACACACACACACACACACACACACACACACACACACACACACAATGTGCACATTCACATGGGAAGATCAAAACGAAGATGTGAACATGTACATTACATTACATTACATTACATTTGGCTGACGCTTTTTTAGCCAAAGCGACTAACAACATGGTAAACAGTTTAAGTTTTAGAGCAATTCTCAACAATTTTAGGACAATTTAAAAAAATTAGAGTACAGTAAGAATAAGTGCATCAGTGAGTGCTGTTTTTAACAGTTACGTGTCAGTTTAAGACGGCTGGTGAGTGCTAGGATCAGCAAGACTTGTTGTAAGTGTTGCTATGAGAGGAGATGTTCTCTAAAGAGCTGGGTCTTTAGGAGTTTTTTGAAAATGGAGAGGAATGTCCCTGCCCTTGTAAGAACTGGCAGTGTGTTCCACCAATGAGGAACAACAGATGAGAAAAAGTTTGGATTGGCCTGAAGCGTGCGGTGGTAGAGCTAGACATCGTTAGGCCTGAGGAGCCGAGCGGTCTGGAGGTAATGTATGTCTGTATGAGGGCATTCAAGTAGGTGGGGCAGAACAGGAGATTACTTTGTAGGCAAGCGTTAGAGCCTTGAATTTGATCGCGGGCCGCCATAGGTAGCCAGTGTAGCTGGATGAGCAGCGGGGTAACATGTGCCCTTTGGGTTGGTTGTAGACCAAGGACCGGCGCGTTCTGGATCATCTGAAGTGGTTTCACTGCGCAGGCTGGGAGACCTGTCAGGAGGGGGCGTTTTTTCAGTGGTCGAGTCGTTGAGATGACTATTAGCTGAACCAGAAGTTGGGTAGCATCTTGAGTCAAAATAAGTCCTGATTTTCCGTATGTTTGTAGAGTCTTGGCGGGCATGACCGGGCGACTGAGGCAACATGATCTGAGAAGTTTAGTTGGTTTTCGAGAACAACTCCTATATTTCTTGCAGTCCTGGTAGGTGAAACAGACAGTGAGTCAAATTTGATGTTGATGTTGTGGTGTATGGTAGGTTTAGGTGGGAGGACCAGCAGTTCAGTCTTGGAGAGGTTCAGCTGGAGGTGGTGTGCCTTCATCCATGTAGCTTTGTCTGAGAGGCAATCTGAGATCCGTGCTGAAACCATGGGGTCATCAGGTGGAAAGGGGTCATCAGGTGGAAAGGATGTACACATACACACACATAACAGCATACAGAGGCACATGCACATACATGCAGTCATGTATAGTACATGTGTGAGGTGTGAGTATACACACACTGGCACATACATATAGGTACACACACGCACACACGCACACACACACACACACACAGGGGGTTGTGCTCTTTTTCTCTGCCTCTCTTTCTCTCTCTATCTCACTCTCACACACACACACACACACACACACACACACACACACACACACACGCCTAACCCATTCTCTCATGGCCAGAACAGAAGGGGAGAGGCACCGTGTGCTGCTGAGCTTCAGCAGTGGTGGAGGAACCACACATCAGCATAGTTGCAGCATGAGCACTAAAGTGGGGAAAACCGCAAAGAGCAGCTGAGCTGGCGACAAGATTTCCCCTCCCATAATCTCTCTAAACTCCTTCTCTCTTTCTCTCTCTTTCTCCCTCTCCTCCCCCCATCTCTCTCTCTCTCTCTCTCTCTCTCTCTCTCTCTCTCATTCTCGCCCTGATCGGTTTCTTTCCCTCCACACCATGCTATCATTCTGCTCCATCTCTTTTCGAGGCTTCTGTATTGTCTCTCTCTCCCCCCAATCCCCCTCTTCTCTTCTCTTTTTGTTTCTCTCTCTCCCCACCTCTTTCTCTTCTCTTTCTCTTTCCTCCTGTTCTTTTTTTCTCTCCCTGGAGGACTCTCAATGTGTCCATTTCCCCCTAACAAAAGGGTCTGTTCTTCCTGACGAGAGATAGTTTTGTCTAGCCCTCACTACTTCAAACACACACACACACACACACACACACACACACACACACACACACACACGTACACCCGCATGGTGCCTGCTCCTAAAATCCTCCAATCACTCTCTCTGTCTCTTTTTCAGTCCTCCTGCAGCCCCTATGACCACTAACTTCCTTCCCCTCTCCTCCTCTCCTCCCTTCATATCCCTCTATCCCACATCATGAGACAGGATGAGGGTGCCATCTCACCCACCATCGTCGTAAACACACACACACACACACACACACACAAACACAGACATTGACCCTCTGTCTGAACAAAGGAATATAAACAGTTATCCTCACGTCTTTGAGGATGTAAAATCCCCAGACTTTGAAAAACAACAACAAAACAGACCAAAAGTATGAGGACCTTTTCAGAAAAATGTTAATCACCCAGAAACCACTTTTATTGTCCATATTCATCACAGTGACGGACATTAACATTCAAAACTCTGATCAAACATGGATGCTGCATGGACTAGAACATGAACTGTTGATCACAACAATGTCCTGAACTTCACCCCAGACTCCACATAAGCACTGGCAGTGACACACGCACACACACACACACACACACACACACACACACACACACACACACAGACACACAAATACTTACACACGCAAGCATATACACACACACAAATAACAGAGTAGTAAAATGTGAGGAATCCAGCCAAACTATGTGGGGAAGTTTGAAGCGCTCGCCATCTCATCTAACATTAACAACCTCCACCGCCATCTCATCTAATGTCAACCACCACCTTCACCTCCATTGGCAGAGAACCATATCCTGGTCCATCTCAAAGCCTCACACACACAGTGCTTGACCTCAGCACATCCTCTGCTCTCTCTACCCTCTCTTTCTTTCTTTTTCTCTCTCTCTCTTTCTTTCTCTCATTCTCTCTCTCTATTCTTTCTTTCTCTCTCTCCATATAGATCTTTGCTTTGCTTTCTCTTGCTCTCTGTCATCCCTCCATCTTTCTACACCCTTTCCTCCCCTTCCCTCTCTTTCTCTCTCTCTATTTCTCTACCTGTATGTCTGTCTGTCTGTAATACATTCTCTCTCTCTCTACCATTTCTTCCTTCTGCCCTCTCTCCTCTTTCTCTTTCTCTATCTATCCATCTGTACTTTCAATTGGCCATCTGTCCATCTTGCTGTCTCAAATTCAAACCCAACAAGATTTATTGGCACGACACCATCATTGCAACCTCTCACTCCCTTTGCCTTGCTCTCTCTCTTTCTTTCTCTCTCTCTCTCATTTCCTTTTGCTGCTCTCTATCTATGTCTGTCTGTCTCTCTCTCCCACTCTGTCTCTCTCTCTCTTTCTCTCTATCTCTCCCTCTCTCTTTCTTTCTGCCTCTCTCATTCTCCTTTGCTGCTCTCTCTATCCCTCTCTCTCTCTCTCTCTCTCTCTCTCTCTCCCTCTCTCTCTCTCCCTCTTTCTCTTCATCCCTCAGGGCAGCCTCTAAAGACCCTGGTTGCCCCAGGCTTTACATGCCGGTTGCTGCGGCTGGCCCACTGTTATGAAAACTGCGAGGCAAAACAGTCTCCAGATGTGGGAGATGAGAGAGACCATGCCCGAACCACTTCAAGAGGGACAGAGGCTCGTCCAGACAGAGATCAGGCCATGCGTGAGGTAAGCTGGGCACAGTGACTTTTCACGTGTAGACACATACGCACAGACACACACAGACACAAACACATGCACACAGACATACACAAACATACACACACAAAAACACACAGACGCACACACATATGTAAACTGCCCCTGAAAAGACAGGGCAGCTGGCCGCAGTGTGTGTGTGTGATGGTACTGAGAGCCTCTAATTGTGAAGCCGCAGCAGACTGCTTCCAGACCACGGGTCCGGTCAGAGGAGAGATGGAGTGGGTGAGAGGAGAGAGGAAGAGACATGGCTACCTCCTCTCACATAACAAAGATACACGCACATCCACACGTACACACGCATATGCATAAACAAATGCGCGCACACACACACACACACACACACACACACACACACGCACTCATATCCACACGTACACACTCACATGCATAAACACAAAGGGGTTGTGCTCTTTTTCTCTCCCTCTCTTTCTCTCTCTATCTCACTCTCACTCTCACTCTCTCTCTCTCACACACACACACACACACACACACACACACACACACACACACACGTAAAGTACACACAAAAAGACTGTGAACAGAGAGTCACAACTCAAACACACACAGAAAGTAACACACTAACATGCTGTAGAAGATTTAGTGCTCTCTTTCAACATCACACTCATCCACATCAAACAGGTTTGGTATATATAGACCGAGTGGAACAGTAGCTAATAATTGTGTTAGATGCACAGGGGATAACCAGACCTCAAGACCTCCCAGTGCCTATTACTGCCTCCTAAGGCACACTAATGACAAAACCACACACACACACACACACACACACACACACACACACACACACACACACACACACACACACACACACACAGCTTCTCCAACACAACACAACACAAATCACACAAACATACATAGACACATAGATTTCTTCATTTGGATTGGCTCATACAATACAATAATTTACACACACACACATCCAATCCAGATGCCTCTACACAACACATGACACAATGTGACTCACAACACACCCTCCCCACACTAACCCATAACACTCAGACAACAACACACTCACTATAAAACAGTCAACATTACACTCACCACTGCAGAGAAGGCACACACACTCACACACACACACACACACACACACACACACACACACACACATAGAATGGGTAAAGGGACTGACATGAACTGAAATGAGCAATCCTATTTCTGCTGAGGTTTATCACAGCGGTGGCCCAAGACCCGGGGCCTGTGTGTGTGTGTGTGTGTGTGTGTGTATGTGTGTGTGTGTTTCTGGGGGATCTGGATAGTGCTGGGTGAGTGAGAGCTCATGACTGGTGACAGCAATACATCCTCAGCCCACAGGAACCTGGACCAGCACACAGGACTCTCCGATGACAGTGGTTTGGCCCACTGAGACCAGCGCTATTAGAGTCTGTGTGTGTGTGTGCGTGTGCGTGTGTGCGCGCGCATGTGTGTATTTGTTTGTAAATCTGAGAGTTTATGCATGTTTTTGTCTTTCTGTCCTGGTGTGTGTGTGTGTTTGTCTTTCTGTCCTGGTGTGTGTGTGTGTGTGTGTGTGTGTGTGTGTGTGCGTGTGTGTGTGGGGGGGGGGTGCATGTTTGTGTGTGTGCTTGCATGTGTCTGTACTCCAGCACACCTATGAATACCTGCCAGACCCACAGCAGGGTGCTGCTGGGATATGTAGTGTTTCTGGGCGGTGAAGCACAGCGTAAACAACACCGCACTCGCATTCTTACACAGATGCCATCGCCACCAGTGAGACGTGCAAAGCGTCCATGGGTGTTCATGTTCTGCCACGTACAGTGTAGTTTATGTGTGTGTGTGTGTGTGTGTGTGTGTGTGTGTGCTTGTTTGTGTGTTTGAGAGAGAGAGAGAGAGATACAGAGATAGACAGGCCGAAAGATAACGTTGGCTGGTTCAGGCACTACCAGGGAGGTGGGTTTGCGATGTTGAACATGGATGCGGGGCTACTGGCTCAAGAGCTGATAAAGTTCCCTCTAAACAGCACAGCCATCAGGGTGGTGGTGTGGGTTTCACTCCACAGACTCCACTCACCTCTCACAAGGACAGCAGTGAACTTCACAGGGCACTTTCTCTCACTTTTACTCTGCCTCAACTTGTAGAAAGACACCCAACTAGCAACCATAAGTGAAAGATATTTCAACACAGTGTACATGTTGAGGGGGGGGGGGGGGGGTAATAGATTCCCATGGTGGTAATGTGACTAAGACAGGGCTGTTGAGGTGTTTTGAGGGGAGGCAGAGACTTTTAGGCAGTCCGATAGAAGGCTGTTTATTCTGCTGTATGTGTTTACAGAGACAGTGCGATAAGAAACAGGTCCCTGTCTCCACAGGGTGTGTGTGTGTGTGTGTGTGTGTGTGTGTGTGTGTGTGTGTGTGTGTGTGTGTGTGTGTGTGTGTGTGTGCCTGTGTAATCAGATCAACCACTGACACACTATGCCCTTTAAAACAGTGATGACAGAATATAAGGGAGAGGCAACACACACACACACACACACACACACACACACACACACACATAATCTGTGCGCCCACACATACTGAAAAAGAGTGTTAGAGAGAATGGGACATTAACTCACGGAGCTGGTCAAAGTGGGTCTGGATGCCATCAGGCCCGGGGATGGAGCAGACCATGCGAGCCTTCTGGAAGGTGCTCCACTTGTTCACCAGGCTCCGCTGACCTCCAATATCATTCTGGATCACAGCACACACATCACTTAGATGCACACACACACACATGTACAAGCACACACACACACACACACACACACACACACACACACACACACACACAGACACATGCAGATGCATTCACATATGCATTCACTTACAAATTCCCACATGGATGCACACACACACACACACACACACACACACACACACACACACACACAGACACACAGACACACAGACACACACACACACGCAGATGCATTCACATATGCATTCACTTACAAATTCCCACATGGATGCACACACCAACACACCAACACACAGACACACACACACATACTATCTTACCTTGCAGACTCGGGCCACTCTGGAGTAGAGCACTTTGCCAGCAGCACTGTCTGCCTCCTGGGCGCGCTCAGTGAAGAACACGTAAACCTTATCGTCCTCTGGGTTATCACTCTCAGACATCAGGGACACATGCACAAACTGAGCATCTGACAGAGCAAGAGGAGGAGGGGGGGTCAACACAGCCAGACAGGGACATTTTTCAGCTAGATTTATGATTTATGATCTGTGTGTTTGTGTGCGCATGTATCTGTGTATCTGTGTGTATCTTTTCAATTTCTGTGTTTTTAAGTGTGAAAGTGAGTATTAAGAGATTATGAGAAAGAGAGTATATTTTAGTCCATTTTTGGTACATGTTTCTGTGTGTGTGTGTTTGTGTGTGTGGTGTGTGTGTGTGTGTGTGTGTGTGTGTGTTTGTGTGTTTGTGTGTTTGTACGTTAGTGTTGTGTGTGTGTGTGTGTGTGTGAGAGAGAGTGTACATTCCTCACCTTGTAGCCATGTTGGATCATACTGCTCTGTCCGAACCACATGACCTTCACCAAGGCTCCGGAAAAACGCTGAGTCTCGGCTCATGAAGTCAGATGATATGCCAGCATACAGCTGACCATCTGGGACACACACACACAACACACACACATACACACACATGTGCACACGCACACACACACACACACACACACACACACACACACACACACACACACACACACACACACACACAGTCCAACAAATATATATGATTAATCGTGGTCTTCAGTTAATTTGTAAACAGACCATGTCATAGAAAATGCATACAGTGCCTCTGCATAATGTTATTAATTTGTAACATCACATCCAAGCAGACAGATAGACACACACACACACACACACACACACACACACACACACACACACACACACACACACACACACACACACACACACACACACACACTCAACGATCAATGCACATATTCAGACACCCCCTTTTCTTACCGATCATGGAGGTGGCAGTTCTCTGGTTGGGGTCATATGGACATTTGCCTCTGCCACTCTCTGTCTGCTCCATTAGTAAAGTCTGCTGCTCAGCCTATAGCCAGACAACACACACACACACACACACACACAGACACACACATTACACACAGTACAAATGTGTATGATGTACATCACCCACATACTGAGGAAAGAGCTGACACTGTGCCAGATCAGGACCAATTCAGGAGCAGTTGAATGCTTTGCACATTTATATACAGTATGTATTATGCACAGTGTAATAAACACACACAGGACAGACACACACACACACACACACATATGCACACACACACACACACACACACACACACACACACACACACACACACACACACACACACGAAGGACAGACACACTCACATGTACAGTATCAGTATATACACGTGCACATCCACTCATATACTAACACTGGTAGACACATACATATATATACACACACACACACACACACACACACACACACACACACACACACACACACACACACACACACACATGTATGTGGTTTAAAATTAATCAGACATACAGACGGGTAATGCCACTGATGTTTTCCCGACCTAAAGTCGGTCTAATCTCTTTAAAGAGTGCGAAAAATGTCTGAGGATCAACCTGCTGCAGGGCAGTCTGTTCAAAGCACCGTGTCCATTGGCTTAGTCCCCTCCACATGAACCATGCACTTATTACAATTAAAGGGGTGTGTGGAGAATTCGGTTTGATTTGAGTTGTTTTGGAACGCAGCATTACGCTCACGACAAGACTCCTTCTTTGACTTCCATTGTATTTGATACAGCGCCATTGACGTACAGAGTGGTAAGACAAGACACGAGACACACGGTAGAGAGACAGTCTGGGACTAGTTAGCATGCTACCCGTGAGGCACAGGTGACAGGTCAACCCGTAGCTCACGTGTGTGAAACAGGTTGACCTGTGGGTTAGGCAGGTGCAGGTAAGATTGCTAGATCTCAGCGTTCTGAGTTATACAGAATTGGGTGAGAAATGTAAAAGAAATGTATGTTTTGTGTGTGAGGGAGAGAGAGAGAGAGAGAGAGAGAGAGAGAGAGAGAGAGAGAGAGAGAGAGAGAGAGAGAGAGAGACCCCCGGATCTGAAAACCGTCACTAGGTACAGACTTAGTGACCACACATTGGCCATAGAGAGAGGCCACCACAAGGAAACATGGTAACCAAAAGAGGAGAGGGTATACACATGCTGCACACAAGACATTGTAAAAAAACATTGTAAAAAATGTAAAACATTTGATCAGTATGTTTCACAAAATGTGAAAAAATAATCCCAAATTTACACAATGACTCTCAAATTAAATACTTATTAGGAGAGTACCCAACCTTACTAGCACTAGCGGCACGATATGTCACAGAATCCCATAAAGCAGGAGACAGCCACTAGGCAGGTTTATTCTTCTTTCTTTCCTTCTTAATTTTATCTTCCTCCATTGCTACTGTGTGTTGGTGTGTGTGTTGGGGGAGGGGGTGGAATGTGCCAGTGTGTGTGTGTGTGTGTGTGTGTGTGTGTGTGTGTGTGTGTGTCGGATAAACAGCTGCTTATTTTGTTGCTTAAGCCCAAAAGCTTTAAACTGTAATAACCAGTTTTGATGTATGTTTTAGACTAGGTTACATGTCTAAAGTATGTTTTAGACCAGGTTACATGTATGTTTTAGAAAAGGTTACATGTATGTTTTAGACTAGGTTACATGTCTAAAGTATGTTTTAGACCAGGTTACATGTATGTTTTAGACTACCTTGGATTGTCCCAAGCATTGAAAAGTGCTCTTATTTAAATTTGTTACATGAGCGTCTCGTCTTGTAAAATAAGGAAACATTATTACCATATACTGTATAGGTTATTACACCTACTCCATTATATGGTTGCAATCACGTTTGGCCACTTATCGTTAAAATTAGCGATTTGCAGGTTGTGTCAGATTTGGGTCAATGTTTAAGGCATATATTGATGGACTGGATCTCCTAATGGGTCGGTAGGGTACGGGTCATAAAAACCCCTGACCCGCGCAACACTACATGCTTTCTTTAAAGGATGTAGATTTAGAGGACACAGAGCATCTAGGTATTATATGCATTTCATTGTCTTTGTACTTGCACTCTGCACAATGGTAATAAAGTTGAATCTAATTTAATTTAATAAGTGATTTTGAAATAGCCTCAATATGGTTATCTCCACATTTTGTGACTATTTCTTGTTCATTTGGAATGATTATACTTACAAACATTTTTTTACACACATCTCCTTTAACAACATGGTGGAATACAGAGAAAGGACCAGAACTATAGTTAGCAAAGGACAAATACTGTGAGTGCACTACTGACTGTGGACACGAGTGGCTGCACAAGCAGGTGCATTCTGGGTGATGTAGTTTGTTGTACCTTGAGGAAGACGCTGGTAGGGAGGAAGGTGCAGCGCGGGTTGAAGGCGCCGGTGCCGCACACGTACAGATGGGTGGCGTTGTACGGCTGCAGCACTCGCAGGAAGTTGCCACACTCCAGCTGCGCAGAAGGAAGCACAGGAGTGGTCAGACCACGGGTCTGAAGCCCAGCCAAAACACTTATTAATTTATCAAGTCGGGCTGACCGAGGCTCATTCAGGATTCTCCAATTACACACACCTACTGAGAATCCCCAGGCTGCACATCACCTGAGACGCCTGCCATTGAAATCACTATGTTAGCTGAAGTTACCAGTAGCCAAATGGTTAATAATTAAACATTGCATCTGAGAGAACAGAATTTAAAGGACAATGTGGCCAACTCAAAGCAAAACCATTTGTGCTGTACAGGGTGTTATCCACGGATAGAACACATGTAGTGGGTATGTGGGTGAGGCTGTCTGGGGCCTGGAAGGTGGGCTGCCCTGACGTGGGTGAAATAAGAGAGACGTTAGGTGGTGCTAATCCTGTACAGATTTCAGCCCACCTGTTGACAAAGTATCACTTTGCCTTGAGTTTTCTCTTTGTGTGTGTGTGTGTGAGGATTTGTGTGTGTGTGTGTGTGTGTGTGTGTGTGTGTGTGTGTGTGTGTGTGTGTGTGTGTGTGTGTGTGTGTGCTAGGCTGCATCTTTGATTCTAGCATGGAGGAGGCTTTCTACACCAAGGTAGTTAAATACCAACTACTCCTAACACCATCTCAGAGCTACACTAGATGCAGACTACTTGTGTTCATGTTCAGCAGCCTAGGACACACACACAGGTTGCAGGTTGGTAGTAAGAGGGCTGCAACAGCTTAGGATGGCCAAAAAGAGGGCTAAACGGCTTGCAAAATACTGTGCCATCTCTGCTATTATTGGCAGCCGCCACATATGGCGAAGACGTTGCTACTTATACCCTTAAGAACTGAGTATTATGCTTATTGAATGAACTGGTCCATGAATTTGCGTATGTATTCTACTGCATCCTTAATATTTGTGTCACTGTACCATTTTCCTCATAACATGAATAAATGGTTAAAATGTGTGTGGGTGTGTCTCACCTCCAGGTCCTTTCCTGCCATCAGACACTCTTGGATCCGATCCGGACTGGCTGGCCAGTACAGCTGTGAAGAATAGAGACTTTTACAACAACAACCTCTTACACACACACACACACACACACACACACACACACACACACACACACATACACACCACACACACGTGCACACACATATTTTCTCAGTTTGGATGAGTCACAATGGCTCATGTTTTTGTGAGTTTTAAGAGATGCTCGGAAAAGAGATCAATTGGGGTGATTTCTGGTAAGCTGTGGACTCTGTCATCTTCCTATCTCTCCTCCCTGTCTTCCTCACCTCCTCTCTCTTCCTGTCTTCCTCACCTCCTCTCTCTTTTTGTTTCCATATCTATTTCTCTCATCTCTCTCCCCCTTACTGTAAATGTTCCCCTATCTCTTAATTTCTGTAGCTCTCTCTTTCTCTCTCTCTCCTTTCCTCCCCCTCTCCCTCTCTCTCCCTCCCCCACTCTCTCTCTCTCTCTCTCTCTCTCTCTCTTTCTCACTCTGTGTCTATCTATCGCTCAATCTATGTGTTGCCCTCTCTTTGTGTGTCTATGTGGTTTGTGTTGTGTGTCTTGTGAGCTCAACATGGTATTATAATAACCAAAAACAATAGATACAAGTGTATTGTATAATCATATTCTCTATTCAGCATAATTAACATGTAATCAATTCCACAACAACAAGAAATCAAATGCATATGTATGCTCACACACACCCTAACACTTAACACCCTAACACACACTCACTCACACACACACACACACACACACTCCTTGGCAGCCCTTGAAGTGGGTGACGATGGTGAGACTCATAGCGTAAGAATGCTGCAGGGTCACACAGCTTGGTCATGGGGGAGCAGAGTATGTGTGTGTGTGTGTGTGTGGGGGGGTGGGGTGGGGGGGGGGTTATCTGTTTGTGTGTGTGTGTGTGTGTTCTTGGGTGTGGATGTTGATCGGTGTGTGTAATAGAAATATTTCTGTACACATATTGGAAGTATAATACAATAATGTCTGTAAATATGCGCAAGTGGAAATTGTGTGGACAACTGTACTGTGTGCTGTGTGTCTGTGTGTCTGTGTGTGTGTGTGTGCGCGCATGTGTGCGTACGTGTCTTTGTGTGTGTGTGTGTGTGTGTGTGTGTGTGTGTGTGTGTGCGTACGTGCGTGTCTGTGTGTGTGTGTGTGTGCGTGTGTGTGAGAATGTCCACCTTGCGGGGGTTTTGCGTTATGTCGTCCAGGTTAGCAGACACCAGGTTGTCCTTCATGGCCACGTAGAGGCGTCGGCCATCTTCGTCCGGCAGAAGGGCGTGCAGGTCCCCCGCAGCCAATGGCAGAGACAGCAGACGGCCCGTACGCACCAGCTCTGGACACGGGGAGGACAGGGAGGGGGGCAGTTAATCATCAGTCAAACATTATCAGTCAAATCTGTTATCACTTCAGCTGACAGTTGCTTTAATTTTCCTGGCATGAAACCTGGTACAATATTTTACCAAATCGTTGACAGAACAAAGTGAAATAACAAGTAAAACAAAACAAAACATGACCAGAGTTAATAGAAAAGGAATGAAAACATATTCTACAAGTCCTCTCACACCTTCTAACCAGTAAAGCGTTATTGAAAATCAACCTCTTTAGTATTATTATTCCACATTCACACCTGCAAGGCTTTATTATCAAAGTGAACTATTCCTACTTCTGTTGCCAATCTAAGCACAGACATCTCATCCATCTCCATAAAGGAGGTGACGATCCCTTCTAGTGCTGCACTATTATCAGTCAAATTTATCAGTCTATTTACCCACTTTCTTACTGGTCAGGCATTACCGTTAATCGATTTCTTTCATGTTATTGTCACCTGCAATGTGTTATCATCTATCATGTGAACTATTCATACTTTTGTTGCCAATCTAAGCAGACACATGCTGAAGTTCACATTTTACTGTAATACTATACACAGGGGACAGACCAGCAAGGAGTGAGGAGAGAGAGAGAGAGAGAGAGAGAGAGAGAGAGAGAGAGAGAGATGTAGATGGATGAGGTTACTGGGAGTGTGAGGAGCGTTGGGGTGAAATGAGAGAGGAGGGGATAAGAATGCAAGGGTAATGCAAAAGATGAAGAGAAGGATAGAAGAGAACAAGAGAGAGGGAGGAAGAGAGAGAGAGAGAGAGAGAAGCCACTGCTAAATTATGAAAGAGAGGTAGAGTTACACAACAGAGATAGGGCATCTTACAGACGTAGGGAGAGGGTGAGTACGTGTGTGACTGCACTCCAGGAGACGCACCCAGGAGGGGAAGGATGAAGAGGGTGAGAGAGAGGTGCACAGAGAGAAATAGAGAGAAAGAGAAGGAGAGAGGTGGGCAGAGAGAGAAATAGAGTGTGAGAGAGAAGGAGAGAGGTGGACAGAGAGAAATAGAGTGAGAGAGAATGAGGGAGAAGGTGAGAGAGAGGTGGACACAGAGAGAAATAGAGAAAGAGAGAAGGGAGGGTGACAGAGACAGAGAAAGAGACAAGAATATGTTCCAGAGAAAAACAAGAAGAGAGATGAAAGAAAGGTAAAGAGAGGAAGACAGGAAAAAGGAAGAAAAAAAGAGGGGAAGACTGAAAGAGTGATATAGAGGTAGAGGAGTATCCAAGGCCTTGTGAAACTGATTTCAACAGGTGAGGCCACATATCACAGTAAGCCCACTCCCCCTCTCAGTTAAAAGGTGAGGCGTCGTCTCATGTCCTTCCACAGTAAACACACTCGACCTCTCCGAAATATCTGCTCTTCGCTCATCTCCTCTGATCCCCCTTCTACACCTCTGCTCTCTGTCTGTATCTCTCACACACACCCTAATCACCAACCCACACACACATACTAAGACATTCTTCAGGAAATGTCTGAGAATGTTACCAAAGGTTGAACACACACACACACACACACACACACACACACACACACACACACACACACACACACACACACACACACACCTCTGTGATAGAGACCAGGGGATTCACAATAAATTGCGACATCAGGAACCAAGCTGGAAAAACTGGCCTATGACTGTGCATGAATAATTTAGACAATAAGAGATAAGAGCGACAGACAGATGGAGAGCCTAGATAGATAGAAAGAAAGAGAGATAGATAGATAGAGAAAAATGAAACAGAAAGATAGAGAGATGCAGAGGCAAGAGAGCGAGCAAGCATGAGAAAGACAGATTGGAGGGATGAGGGGTGTGGGAAAATTGAGCTTATTTAAAAAGGAGGAAGCCATAGCGAAGTTGTTCAACTCAAAAGCAGACATTTGGACTGGAGACATAATTGAATCAATTCAAACGAATTAGTCCATCATTACCACTAACAAAAATACACACTTGCAAAACATTTCTAAGACTTCCAGTCCATCACTCTGACCATCATCTGGGTGCACTGTCCCCCCTTACAACACAACACAGCATGGAGTGACCACAGATGCGGCTCCCAATACCACCACAGAAATGACTAGGAATACTGTATGCCTAGAGGAGAATGGACTGTGTATTACTGCGGAATGTACTGTAGACTGGCTGACCCCTGAGGTGGTTTGGACAGAGAGAGAGAGAGAGAGAGAGAGAGAGAGAGAGAGAGAGAGAGAGAGAAAGAGAGAGAGAATAATGCGGTGTGTGATGTCCACACACACACGCAACCGATAGGAGGGCTAAGGCACCTCCAGATGACCCAGAAACCATATCAAAACTACATACACACACACACACACGCACACACACACACACACACACACACACACACATATTTCACATTCACTCACACACGAGACACGATAACACACACACACTGACATTCACACTAATATATCAACATGCACATCCACATCCATATGAAAACACACACATTCAAAACACACACACAAAAAGCATACCGCAATATCCCACAATAACACCACAGTAATGCACACATTGATATTGATATTCACACTAATATCCTGACACACACACATACACACACAATATACACCCCCACCCCCCCAACACAAACTCACACCACACGCAGACACACACACAGACTGTTGCTTTGGCACCCTGTGGGTTTGCGTCAGCCTGAGTGTGAGATGAATGCCTCTTATTCAGATCAACAAAAAACACATTCTTGCCACTTAGCCCGCTACACAAACACACACTCTCATGTCTACACACACACACACACACACACACACACACACACACACACACTTTCATGTGTTCACACACTCAAACACACACACAGACACACACACTCATGTGTACACACACCGAGTCCTTCCTCTGCGTGCGCCATATAAAACACACATGATTCTCAGGTCCACACAGTGGTGGAGGGGTGTGCTGATTTAGCAACACAAGCCTTCCTCATGTACACACGCAAATACATTTTTGTCCATCATCACTGAAACCACGCTGTAGATATATAAACATGTGCTCACTCACTCACTCACACACTTACACACAAACACACACTCAGTCACACATTTTTACATCTGTGCAGACACACACACCACCACACACACTTGCATGTACATGCATACACTCACTATCCAACATGCATACTTGCTGTATATTCATACACCATCATACAGAGATACTCACTCACACACACACACACACACACACACACACATTCCTGCCACTATCCTGACTCACTCCTGGCACACCAGCTGCACCCACCCAGCCTTTCCTGTGGGGCTGTTTCCTTGACAACTGTGACCGTGTCAACCCTGTGGTGGGTTGGGCCATGGTGGCAGGGGGGTTCGGGGGGTAAATGAGAGGACATTTGGACCGGGGAGGCCGGTGGTGGGGTGGGGCGTTGGGGTTGGGGTTGGGGTACAGCCCTCAGGGGATTAGAAATGGTATTTCACCTGTCCGTCCCTGCGGGCCCCATCTCCACGGCGACGGAGAAGAATACTGGCTGTCAGAAGGAGTTTGTGATAAAGGAAGTTATGGCAGGGGGTCAGTGTGGGGGGTCAGAGCAGAGAATGGGCTACTGAATGGGCCTATCAAGGACAGCACTGAGAGACAGAGGAGGAGAGAGGAGAAAGAGAGAGAGATACAGAGAGAGATAGAGAGAGGGAGAGGGAAGAAGAGAATAGCAGTGCTGCCTTCACAGCACTCCGTGAATCACAGAGTAGGCAGACAGAGCAGTGCTTGTCTCATCGCAGAAACCAAACCAGTCATCATCCCAACTAATTCATTCCACGCTTATTTCTAAAAGTGGATGGATTTAGCTCTCTCTGTCTGTGTTTGTGTGTGTGTGTCTCTCTCTCTCTGTCAAGCACACACACACACACACACACACACACACACACATACTGTACTCACACTCACACACAGTGAATTTGTCACAAAAGAACACATACTGAGTGAACCTGGATGTATTCTTTAGTGTCTGTCATAAATCTCTCTCTCTCCATCCTCTCTCTCCTCTCTCTCTCTCCCCTCTGTCTCTCTCTCTGTGAATATTCAAACATATGCATTCATGTGTGTGTGTGTGTGTGTGTGTGTGTGTGTCTGTGTCTGTGTGGGTGTGTGTCTGTGTGTGTGTGTGTGTGGGGGTATTACCATGCGTGTGTGTGTAACAGTGTGTGGGTATCCATGTGTGTGTGCGTGTGTGTGTGTTATTAACTGTGAGCTGTTGAGCTCAGATGGTTGGGGACAATGGGGAACAATGAGGGGTTGAGTGGTCCTCAGACAAACACAGTAAGGCTGGGTGGTCTAAATCACCTTGACCTTTGACCTTCAGAGAATTGACAATTGACCCTGTGGCCTTACATCTAAAGGAAGAATGCAAGATGCAAGCGCACTACCACTACCTCACTATTCAGCTGACTCACTCCAAGCAACTGGCATGTGGAGTATTTTAGGGTCGCTCAGGCTCAGACTCACACACACACACACACACATACAAACTCACAGTTATGCCAGCCCTATAGGGTTGGTCTTGGCAAACTAACATTGGCTTGGTGGTATTGGATATTTTTAAACACTGGCATGCAAAGACACACACACACACACACACACACACACACACACACACACTGACAAACCCAAACATGGACACCACAACACACACGAACATTAGATTACCTCAGTCATGGGAGCCACTGATGTGGGAATATGTGATTAGAGCAAATGTGTGGCGTGTGATACAGCTAAGAACATTCCTGTATCAGGAGACACACACACACACATATGCCCACACATACAACATATGCGCGTACATACACAAACACACCCACACACCCACACACACACACACGCACACACGCACACACACACACACAGACATAGTATATATGGGGCTTTTATGCCTTTCAGGACAGTGGAGAGAGTGACAGGAAGTGACCCAGGTCAGACCCAAACCCGGGTCCCTGTGGTACGTAGACCCAATTATGGCACAGGAGCCGCAACCAGCTGTGCCACTATTTAATCAAAATGGCACATTTAATCAAAATGGCTTCCAGTACAGATATTCATTAGTATGTTTGCTGTAATAAAACTACCGGAGACCTGCAGATAAAATGAGCTTTGTTTATTTCCTCCTTCAGTGAATCATAGCTGATTACATTACAGCAATGGCCATTTAAGGTGATACAGCTATCTGTATTTATAAGTAAAGCATTTATGAGTAAACAACTAGGAAGGAGAAGAAATACACACACACACACACACACACACACACACAGACACTATGCACAAAATTATGCTAAAGGACACATGTAGGGCTCTATCTTGCGTCCCAGCGCAATTGACTTTGTATACTCGCGCTTTTGTCTTTCCTATTTTGCAGTCAGCGCATATTGGAATTTTCCCTCCACAGGTACATGCCTGTAAATTAGGGAATTCGATTGCGCCCAAGGGGGCGGTTCAGTGAAAAGACGGGGCGTGTTCCGGCGCAAACGTTCACTGTTGATATTTTGCAGTTTTAGAAAACAATTCCGCCACAGACCAGGAACTCCCTGGTCTAAAGTCTGTGGCACAAATGCAGATACTATTTTAAGGGCGCATTCATGACCACAGGCCTGCATGAATGAATGCGTTGCACACCAATCTACAGACACCCCCGTGCACAGACGGAAACATTCAAAGCCTTGATAATATTTGTCCATTTCCCGGTTTTGTTCGTGCATTGGTGGCCTAAAAATTTAGTAGCCTATATAGTACAATGCTACATGCAATATCTTTACTACAACAATGCCTAATTATGACCTATTAATTTGGACAACTTTATACAGCCCTATAAAGGCTAAAGTTACCTTTAGTTTTGTTCCAATTTACCGTTGTGTATGGCTTTAAACATCGGTGCGCTTTAACATCAGCCTAAGCATTATTCCACCTGCGCTAAGGTTTTAAGCACCATCATTTTGCCCACCTTGTTGTAGCCCATCTGAAATAACTTCAAGCTTTGTTATGTTCCCTCCATCCTTTCGTTATTTTCAAAAAACGTTTTATATCCATTATGGCCTTGAAGTCTTGAGTTAGTGAATTAGCTTAACCCATTAATTGCATGACAGTAGGCTATTTACAATATTTTCTGTTAAGTAGAGTTTGTAAACACGTTATCATCAACTTAATGCACGCACAACATTTGTTTAAGCAGGAGAGAGAATAACAATGAATGGATGCAGCAATTACAGAAATTGTAGCCATACTTGCTGCTTTCTTGTACTATCTATGGTTGCTGGTTAACAGCACATAAAAGCAGATTTAAGATGTGAAAAAATAGGCATAAATCTAGCATACACATTTTCACGAATCACGGATGTGTTGATGACATAAATTAGAAAATATTAGAGGACTTAAGGAGACGTGATGTTGAATTGCATGCCGATGCCATTTAACCCAAATGCCCCAGCGGCAGCACGGGAGAGTAGCCTATGTTAGATTACATTGTACATTGCAAAAATATCACCAGGCATTCATAACCTCGTGATTCAGTGAGAGTGATCCCAAAACATCGGAAAGAATGTCTTTATGACAATTCTGCATTACATTTTGTCAACAGGAAAAATCAATAGCTAACTGTTCCCAACTGAACAATGATTATAGCCCTGTGAACGCTCCTGGCTGCACCTGGCAAATACGCCACCATAATAGCAATCAGCTATGGAACAAGCGTGCCTGTTGTTAAAGGAAATGTGAGATGACGCTCTGATTGGTTTATTGCACGTTACGCCCAAACCACACCCATAATTAATGTAGCTACTTCAGACCACCCCATTTTAGTTTTGCACCGGGCGCAACAGTCAATTATCCCGCCGGTAAAATAGCATCAGCGCCCAAGATCCGCCCACAAAGTCACTTGCGTTTTGCGCAAAGACACTTCCGTTTTAGACCATTAAAATAGAGCCCGTAGAATCACTCCTGAACTATTTTTAGTTAGTTTATTGTTTATCATTAATCTCTGCAATTAGCATAAACTATTGGGAAGAGAGCATGGCCACATATAAGATTTGTTGGTATATTGAAATATCCTTCAGCCTGTTTCTGTGAGTCTAGTCTGTGTGTCTAGTCTCTCTCTCTCTGTGTGTGTGTGTGTGTGTGTGTGTGTGTGTGTGTGTGTGTGTGTGTGTGTGTGTGTTTGTATTAATACACATGTGTCCATGTGTGTGTGTCCAGACATGTCTGCAAGTTTCCTCTCAATGGGAAGCTCTGTCTGGTGCACTATTCCCAAGGGGAAGACTTTGCTCAGCGCACCAGAAGGGGACGGTGAAAAGCAGGACACACTTCCTGTGGAAATGGGGTTATCACTTCCCCAATTACAACTCAATTAGAGTGGCCTGAGAAACATGTCCTTACAACTACGCATACAGGAACCAGCCCATGACCCACTACATACACTGGACAAATATATACTCTCTCACACACACACACACACACACACACACACACGCAGACACACACTAAACACATGCATAGTTACACATACAGAGTTACAGACACACACACACACACACACACACACCATACACATACACATACACACACACACACACACACACACACACACACACACACACACACACTCACAGGCTAATCACCACCATGTTAACACAAACATCGTCACCTTGCAAACACATACACAGGAAACTAATGAATTGGCCAGTATCCACACAGACACACACATTTAGATCTAAAATAAACAGAAGGCAAACACACACTGGCAGCGTTCGCAGCAGCTCTGGAGTCTGTCAGCACTCTGTCACACACACGCAAGCACCTTGACCTCTGACACTACATCAGTCAGGTTATGTATCATAATCAGAACTAGCTAAACACACACTTTCTCTATCCTGTTTGTGCGCTTTCTTACACACACACACACACACACACACACACACAGAATAAATACGCACAAATACACTCAATCACTCCCTCTTTTTCACACAGTTTATCTCATTCAAACACATACAATATATTATATACTATATATATATATATATATATATCATCATGTACAAATGTTTTCCCTCTTTTTGTTGCTTTTGCTCTCATACATCTTTATTACATTCAGTTTCTTTTCTTCTCTTGAGGATAAGCATGTGCACCCACACACACACATACACACAAACAAGCACGCACACACACACACACACACACACACAATCCATCAATCAAGCGAAGCCAACTCTACAGTGAGCACATTTCTTTGTCCAGGTACAGTCTCCACCATGGCAACAGTCCTGGAGCCCAGGCATTCCTCCCTGGGCTGGTGCGGTGCCAACCTGTGGACGCCGACCTGGCCCGCAGCTCCGGTTCGTCTGTAGGCTGGCACGGCACTAGCTCGGCACCTGGACTATGCCCACCTGCTGGTGCCAGAGGCGTCTGTAGGCTGGCACCCCAACTATGCCCACCTGCTGGTCCCAGGTGAGGACTTGCTCCATCACTCCTCCGACTGACCTACATCCCAGCAGCGCCCCCGCTGTGCTGAGGCCCTCAGAGGACTAGCGGAGCCCCCGCATGCACACACACACAATCACACTCATACTCTCACACTTACATATACACACACACACATAGTCTCACATACACACACACACACTCACACACTCATACTCACACTCACACACATGCGCAGACACTTTCTATCTCTCTCTCTCTCTCTATCTCTGTCTGTCTGTCTGTCTGTCTGTCTTTCTCTCTCTCTCACACACACACACACACACACACGCACACACTAACACTCACACCAGCTTTGGTTCTGACCCGACCGCTTCAACTATAAATCTACTGTGTCATTGACTCTGGGTCAACACAACAGGGGTGCAGCCAGTCATCCATCTCCACGCCTTTTACTGTGTATAGATAGACACACACACACACACACACACACACATACATACATAACTCTCAAACACACATACACACACACTCTCAAACACACACACACCAACTAAGAGATAGATAGAGATCTTTAGAGAAGAACTTTATAAATAAATGAGTGTTTGGGTGTGCGGATTCACTCACATGCACACACACATTAGAAATGTTTAGTGAGTCAGTGATCCCTAGTGCTTATGTTGTGTGTAAATGAAGGAGTAAGTGTGTGAAGTGTGTGTGTGGGACGGGGTGTGTGGGATGGGGTGGGGGGTGGGGGGGGCTTCTCATGCGTACATACATGTGTGTGTGTTGAAGGGGGGCTAGGGGTTGGCTGCGTGTGTGGCACAGCTTAAACCTAAATCTGTCATTTATCATTTAAGAGATCAGACCAGACTGAGAATAAGCAGAATAATGGAGTCATTACTGGGGTCTAAGTTAAGTCCACACACACACACACACACACACACACACACACACACACACACACACACACACACACACACACACACACACATATACAGCAGGGCTGTAGAGGTCATACAATGGAAACTTAAAATATCAAAAAGCAAAGATTGTGCAAAGTTCCACAGTTCCAATGACACCCCCCACCCCCCACACATATACAAAAAAATCTATCTAATCTGTGTATTACACACACACACACACACACACACACACACACACACACACACACTGAGATACACTGAGATACAGAGAGAGAGAGAGAGAGAGAAAAGAGCGGTGGTTAAAGTGAACGGGTCTAATTTACGTAATTAAAAGATTGAGGTCTAAAGTTAGAGAAAATGGCTGGCCTGATGAGGTAATCAAGCAAAAAGGAGCTACAACCAGCACACGCAAACATAAACACAGAGATAGAGAGAGAAAGAAAGAAAGAAAGTAAATGATGAAAGATGAAATGAAAAACAACTATATGTAACCACACACAAACATACCAGTACATAGGCTCTATTAACAGGTATATATAAGATATATGCTACCACAAGATATATATAGATATAAGATATATATATATATATAAGATATAGGCTACCACATGCATGCTCACTCACTGTGTACAGACCTACAGATGCATAATGATCGGCTACATCAACAAGGCTTTCACTCAATCTCTACTTCACTCACTAACAAACACACAGATACACAAACACGCACGCAGAAGCATGTAAACACTGATGCACTGTTTGGAGGATTGGAGAGAGAGAGAGAGAGACAGAGAGAGAGAGAGAGAGAGAGAGAGCATAACCCTTTTTTTCTCTTTCATAACAGTTCAAGGCTAACAGTGACGTAGTTGTGGTATAACTCTATATCACTGCTATGATTAAACTGACAGAAATGGGCATTCTATCAGGTTAAATTGAAATGCTCTCTCTCTCTCCCCTCTCTCTCTCTCTCACACACACACACACACACATGCTCACACAAACACACACACAACACACACACACACACACACACACACACACACACACACACACACACACCACCTCTGTAACCTAGACAGGCCCTTGTGCACTTACACTGATATGAAGCTATATATTTTGACTATTTTGACTGTCTGTGATATTTCAGCACATTATCTTTAAGAGAACACCATGCCATTTTTCATTTTATACACAAATACATAAGACACATCTCAATGAATAGCATACATGCTGTAGTACAATGTCTCCATGAGATGAGAAAAGGATAGAGGCATACAAAGAGAATGCTTGAGAGAGAGAGAGAGAGAGAGAGAGAGAGAGAGAGTTGCAGAGACAGAGAGAGAGAGGACAGTTTGAAAGCATGAATTGTAGCAAACAGACACTGATAAAGTTAGCAGGTCAGTTGAACATCGGGTGTAAGAAAATACAGTTTCCCTGAATTATTCACCCCATCATGGGGACAAAAAAAGCCTGAAAGGTCAAAAGGTCATAGGGGAGGACAGGAGAGGACAGGTGAGGAGAGATGAGAGGAGCGTGATGAGAGGAGAGGAGAGGAGAGGAGAGCAGTGTGATGAGAGGAGAGGAGAGGAGAGGATAAGGCATTGTTCCCTTTGTGATGAGAGGAGAGGAGAGCAGTGTGGTGTGTGTGTGTGTGTGTGTGTGTGTGTGTGTGTGTGTGTGTGTGTGTGTGTGTGTGTGATGAGATGAGAGGAGGAGAGGAGAGGAAATAAATGACAGAGACTACCAGTGATGAGAGGAGAGGTGAGGAGAGGATAACTCAAAGAGAAAAGAAAGAAAGAAAGAAAGCCATGGTGAGAGGAGAATGAGTGAGCAAGAGAGAGAGAGAGAAAGAGAAAGAGAGAGTTAATCCACTGTTAATTGCATTATATCTTTGGAGGCTGTTAATCGCCACTCATGCCGGGCATATTTGCATGGTAATAAAGTGACAGATCGGGGGGCACAGTCAATAGAGGATGCACAACGTGCTTCAGGGGATAACTATCCAAATCTGACCGCACAAGCCACAGCATACAATGGGCTTTTAACACTGAAGGAATGAAGAGCTGGAACCAAGGCTCAAGACCACTGAGTCAACAACACTAACACCTGTTTGCACAAATCCTTCACAGACAATCACCCTAAACCATAAACCTTACACTATACATACACCATATGGTTTCTATAGCATTAGAGCTGGGCAGCATACAGCATAGAAGACGTTTGGCTCTTACCAGCGTGAGTAAACTGGAGCCGAGGCTGCGCTGCTCTCCAGGCATGTGTCGCGCTTGATGTCAGCAGGGCTAGCGTGGTCAGGGCAAGCAGTCGCCACATTGTTGCCATGGAGCTCAGACTCACTCCAAGAGCGACGGATCAAAAAGTGGAACACACACGCACACTCTCACCGAGAGACAAGGAAAGAAGCTCACACACTTCCAAGAGCGTCCTTCTTCAGCCAGCCAAGGATGTCCCCTCCCCAACAAACACACGTGTGCACACACCTGCACACGCTGATCAAGTGAGGAAGGTAAGTGGACACCCAAAACTCAATGTGTGTGTGTGTTTGTGTGTGTGTGAGCCAGAGAGAGAAAGAGAGTTTACTGTGGTCCCTTCTGGTGACCCAGGGAAATTTAGTCCACTTGCTTTCACTGCAGCAGCTCCAAGTTCTCTACTACTGACTGACCGACTGACTGAACTCTTCTTCTCATCAGTCTGAATGAGGCTGCAGTGTCTCTCTCTCCTCTTAATGATTCAGCTCCTCACTCCTCTGCTCCCTCCGTGTCTCGCGTACGTCTTGGTTATGTCTTGATTTGTCCTCTGACTTCACGTTTCAGTGCTCCCCTTCTCTTTCTCTCCTCTTATAGTCCCTCTCTGATCCCTCTCTCTCTCTCTCTTTCAGACAGTCAACTGAGGAGGGAGGCTGAAATCCCAATTCACTGAGCCCGCCCTCTCTCGTACTGTGTGTATGTGTGTGTGTGTGTGTGTGAGTGAGTGAGTGAGTGAGTGAGGGAGTGTGTGTGTGTTTTAAAGAGGAGAAGACAGCTGCTGTGTGCCTTTCATCTCTTTCCGCATCACTCTCTCCCTCTCTCCTCCCGCCCTCCCTTCTTTTCTCCCTCGTTCTCTCGTTCCCCTGATCTATACCCAAGTCTGTCCTCCTTCAGTAATTATGCTACGCATAAACCACCTCTCTAACCCAGACAGGCACTCACAGAGAACACTCAGCACTGTGACTTGGATCAGCCCCACACAAACGTCTCTTTCTCTCTGTAAAATTACAAATGAGGTGGCTTCATTAAATTACAAATTGATGTGGAAAGTCCATGTCCAAAAGTCCAAAAAAGAACCACCCTTACAGTTTCTGACAACTGTTTTCCCTCTACTCAATCTCTGTCTCTCTGTGTGTGTGTGTGCCTGTCTCTTGTTCACTTACTCACTCCTCTCTCTCTCTTTCTCTCTCTCTGTCTGTCTGTATGTCTCTCATCCCCAGGGACACAAATTGTCCCTTGCTCACAAATTTGTCTGGAAATCCTGGCTACCACCTCAGGCACCCTATCTCTGCTAGAGTAGGACGATAGATGAAGATAAGATCTCAAATATTAATCATACCCCGAGGAGTTGGAGAGAGAGAAAGAGAGAGAGAAAGAGAGAAAGAGAGAGAGAGAGAGAGAGGTGATGCATGGTAGCTTGACTGCCACATTTCTGAAGCCAGCAGTGAGGAACTGAAGATGTAAACACTCTCCCCTCTAGTGGCCACGATAGAAAATGACAATAGTGTTGCTAGGGCACATTAAAGCATTTTCCACTTTAAGCAGGGGGCGGCTGGTCTCTTAAGTGGGACTTTCCTCTGGTCCAAAAGCATTCTTGAGCTGACACTTAGAGTTGCCCGAGGAGGTGCAGCTACATGTGCTGTGTCTGAGCTGAACCTGAGCTAAGGACATTAGAGAGGTGACATAAGGTTAACCAAAATGGCACAGTGGGAGTCATTCTTTGAAAAGACAGGACATTGGTAATTGGATAGCAAGCGTCACTTAAGAGGAACTGTTGGAGAGGAAAAGTCCTGAGAATGCGTTGAAGTGATGTCACTGAGAGGCGAATGAGAAACCTCATTTGGTGTCCATTTGGTGTCCATCACAGCAGAGCATCCTTCTCCGTCACCTCAGGAGAGGTCCCAGAAGACCTGGCAGGCTGCATGCACGTGACGCCATGACGATCCCTAGAGGTGAAGGTGGAGGAGGAGGTGGAGACAGACAAGGGTTCACCAGCAGTCCAAGTGGACAGCAGTTTCATGCGTCAGACACACCACACCACCCGAGACCACACCACCCCCAGACCCTGCCATTTACACAGTCTGGCCCTCCAAGCACCACCAGTGCAAGCAGCAAATTTATTTCCAGCAGGCAGCTCACCACCACCACCACCACCACCACCACCCCTCAAACTCTCCAAACAGAAGCTGAAAAACGGCCTCCTCTCTAAATGGCCGGGACTTTCCAGCTCGGACATCCTCCTCCTCCTCCTCCTCCTCCTCTTCCATCTGAGAGGATCTCTATTCGCTTGGCCGCCCTACCACTGCTCGTGGCCACTTGTGCCCGGCTGTGGAAAACCGTGGCCACCCTCCATCACCCTGTCAGGAGAGCAGTCCAGCCTGAAGGAGAGTCTATTCAGCTTGCAGCGCCAGCCGCTGTGGAAGGGCCAGCTCCGCGGCCAAGACTGACTGCCGACGCCACACAGACCCAACACCAGAGTTGGCAGCCGCCTCTCGTGAGTACAGTAAGCGTCTGTCCTTGGGTGGGAAGTTTTCAGACGCGGCGAGAAGATCAAAAGGCCCCACTCCTCAAACTCGATTACAATGCTAAGTGAGTTGGCAAGAGCCTGCAGCAGTCATGATGGAGACATACTGGAGGGCAGAGTTTCCATTCCCAGACTGACCAGCGAGAATAAGCATCTCTACACTTGGCCAGTACTTAAGCGAGAAAAGAATGTTGCCCTCTCTTGTGCCCTCACACGTAAAGACAGCATACAGCATACACACACTTACATACAGCATACACACACACTTGCATACAGCATACACACACTTACATACAGCATACACACACACTTACATACAGCACACACACACACTTACATACAGCATACACACACACACTTGCATACAGCATACACACACTTACATACAGCATACACACACACTTACATACAGCATACACACACTTACATACAGCACACACACACTTGCATACAGCATACACACACACTTACATACAGCACACACACTTACATACAGCATACACACACACTTACATACAGCATACACACACACTTGCATACAGCATACACACACTTACATACAGCATACACACACACTTGCATACAGCATACACACACACACATACAGCATACACACACACACTTTACATACAGCATACACACACACACTTGCATACAGCATACACACACACTTGCATACAGCATACACACACTTGCATACAGCATACACACACACTTGCATACAGCATACACACACACTTGCATACAGCATACACACACTTGCATACAGCATACACACACTTGCATACAGCATACACACACTTGCATACAGCATACACACACTTGCATACAGCATACACACACTTACATACAGCACACACACACTTGCATACAGCATACACACACTTGCATACAGCATACACACACTTACATACAGCACACACACACACTGCATACAGCATACACACACACTTACATACAGCACACACACACTTACATACAGCATACACACACTTGCATACAGCATACACACACACTTACATACAGCACACACACACTTACATACAGCATACACACACACTTACATACAGCATACACACACTTACATACAGCATACACACACTTGCATACAGCATACACACACTTGCATACAGCATACACACACTTGCATACAGCATACACACACACTTGCATACAGCATACACACACTTGCATACAGCATACACACACACTTACATACAGCATACACACACACTTGCATACAGCATACACACACTTGCATACAGCATACACACACACTTACATACAGCATACACACACTTACATACAGCATACACACACTTATGGCACCAGTTTCACAAGCTCCCCCTGACACTGAAGCTGAGTGCATCTGTCCTGACTGTGGCCTGCCAGGATCTGATCTGAACCAGCCCAGAATGATTCCTTATCTGGGAAAAATCAGGGACCCATTCAGCTGCTATGGGAGTGATCTTTTTGCAGGTCTGCTCCATTTCCTCCAGCCAAGGAGATGAAGAGTATTGTGATATAAAGGAGCAGCTTGCAGTCTTTATTGACAATATGCAAAACAAAACAAAAAACTCATCTCATACTGTATGAAGATGTTTTATGATGCCATATGATGACAAACTTTACAAATATTTCTGTGCACTCAGGCATGGACTAAATGTAAATAAAGGCATTAGACCAACATGAACAATTAAGATGAGTAAAATGCATAACAATGTGATGGTTTTTATTGTTCTCATTGACTGTATCATTGTTGTCGATTATAAAGTGTCACAGCTACTTTTATGTGGTCGATGTTTGAAGTTGTCTATCAAATACATCTGTGTTCTCACAAAGATTGTGATAGTCAATGTTTGTCTAAGTTGTCTATCAAATACATCTGTGATCTTACAAAGATTGTTATTGACGTCACTCTGCCTATGAAACATGCAGAAAATGTCTTTCTTTCTTTTTTATAGTTTCTGTTGCAAACCATAAACTTAAAGCCAAAATGACATGGACAATAATAATAAAAAATAATAATAAACATATTTTTTTGCACATGTACCTTTAGGAGGTCCATATCAGGCAAATATGTCTGTCTTTTCTGAAAGTGTGCTGATTGGCCAAGTTGAAATATGGGCCAGAGATTAAAGCTCATGAGTCTCAGACATTCTTGACTCTCAGATCTATTCTCCAGATAGTCGGCAGATCGTATAGACAGTTTGGCCTGAGTATCCAGAGACAGAATCACTTCCTGCATTTAATGAGTGAAAGATGGCCGTAACCTCTCCCGTATTTGGGCTGTCTGCTTTGTTAAATGTGCTTCTCATCAAAACATTGATTGTCACCGCAAGATATTTAGGATATAAAGAAGAGCTTTCTGGTTGATCTGTGGGCTGCCACCTGCAGTATGGCCTACACCATGCCCAAAGATCAGCAATGTGCCTCTCTATCACTTTTCCATTTAAAAAAATATGCAACGCTTTGTCCAATACCTCTTTAACGAAGTCTTAATGGATTATTATTATTATGTACTGTATTATTATTATTATTTCTTTTGTTTTATTTAATTATTATGTTTTACTTTTTATTATTTGTTAATTTGTTTGTTGTTTGTCTTGTATGTGTTGGTGTCATGGGTACGCTGGCGACTACGCTGCTCCATCCGGCATCTTTTGTCTTGTGTGTCAGTCTTGTGTGTGGAGCGTTTTGGGTTGCACTCTGTGCATACAAAAATGTGCTATATAAATAAAAGTCGCTTGACTTGGCTAGCCCACAGAATAAGTGTAAAACTACATACGGTTTCTCTGCTGAATGAAAGTCTTTGATAGGCTTTTTTAAACACCACAAAATAGTTTCCATGGAGCACTACACTCTCCTCTGCTCTGGTAAGCAGAGACACAGTGATTGTGAACCACAGGGAATTACTAGGCGTAAGCTGCTGTGATGCACCCAATTAAAAGATGTGTGTTCCAGAAGATGGAAGTTATAGCTCAACAAACCTCAAATCTCAGTCCTTCGTTAGACCTATCACCTCGTCTGTGGACTGGGCCAGTTTTTTGTGGCTTGATAGAATACCCTCCTACTCTCACCACCACTATGGCTAGTTTAACCTGTGAACCTAATCCTGCACCCATTCACAACACACCAATCCGTCATGTTACGTCATATAAGTATCTGGGTGTCTTTATTGATTGTTCCCTTACCTGGTACATTCATGTTGAAAGTCGTTGTACTAGGCTCCAACAGAGGATGTAAGCCTACTTCTTAAGAAGGCTTAGACTGTATGGTGTCAACAGCAAACTTCTGTTTTTGTTTTTCAAAATAATTTTAGAGAGTGTGATACGCTATAGTATGCAAACCTGGTATGATAATCTTTTAGTTTAGTTAAAGTTCAAGTTAGGGTGTCAATACAGCTTTGAAAATTGTAGGGTACCAAGAACAGTGTTAAGTCACTGTATGAAAAATCAGTACTCAGGGAGGCACATAGGGTACAGTAAGAATCTAGATGATCCTACCCACCCACATACTGAATCAGGAAATAGCACTGTATAGACGATTCAGTAGACTATTCAGAATGCCAAACTGCAAATAAAACCTAATTTATCCCAGCTGCAAATAAGATGCTGAACAGTAACAAATTACTGTGTATTATTAGTAGTATTATGCAATTTACTTATCTTAGCCTATAGCCCTGATTGCTGTTGGTTTACAAGTTTACCCCCACTGTGTTGTGCACATTCTGCTGAACTGCATCTATGTTTTGTTGTTGTGAATGATGCAGTGAACTTTATCCTTATCTTATCTTAATATATACCAATTAGATCGTATAGGGCTGCTTTTATATCACTAGGCTAAACCATTAAGTAGCTACATAAATCACTTCACTCACCCAACTGCCCGTGGTCTGCACTGATGCAGAATTTCTATAGCCTAATTGCCAAAAGTTGCACTCATTGATAGCCCTATAGGCTCACCTCTAAAGGTCTTAGTTAGTACTTAGTAACAGCTGTCAGTGATGCGAAGCTCCAATAGAAAGGCTTTTAACACCCGCAGCTAACTTAATTTTACCACAGGCTGCTGTCAACTCCTCCTCGTGTACGGCCACCAGGTGTCGCTGATGGATTAAAGTACACGCAAGTCTGAAATCGTGGTGTTTTATATTGCATTAGGCTGTCAAGAACATTGACAAGGCCTCCCAGCAATATTTTCCGAGAATTTGTGTTCAACCTGCAACATATTCGACACATAGCACACATACCACAGAACAGAAAACATTTGATGAGGGTTAATTTCCATGGTCAGATTTAATGCCTTTTAATTCACATATATTAAAAAAAGAAATGTTTATGATAGGCCTATTCTCTTGCATCTTGTCTTCTTTACTGATTCCAGCGTCTTTATAGCCACCTAGGTGCGCAGGTTGATGTGGCTACCAGGCAAAGACAACGCAGCACTGGGATAATTAAAGTTTTTTCTCGCCCTCCTTTTTTTACGTTTTTATGTGATGTGCCTTCGTTTTGCAGTGGTTAGATTTAGGGAAACATGCAATGGTTTGTTGATGTCTAGGGGAAAAGTTATCTAACTTGTAAAATGGTGTAGCCTAGAGATAATACCACAATATATATCACAATATCTTATCGAATATATGCGGTTTGAACACATAACATGATTAACTGACGAAGCCTTTAGGAAACACCAGATGTTTTCTTGTCACATTAAAACGATGATGTGCTCGATTGCAATAACTTGTGCAATGCGCTTCCGCGTTGATGTCAACTGCCTACTCAGAGGGTCCACCCACCTTCGCTTGGACTCCCCTCCCCGTTCTCTTTTTCTGACACACGTGGCTCTTTCTTCTTTCTCATTGGGTGTAACGGAAAAAGATGAGCTCATATTGGTTAAAAATAGGTTGACTCGCCACGGCTAAAAATAGGCCCGTATAAAAGCTGGGAGTTTCGCACAAGCGCTCTACACTACCGCCGCTTGAGCGGGAGAAGATTGAAACTCAATGAAAGAGGGCGAGTGAGCGAGAACGAACAGGGCGTCGACGCTTCCCCTCACAAACCCCGCAGCATCGCGCAGAGGACTTGCCCAAGACCGAAAGTATGCAACGCTTTGAGCTTTTCAGGCCAGCCCTATATGGGTGTAACCAGTTGGGGGTGTAGGCTTGGTGACGAGTTCCTTCCTTTTCACACTAAGACCCAGGGCCGAATTGTACTCATAGACAAAAGAAGTATTTATGGCCATTTGAAACTATTATGATCAACATTGTTTCACAATCAAACAATTACATTACATTACATTAAAAAAAATTCTCTCTGGTCTGTTTAGAATGTGAAGTATTTTTAGCATTCGCCTACCTTATTTGTAGTACCTTACATATTTATTGTGACCTATTACATGCCTTTTTTTTCACCCATTCGAACCCATTATATCTCATGTGAATGTCAGCAGCATTATATCTCAAGTCTGAATGACAGCTGGAAGTTGACCTGGTCAAAAGGAGAATGTCCACCATCAGATATCCTGAGGATCCATGTAAGCCTCACTGTACAGGGAGCATTCTAAAGTGAAGGAATTAATTCAATTCATACAATACATAGTGTACATATAATACATTACAAATATATATTTATACTCATTGATTGTTTTCCTGAAGTTTTGTTGTAATGTGTTTCCTGGGCCCTTACAACCAGACCTCAATTTCTTCTGTCTAACAGTATATGGTAGGCTATAGTGAGTTACTACACAAATCCACTTTGCTAACAATCCGTAAAAAAAAATAAATAAATAAAAGCCGAAAAAGAAGTCTGAACTCCCTTCAGAAAGCTGTAGGCTACAAGGAAAGTGAGGTTATTGGCAAAGGTACCTTCAGGTCAAGAGTAACCACTGAGCTTAAAAGAATGCATCACCTGTGAACCAGTAGATGTGTGACGATCCAGTGTATGTGCTTTTACTGATCTGTGTTCAGAGGGTACCTGGGTAAACCAGTGACCTCACTTAATAGCACAGCCGGCAGGTGTAGTGGTATATTTTAATAATGTTTGGTTTAGCACACAACACTCATAATGTTCTGTGTAGAAAGTCATTTATTACACAAGAAAACAGTTTACAAATGCAGCTTCCAGTCATGTCAGCAGTCACACGTAAGTATGCGTGCATTTCATATGTACAAACTTGTATACATGCCCCTTTTCGAACACCATTTTCTTGACTCTTTCACCAGTTTATTTATTGTCCTCTAAATCTAAAACAAGTCTTCAAAATGATTTGTACATACAACAAACTTAAAAATAAAAATAAAATAATATCAGCCCTGTTGGTTATCAAAGACATACATAAGGACCTGCAGTACTTGATTGACAGCAGGTAGGCCCGGCCCACTCCTAAGGTCACATAACAGTATTTGGCAAGTGGGCAGGGCAATGGGGTCCCAAAATCAGTTAAAGCGATAAAACTTAACATAAACAAATGTCCTCGTCCGCATGTTGCTTAAATACTGATGAAAGCTCCCATGTCGTCACAAATTAAAAGCACTTTTTTTTCTTTAATAGGTTCTATGTTCAGGGAGTTTGGCAGCTTTGAGGGAGGTGTGTATGTCTCTCTGTGTGTGTGTGTGTGTTTGTATGTATGTGTGTATGTATGTATGTATGTATGTATGTATGTATGTGTGTGTGTGTGTGTGTGTGTGTGTGTGTGTGTGTGTGTGTGTGTGTGTGTGTGTGTGTGGATAGTGAATGGTTGAAAGTGGAGGCACCAAGAATCAGGTGTCCACGCACACAACCAGCCCTCGGCCCCGCCCACTCTCCTTTTTGTCCCCATGTCAGGGGTAGAGTCCAGTAGTCAGTGGCTCAGAGCAGAAGGCATTTGTTGCTCTTCTTGCCCCGGCGTGCTTGTAGTGCCGCCCTGGTGGCCATCTCAAACACCTCCCGCACGCTGTCCTTCGTCTTCGCCGAGCACTCCATGTAACCGAATGCGCTGATTTTATTGGCCATGTCTAATCCCTCCTCTCCCTTGACGGGCTCCTATTGGTGGAAGGGAAAGGGACAGAGTGATGAAGTAATGCCTCCACAACAGCACAGTCAACAATGAGGCCCAACACACACACACCATACATACATATAAAGTAAGCGCGTGTCTACCACACACGAATATTCAAGAGGCTAGATACCAGGGGGCGGAGGGGTATAAACATGGTTTAGTGACTACCCCAGATAAGTTCACAAGTAACAAACATAAGTAATAAACCTTCTAAAAGAGACCTTCGGTGTTGTTTTGCTTGGAGAATAAAGCTGTCGGACCTTCTATTAGGAGGTTTACCACTTGAGTTTAATCACCATTTTGACGTGTGTGTGAAGGTGTGTACCTGTTTCATTTTGGCAAGCTCTCGACGTGTGTGGTCATCGTTACGGAGATCTTTCTTATTGCCAACAAGGATGATGGGAACGTTGGGGCAAAAGTGTTTCACCTCGGGCGTCCACTTTTCCGGAATGTTCTCTGTGAAGGCCAAGAGTACAATAGTGGTCATCTTTAGAGCTGTGTATTTCTTGTGTTACTGTTCCAGACTACAGGGTTTACTGTGGTGTTTCTGTTTACAGTGAACATGGTAGTTCAAATGTAACGCACATGTAAGATTACGAGTTTCTAGCTACTGACAGATACATTAGGCAGAGGAAAGTACACATTCTATGCAAAAAAAAAACATAGAACAAATAATAACCATGTAGCAATGCACTGCTAGAAGTTGAAAGTGAGAAGATGTAGGGGGGAATAAATGAATAGTGTGAGAGAGGGGAGTATTCAGTACACACATGAATAAGAGAACAAGAGAAAAAGAGCTTTAGGGTCTGCTTGTGTGTGTGTTCTCACCCAAACTGTCTGGGCTGTCTATGGAAAAGCACATGAGGATGACGTCAGTGTCAGGATAGGACAGGGGGCGGAGCCTATCGTAGTCTTCCTGTCCAGCTGTGTCCCACAAAGCCAGTTCCACCTTAAAGAAACATGTGCACAAACACACACACAAAGTTCAGTTTCTGACATGAGCTGACAAAAAATATCTTCCTCAACAGGTCCATTTTTCTGTCTTCAGGTCAGTGTGTCGTCAACATCAACACTATCCTGCACTGAACAGCTGGTAGTCACTAGCTCTGTGCTCACCACTCACTTTCACTGCCCAGAGCCTCCTGGAGGAGTCAGGGGTCATAGCCTGCTTATCTGTCCAGCAGAAGGGGTTCAGAGGGCAAACTGCCCGAAAATGGACTCCAACCAACTCGGTGTTCAAAGCCAAAACAGTCAGTCCTGACTACTCCATAAAGCCGCTTTTGGGTTTCTTTTTTTCTAGCGTGCTATTCAGGACACTCGCTCACGTGAATCCCCGGCGATGAAGAGCCAGCAGAGGCTCAGAGGTCCTGCTGAAATGGGAACACGGAGCTAAATGAGGAGTCTGAATTAGGGCGAAAGTGTAAAAGGCGAGACTTAATTTAACTACGTAGAGAGACATGAGGGTACTCAAGGCCATCTCACTAGTTTAAAGATGGTTGGCTTATTTTATTTATTTTTTTTTGTGTGTAAATTTTAAATTAGGAGGCCAAGATAGGCAAGGCTCTTTTCTATATTTGTCCTTGTGTTCTCCTTTTGTTTTTATTAAAGTGTTTCAATATGTTTCAAATCAGTTCAGTCACTGAGACTCTTGGTGGTGTGGGCAACATCAGAAACCATAGCTATGCCTAGAGCATTGATGAACCATTATCCACACAACTAAATTGGAGTTATAGAGCACAACAAACACTAACTTCACCTGCTTATCAACATTATGCTGCTACCAAGAGCAAATAAACATGCAAACCCATGCTTCAACACCTTCTTAGGTGGGTGAGGGGTCCTTACCTGTTTGCTATCCACTTCAATGTCAGCTACATAATTCTCAAAGACTGTAGGGACGTAGACCTCTGGGAACTGGTCTTTACTGAACACGATCAGTAGACAGGTCTTTCCACAGGCTCCATCTCCAACAATCACCAGCTTCTTACGGATTGCTGCCATGCCTGTATGAAGAGACCACTTGTTAATCGGATACACAGGACACAGACAGGTCATCACATGAAATAAACCATGTAGATGTGTATTAATGTGCTTATAGATTGATGTGTAAGTTGAGACAGATAGTAATATAGAAAATGTATTTCTGAGGTCTCCTATCCTTCATCATATCATATCGAAAGCCTCTGGAAAGCAACCATAAAACAAATGCTATTGAGGGGATACCCATCTAAAATCTAGCCCGTACCACATATACCAAGGCAGAGATGTTGTGGTGGATCATCATCGCAGCTTATCCTCCCAAATAAGATGGCGTCATTGCAGCAACAGATGTCTTGTACACGGTGAGGGTTCAAGCTTCTCTAGCTATTAAGCCTAACGTCAATTACAGTCAATACCTCAGTTAACCGAGTGAAGAGGGGAAATACTAGTAGGATGCTCACTACGCATCACCACTTTCGAGTTCATCCCTTAAATGATTACTGATTCAATCTTTGGAACAACTATCAGTGCACGTTTACGTCGAAGACGCCACGCTGAGCATCTCCACCGACTGATTTCTACCTCAACATCTGCATTGAACTTTAGTCATGCAACAAAAACCCTCACATCAATCAATCATAACTGCTTCATACAATTTCTGTTTCATGCATTCTCCAATAATACTGTTTGAACACTGCTTAATGCTAGCTTCCTATTAAGACAGGACAGATAGTTCGTGTTGGCGAGCTTGGTCATATCCTGCCTAAAGCATGAAATGTTGTTCACACTGAATCGGTTACATCCAGAAACAATTGCTTTGCTGTCTAACGTTAACTAAGTTACACTGGTGAATCGGTCATCTCTACTCTCTCTCCCCCGCTGATTTAATGTTTACCATCTTAATAGCTTTTTAACTTCATACAAGTAAACTCGTTGTGCAACGTTGGCTTTTCAACTTATGGTCGGAGACATAAGGTAAAAGTTGACAGCACTACTCCTTTTGTCTCAGTAGCCTATGATACATAAAACTGTCACATAGCTGCTTAGGATACAGAAATGTGAAACTCTAGGGTTAAACTGACAAGTAAGCTTCCAGTCTCCCAATCAATATGTCCAAGAGATCGCAATGAATTGTTTTTTAACGCCTTGTTGGTAGACGAAGTGCGGAAGCTGATATCGATGGGAGACTCGCTGGAGGAAAGTAGCTATGCTAGCTTGCTAGGTGTAGAGCTGAAAATGCGAATAACTTTTGTATTGGACAATTCAGTTACTTGCCCCCACAGTTCTAAGTACTTTACTCACATTTTCTTTAGCTGACATTATATTTCACCAGTCATTAGAGTCCTACCTGCAATTTAGGTGGCTGGCAAATGTTTTCCAGTAGTCGTTCAACGCCGACTCCCGTCTCCTCCTAAATCCGATACAATGAATTGCCGAGGGCGCGCAAGGGGCAGGCGCAGTGAGACGGCAGGGGGGGGAAGGGATGGCAGGGACGATTTCAGCCACGCCTGTGCGGGCACGTTATGAAGAGCTTCAAAGCGATAAATAGCAGTATTATGTGAGTTCGTGGGTTAATTCACAAAACACGTTCATGAACGAAAAAAAAATAAACTCCTTCAATGTAGTTTGATAAGCCATGATCTGGCATTTAGCCAACATAAAATAATTAATTTTAATATGAGTAACAAAGGTGCAAGTGTGTGTGGATTCAAGCATCAGGAAATTACCACTGTTATCACTAGCCCTCCATACAGCTTCGTACAGTAAAGCTTCAAGTAGAGATGGATAAGAAGCATTTATGTATACATGGTTCCATCAAGAACTAGGCCATTCATTAGATATTGAACGGCCACCTATCGACCTAAAAACTTAATCTACTCCGGAGAACATATTTCATTTGTGACAATTTTCAGGCAATGCTTATATTTCACCAGGTGGAAAATGACCGTATACAAATGTAAGAAGTTATTACATCAATAAGCCATGTTATTTTGAAATGACTAAATTAAAACCGGCTCTGTACTAAATAGCTCAATCGTGCCACCTAGCGGTAGATTAAGATATGACATAAATATAGCAAACAAAGACAGCTGCAACAATGTTTCCAGTCAATCTTTTGTTACATACATTTACTCAACAATTATCCCTCCATCGTTGTCTACCTCAATCAGTAAACATCTGTCTTTATTTATGCGAGACGTGGTGTAAGAAAAAATGGTTCAGTTACACGCTGCAATTTTTGATAAACAATTCTTAAATCTAAAAAACTAAAAAAGAATTTTTTTAAATATATATTTCTTAACCCAAACAGGCAGTCTGATGCACACTGTCACCCTTTTGTCTTGGTTGCCGGTCTCCCATCGCTGCTGTCGTGAATCCTATGACAACTGTCACGACAGTGGGATGCATGACAGAAATTACGGGTGACGGGTAGCAAATGTAAAAATAAACAGCCCTGTTTAGTGATACTAATTTGTTATTAGGTGCAAAATACTATTGTGAGGTAGTTTGGCTTTGAAATGTCTGTAAATTTTATACAGCCTCAAAAGGAAACATCAAAATGAAAAGGAGAAAGTGGAAATTCTGGCTAAATTACCTCAGACTAAGTGGTTAACCTCCTAATAGAACAGCCATATGGATACATTTCCCCTGCAAAACAAAGCCAAAAGACTGTACTATTAGGAGGTTTACCACTTAGTCTAGAGGAGGTTACTATTAGGAGGTTAGTACAGGCTTGTCACAAATCTGCATTCTTGAAATACCACCAGATAATGCTAGTAGCCATTCATTTTCAACTACATATGGTGGAAAGTTTTGAAAATACAGAAAGGCTCAGTACTATTGCACTGTATACCTTTTGAATACATAGATATTCAACTTTCTAAATGGCAATTCATAGTGTCCTTTCATCGTGGTTCTGAGATTACAGACATTCTTATGGACACCTCTTATCCACCAAGATAAGTTAAGATAAGTATTATGTAAGAGTATTGTGTAATTATGCTATGAATAGCCTTGGCCTGTAAATATTTTTTTGTGAAATGTGAATATTTATATGGAATATATCCCAACACTGAATTGCAACATTTACTTTACAAGAATGTGGCAGCTAAACACAGTTATGCACACTAAGCCACTAGTGCATGCAGTTCAATAAACTCCCAGGAGCACAAACTCATCATTCAGGTTTTATTATTTTGTTTTGTACAGAGCAATGAAGAGACTGGGGTGCCAACCAGGAAAGAGATCCCCACCCAAACCTCTACAGGGAGGAGAGATAAAACAGAGGCTGCATCTCAAATAGTTCATCCTTTCACTATATAGTCAGACCCCCCCATAAACTGCAGCTTTTCTGCATGGGGATAAAAATACAAATATTATATAGAGGACAAGGAGATATTTGAGAGGCAGCGAAAGACTGTGGGATCTAGAGATAGTCAGTGATAGACTATAGACGCAGAGCAACTTGCCTTTGCCAGCACACAAAAAACACCCTTTATCTATGTTTGCGCCCGAACTGATGCTTTATCAAAGTCTTCATTGCGTAAAACACACAAACAAACCCTAATCCACATTTAAACAAAATCCCACCAAAATATAATATCATATGAGCTTGTGACTTAGAGACTTTTTTCAGTAGACCCAACTCACTCTAATAAGCCCCCAGACAAATGAACAGAAACCATGAGGACAAAGAAACAAAAGAAAAACAGACTGATCGATACAATTCGGGCATCTGAACTGAATCATTACTGTATTGCTCTCAAGCCAAGCTTTTTTTTAGTGTGCATAAAAAATGTGTTCCATTAACACCCATTACTCTCGTCTGTCACAATTATAAAACACATATGCACGCACTTACACACACACACACACGCACTTACACACGCGCACACACTTACTGTACACACACGCACGCACACACACACACACACACACACACACACACACACACACACACACACAGCGCACACACAGCTGATCAGTAACTGCATACAAGAGGGAGGCGGCATTCCTCACGACGACCACATTCTGTTGGTGTGATGCGAGACACACACTTGAATCTCCACAACGACGTATCCACACACAATCCCACGTTGTGGAAAAGTTTGCAGGGCAAGACTTACTTTTGTCCTGAAAAAAAAAAAAAAAAAAAAAAAAAAACAGAACTCTCAAAATGTGGATACATGGTTCCAGTCTAGCCTTGAAAAGGATTCTGGGAGGAGTCTGAGAATCACCTACCACCCTCTACCCCTCACGAGGACTGAGTCAAGGTGTCTATAGTCCACGGAGAACAAAACCACCCCATCAAAAATAACGAACAGAAACGCCCCATCAACCTTTTCTGCATTTATTCAGAAGAAACCAGCCCAGGGTGAGACAAACAACCGAGGGGACTGTCTTCTGTACAGTTATTCTGGGATTATTTTTAGTGCCACAGAAGCAAGGTATAGAGTGGAGCCACTGTACTTCTGTCAAACGTCGAAGCTGAGAAACGTCCATTTGTGGTAAACATCTATGTATATGCGCGCGCGTGTGTGTGTGTGTTTTGGGAAGCAGAGGGGTGTGTTAGTAATTCATAAGGCTAATTACTGTACGTCAGATATGAACAGGACTTGACTGTTTTATGATTCGGTATGTGTGTGTTCCATTACACAACTGAGAATGCGTACATGTGTGACATGCCTCAGAGCTTTGTATGTATGTACTTCCGTCTGTGTGTGTGTGTGTGTGTGTGTGTGTGTGTGTGTGTTAGGAGTGGGAGGGGGCGTCCTCAAAGCTGATGATGCTGGACTCCTGCCCTGTGGGGCTCTGGCCAGAGCTGGCGCTGGTGGCAGGTGTGGAGGCATCGCGGGTGGGCAGCAGTGGGGTGTCCGTCCGCACCTCATCCTCGTCATCGTCCTCCTCGTCCTCCATGTTGGGCCAGGCGGACTGGTCTTCCACGCGCTTCAGTCGTTCATTCAGAGCCTTCAATGCCAGTTGCCTTTGGACAGATCAAAATCAAGTATTACTTGCCTTGATCAAGACAAAAACTTAGCACCTACTAATGATGAAGTGCACAATATTCTGTATATTAGATCGCCTCTAGCCCTGTGTTCAGAACATCGACTCTATCACTACATAGGGTTGGACTATATAGTTAATAATTACATGGTAGTTATTCACCATATAGTGCACTGTATGCTATGTAATGAATGACTGGATGTTCTGAACACAAGGCCAGCATCATCTTCACTGGGTGAGCCATAAGTTCTTGAATTTCCCCTAGGGATCAATAAAGTATCTATCTATCTATCTATCTATCTATCTATCTATCTAAGTAATTAGGCCTTGTGCAGCCCTTAAAAGCCATAAATACCTGCCAATGTCCACTCTAATGACAAACCATAAGTGGCTGACCAGAATGGAAGCCCTTGTCTTACCTTCTCCTCTCCGCATCCTGAGGGTCAGTGCCCGGCAAACTGATTGTAATGGAGGAGGGCGCGCCCACGTCGTATCTCTTCACCATCTTCCTACACACCTTCATCTTGACAAGCGCCGCATGGACCAGGGTGGCCACCAGCCCCACGGCCGGCTGGAGAGCCTCGGGGAAGAAGGAGGCGAAGGCAAAGTGGTCAGACATGTCGCCACGGCCCCGGCTGTGCCGCTGGTAGAAGCGCAGGTACACCCAGCCCACCAAGGCGCCGTAGCAACAGGCGGCTAGTGGCGCCGCCGTGTCCAGGAGCCCTGCCAGCCGCAGCACGGCCAGCGTCAGGAGAGCCAGCGCTGGGGCCGCCTTCAGTCGGACCTGCGGCACGCGCAGCACCGTGGTGTCCCCAGCCGTCTGCTTCAGGGCCACAAGGACCCCGCCGAGGAATCCGGGCGCACCGTAGATCCGCACTGCAAACAGGTAGTCCAGGTCAAAGGTGGCGGCATAGGTAAAGAGGTAAGAGAGGCCCGCAAGGAGGCCCGCCGAGATGTTGACCACGGCAAAAAAGATGAGCAGCTCCAGTGCTCCCCAAAGGGGCTCCAACAGCCGGCCTGACACCATCACAGTGGCAACATTGACCACTACTCCCCATATGTGCTGCTCAACCACAGGGTGGGTCACCAGTGTCCATACCCAGAAGTTTGGAGGAAAAAGGAAACCTGGCGTCACGCCGAGAGCATAGGGAGTGTCTACTGCCCAGGATATAAGGTAAAATACTAGCACTGTCGCACAGATGGACTTAACTACCACGCTGGTGCTGGCGAGTGCGCTCAGAAAGTGCTGTCGGGCCACAGGTAGGTAGCGGTTCATTATGCCGAGTGCTGTCTTCTCGTTTGTCACGATCAAGAACCGAGCAGACTTTGGCAAGGTGCAGTAGCTGTGTAGCTGATGTCAACAGCCCCAAAGGCAACTGACGTCGACAGCAGATCTTGACATCCAAGGGGAAGAGTGGGGCTTCATTCGCCAGAAAAATAAATCGTGATTATTCCAAGTGTGTTTTATTTTTAGCTTGAAAGGCAAAGTTGGGATTTGACGTCACTACACTAGGAGGTTAGTCTAACGTTACACGACAATGGAAATATCTTTAGACTACTTTACTACCTGTCTAGTACAAAATGTTAAGTGGTGTTACGAAACGAAGCAGGACACTTTTTGCCTTCTGAGTGACCTCTATAAGAGTAGGTATCACGATTCTCACTGTGGCCTGATATTTGGTCTGGGATTGCTACACGACAGATAACAAGATGACTTTCTCGAGTTGATTTCGCCAATGACTGTCTGTTTGTTATTCATCTACTACTAACTCACTACACATGGCCAACGAGCCCCGCATAAGTCAAGAAAATGAAAAACTATTTACAATTAAATGACGAAGATATTTGGACAATTACGTGAGCTTCGTCTTTTAGCTTTACTGCTGATAAGGTGACCAACCAGGTAGGTTGAAAAGGGCTTGCTAGGTTGGGTTAACCTAGCTATTCTGGCTAACTTAACATGTTTGGGCTAACTGTCAACTTAATCGTATCAATCACAAAGTATCTGAGCTGTTGGCAGCCAGCAAATAGTTTACTGAAAACTGAACTGACCGTTAACCACAGATTATCTTTCCTTCACTAACGACCTAGTTAATACAGCCATGTACACCGTTAACAAAACTTTTGTCAACAGAGCTAGACAGCTAACGTTAGCACTGCTAGCTAGCATTAAGTGTCCATCAGCATTTAATTTAGCTAGCAGACGACTATGACACTTCTGCCGACTGTAACTCTCAGAGTTCGAGTATTAAGCAAATACTCAGTTCATTACACGTATCACCTGACTATCTAACCCCTCTGTATTGAAAAATAGATTTGCTGCCAAGGCTTAGCTTGATATACTCCCCAATGTTGTTCTTCCTTTCTCGGTTTTGAGTCCACAGGTTAGGTTAGCCCGAGGATTTCCAGAAGTAACAGGCCGTCAAAGCACTAGGAAACAAGATTAACTTCTGTATTAGACAGATCTCCTGCACCAGTGTTTTTTGGTTTACCTCTCGATACCTAAAGCGGACTTATACGTTTGTTATCTTTCATGATGTAATGTTTGTTCTTTTAAGTCCCAGGCACTCCCGTAACGTTAGGTATATTCTGTACAGCAGAGAGTGCATTCGCGAGATTTGCCTACGTCATCGCATACCCAAAGGACGTCAGTTTACGGTAGTGGGAAGCAGCACAGACAGACAGACGGGAAATTGAGTGTTTTGGGATCATAGCTCAACATCAGTACCTGACTGTCCTTACATGGCTGACACAAACATACAACAAAACACGGTAGGCTGATGTATTGTTTAATCAATCTGGTGTGAGTCCGGCTAAGGTTTGTGGAAAGCAAACCTTTTGCAGTATTGTGCAATGGCTCCAGTGAGTGAGTGTAGGCTACCTTGTAGGCCTACAAGTCCAAGAAAAAAGGCCAGGTAGGCTATAGAAAACACAACATACATTACGTCATACATATACTCAGATGACAAGACAGGCTACTAAACATATTGGACGAACTAAATATGGAATTAGACCCTGTGCTGTGTTATGAAATCCCGATCTGCAAATAGAAGCTGTAGAAATCCTCATCCATTCTGGTTACTGTCATCAAAACCTGATGTTCGCATAATTTGGAAGCAATAGGCCTAAACAAATCTTAGTCTTTTATGACAATGGTTTCATATGCTGAGATATTACCTAATTTATCACTATTAAATGCTACAATCAGCTTGTTTCTCCCTGGTGAACTTGGTACAAATTCAAGTTTAGTTGTGGCAAACTGCTTGGGTGCCACTGTTCCAATTCTGTAGAGACAAAAAAAAGTACCATTGACATATTAACGTCTTTAAATTCATGAACATCAGCGTCTCACACATGTTGCTGTTACTGTAAGTCATACATTTTGGGTCATGTAATAGGCCTATGCCTCCACTAGGTTTGTGTGGCTTATGTCTTAAGGATCAAGTAGACTTGTTTTGTAACATGGACTATAATTCCATTCCATGAGGTATGATTTTAACACAACTGGCATAAGATTGGCATTATGAGCTATGGCTATTGCGGTTAGTTTTCACTTACTTGTGTACAATATCTTGTCCATCAGTGAGATGAATTCCCTTTATGGAAAAGGCACACTCGTGCAAAGGCACTGGCAGAGGATTCGGAAGTGTGATATCTGCAGTCAACTTCTGGTTTACTCTTGGTATGCCAACAATCTGCCACAGAGAATAAATGTCAGGTCTGGTCTTTGCCATTATCTCATCTCACATGAATTCAAAATACTTTCAGTTCAGATTATTTGAAATGAGACTTGTATTTTGGATCAGTATGTTTATATACACTGCCTGGCAAAAAAAAGTCACACATTCTAATATTTTGTTGGTCTGCCTTTAGCTTTGATTACGGCACACATTTGCAGTGGCATTGTTTCCACGAGCTTTTTTCAATGTCACAACATTTATTTCCATCCAGCTTTGCATTTCGCCAAGATCTTGTATTGATGACGGGAGATTCGGACCACTGCGCAAAGTCTTCTACAGCACATCCCAAAGATTCTCAATGGGGTTAAGGTCTGGACTCTGTGTCTGGAGATGATGTTTCATGCTCCCTGAACCACTCTTTCACAATTTGAGCCCAATGAATCCTGGCATTGTCATCTTGGAATATGCCCGTGCCATCCATCAGGGAAGAAAAAATCCATTAATGGAATAACCTGGTCATTCAGTATATTCAGGTAGTCAGCTGACCTAATTCTTTGGGCACATAACGTTGTTGAACCTAGACCTGACCAACTGCAGCAACCCTAGATCATAGCATTGCCCCCACAGGGAGGCTCTTACCTATTTGCTTATTTAAATCCAGGTGGTGACCTTTTTTTTGGCCAGGCAGTGTACTTTGGATGGTGATTGTACTGGTTGCCACTGTATGTAAAAATCCAATACATAACACTCGCCTTGGTTAATAGCATAATATTGTTCTACGAAAATGAAGCAAACAGAACAGACATTGGTAAAGAACATGGTGAGCATGCCAATATGGCAAAATTGGACTTAATTGTAATCACAACAAGTGCACACAATTCAAAGGCTTCATTATTAAATTCAGAAGTAGACTTGATCCCCCCAAAATACCTTGAGTATATAGTAATTAAGATGCACCAGTGGGCAATTTACAAGAAACTATTAGTGTAAAGTTGAGGCCAGACCTTCACCTATAAATTCTGCAACCTGGTCCATTATGTTTTTTACTGAAATCAAAGAAGTTGTTCTTACATTAATAACTATATTTGGTGAATCCAAGACAATGGTCTTTACTTCCTTATGAAACTGCCTGGATTCTGACTCAATAAGAAGAACCTTCAGCTTGATCAGCCTCTCATCTGTTATGGATGGGCCATACAGAGAATATTCCACTCGGAGTGGGCTGGATATCTCTGCAGAGGTAAAAAGATTATAAAACATTACTCACAAAAGAAACACACTGAAAGATGATTTCAGAAGCAATTTAGATGTAGGACAATTCAGAGGTTTGAAGGAGATTTGCTTAAAGTCTGTTAAACAGCTATTTATAGTGATTTATGTGCTAAATGAGGTTATTAAACCTCGCTTTTGTCATAATCATTGTATTGACAGACACAACAAACCTTGGAAAGGTTCAACCTTAAGCTCGGGAACATCAGTGAATCCACAAGTGTCTCCTATTCTGCCATTGTAATGAAGCACCCGTGCATAGAACATCAATAGGAAAGTTTTAGGGATGGGTGAATTATTCCTGACAATGGCCAAGACATCAAAGTCGGTGCCGATCATGGTGGACTTTGCAATCTTTATTTTGATGTGAACCCCAGGCTCCTCGTCAGTCTTCAGGAGCTTGTTGTGGTGTTGGGCCTTTTCAAACACCTTCCTCTCCTCCTCCGAGCCTGAAACGTATGCATACACCTCCAGCATGATTTCACACTCTCACCACTGATGCCTTTCACCTCAACGCTAAGTCTATGAGAACTGAAAGCACATAAAATACACTACTAGTAAATTTGAAGATCTGGTATAACACAGCCAGTTTGATGTATAAAACAAATTTAACAATAGGGTCTGTTTTCCCATTGCAATTGATTTATGAAATGTTTCCTAAAATAGTAAGGATGTGATTGCTTTGTATAAGTATAAGTATTGTATATACTCTTTTGATCCCGTGATGGAAATTTGGTCTCTGCATTTATCCCAATCCGTGAATTACCGGTAGTGAAACACACTCAGCACACAGTGAACACACAGTGAGGTGAAGCACACACTAATCCCAGCGCAGTGAGCTGCCCGTTACAACAGCACTATCCATTTTGGAAAAGCTGAAAATAACAAAAGAAATATAACTGAAAGGTGCTCTAAGTCATGTTACGCAGTTTCTAAGCTGAAACATTTTTTGTCACATACAGCAATCATCTCCTCACTATCCGCTAGCTGCCTGTTCCCTGAATACACTGTATAAAAAAAGAAATGCGGCCTCTGTGGACAACCCAGGCTCCAAAAACAGCAACAAAAACAGCCTGGTCCAGCCTGGACCATTAAACATAAAAAGCTGTTCCAGCCAATCACCGACGAGCACGTTCATGTCAGTTTCAATTGTACGGGAAGGGGGAGGGAGGGGCGAGCTAGCTTTCTGTTTAGTTTGAAACGTCAACAGAAGTGACGTTACCCAACCGTGCTTAGAGAACCTTTAAGATAACAAAATGTGTTCCTTTTTCTTTTACAATAAAATTGGAATGCCATTTGCCAAGTAGTGAAGAGGAAATAAGCTGTTCAAGCAGGGAGACATTTAAAGCAACGAGACATTTTGTGATCTTACCTTCGGGATATTTGTAGAGATTAGTGATGTCATGTCTTTCATCCTTGCCAACAGCTTTGGTGCTGATATGATGTCCAACCTCTGTTGTGTCTCCACTGATCTTAACTGTATTCCCGTTCTTCAGCCTGACCAGTGTCACAACATCAGCGTTGACTTCAGCGTACACAAATGGAGCATCGTACTTCAGCGTCAGTTCACCCTCTTTGATGCCTGATACAGGTACTGGGCCACAACAGAAAACACCTGAAGAGCAAACCAAATATATTTGTTTATATAGCATAATTGACAATGAAGATGTTTTTTCCTCTATGCAGGATCCTACCCACACATAGAGTAAACTGTACTTCAGAATGTAGAAATAATTAATGATGCATATAAATTATCTGATATATCCAGAAATGTCCAGGGACAAAAGTCAGTAGCCTTGACAGAACTATTTATTCTGTTCTATTTTACTATTTATTTATCTTCTTACATTGATGCCCTATTATGTTACATTTTGATAGATAGATAGATAGATAGATAGATAGATAGATAGATAGATAGATAGATAGATGTCAGTATTCCTGCTTTCATGACACCTGCTGGACATTTTGGGTATTTGCAACCATGTGCCTTTGTTTTCTTTGTGTAAGATCCCGCCCTCACCTGTCATGTTTCACTTCCTGTTGTCAGCCTAGTCAGCCATTTTGTGCTCACCTGTTTCTTGTTTGCCCCTTTCTGATTGTCTGCTCACCTGTTCTTTATTTAGTCCTAATGATTAGGCCTACTTATTCTGTGTGTTGTCAGCCCCAGTGATTTGTCTGAGCACTTTCAAGTCTCTGTTGGATTCTACCTGTTGGTCTGTCTACCCGCCGGTCTGTCTACCCGCCTGTTTGAATTCTGTCTGTGACCTGTCTTTTGGATTATCTGCCTGTCTGTGCCTTTTGGGCTGCTTCTCAGACCTGACCTTTGCCTGCTTGTGGATTACTCTTTGGACTGTGTGTCTGGTTTGTCAGCCTTTTGCCATTTTCAGTTTTGTGACCGAGTGTCTGCCTTTTGTTCAGTTTCCACCGTATGACGAAGTTTTTTGTTGAGTTTTCTTCTGTTGAATAAACTTTTTGAACTAACTCTGCACTTGGGTCTGAACTATTTACGAAACTAGAAGATAGATGGATAGATAGATAGATGATAGATAGATAGATAGATAGATAGATAGACTTTATTAATCCTCAAAGGTAGATTCAGTAACAGGACAGCAACAAGTACAGTACAATGTACAACATACAACAATAGATTAATAACGGCACCAGGCATAGACCCTGAAAGAGCGCAATAGCTAACATCACTGATAAAGTGCAATGTACAAAGTACATATGGCAGAAAACAGATAACAATAAAATCAATGCTGACTGTTCAGAGGCAGAGATGCTACACAGCAGCATTAGTCAGCAGTTCTTGTCAAAAAGTCTGATTGCTGCAGGAAGAAAGAACCTCCTAAATCTTTCTATGGAGCATGTAAGTATAAATATATAAGTATACTCTTTTGATCCCGTGAGGGAAATTTGGTCTGCATTTATCCCAATCCGTGAATTAGTGAAACACACTCGGTACACAGTGAACACACAGTGAACACACAGTGAGGTGAAGCACACACTAATCCCGACGCAGTGAGCTGCCTGCATCAGTGGCGCTCGGGGAGCAGTGAGGGGTTAGGTGCCTTGCTCAAGGGCACTTCAGCTGTGGATGTGGACACTGGAGAGCAGTGCTCAACCACTTCCCCCGCCCACATTTTTCCTACTGGTCGGGTATTGAACCGGCAACCCTTCGGTTACAAGCCCGAAGCCTTAACCAGTAGGCCACGGCTGCCTCCAATGTAGGTAATTGGAGCCGTTGACTCATCACTTTTAACAAAGATGCTATGGATGCACGGGTGGTCCTCCCATGACGGAACACCCCTAAGCTTCCTCATGTTTCTCTGCTCTAAAATAGCCTAGAGAACTAGGGCGTAGGCCTATAATTGACCCTGCCCTTTTAAGGACTTTATTCATCCTGTTCCTATCATCCACTGTCAGGCTGCCACCCCAACATACAACAGCATAAAAAAGGACACTTCCTGAAAATACCATGATAAAAATTATTTAAAATAGGTCTGCTGATTTCAAATGACCTAAGTTTCCTAAGGAAAAACAATCTGGACCGGGCCTTTTTTAAGATCATATTGCTGTCCACATATTGCTGTCCGCTGATCATATTGCTTCCAGTCCTGTTTGTTGTCCACATGAACACCCAGGTATTTGTATGAGGGGACCACCACTACTGACTATCCTTTAATCAGGATGGGGGTTACCTTAGCTTTTCTTCTCCTAAAAATCAATGATGAGGTCCTTTGTTTTCAATTGATGAACTTACACGTATCACTTATGATAAATGAGTGAAGATGTGAGCATGGGCATGTTTCCTCTGCTCTAATTTTTTAGTTACTTATTCCTCTATTCCTGTATGTTGTGTTATCCAGTATATGTTGCATATCCAGTGCTATGGTAATAAATGAAAAGCATCTAGAGAAAGATAAAAACTTGATATTGTCAAGCAGTGGCAAGTATCAATACATTTATATTTATTTATTTTAGGCACAGATGTCTACTCTAATAACATTTTCTTTTGCCCACAAGATGGCATAAGACCTCGTTCCTTTCTTACAGAAGAAATGGAAAGGTAGTCAGTAAAACAAATTTATAGCAGGAAGTTGGCTATTGAGACTCCTACTTCAAACAATATATGGGGCAAATACTGTACATTGATGTCTCCATCTGCGTATTGGCCCCAGATTAGTTGTCTGTTGGATTATAATTGAGCTCAGATGCCAAACCCTCTAAACGCCACCTCTGAGAAAAATGAGAAAACAATGGTGAGTGAATGCTCTTCACACATAGTATATGTTAACTCTCTTCCTGGTCTGAAATATTAATACGTAGGAAAAAACCTATAGGAACCTGATTAAAAAATGCTCATTTAAAAGAAAAGTTGTCAGACGGATTTAGAGGGTTTTGCATCTGAGCTCTTCAATTATTAAGTGACTGTGTGGGCAACCTGTGAGGAAAACAGGGATTTAAAGAGTGCCTCCAGATTGTCAGATATGCCCCTAAACCTAGACCTGATGTGAGATAATTACCATCGCTCCGTTCTTGTGGAGTTGGGTCACTCGCTTGCCAGCCGCCAAAACCTTCTTTCAGATCAGGGCGAGCCATCCAGCTGTCTATCCACACATGGAAGTTCCTGTAGACACAGTTGTACAGTGCAGAAGATAGGCCTTACTTAGCACTGTAGCACAACTGGCAAAGCTACTAACACCAAGCCAAACCGGTAAAACAAGGTGCTATGTAAACAACATTTGATATGCTGTATGCTATTGATGGCTTGACCTTATCTTGGTTGACTAAGTTTTAAAATGGCAGGGAATATAATGTCTGTATTTATAGGCTTACCATATGGAGTCGTCACCAATGTCTTCAGAATTTTCGTCAAACAAGTATTCAATTACCAGGTTGGAGTCGGTGTCATGGGCTGATCCGTAGTTAGTGACCACTCGGCATGGAATGCCCAGGGCTCTGGAAACTTCATTCAGAAACATGATAAATGCCATATTATCGGGGCTTAAAGTTCTCAGGCACTGTGTCTGATTTCTGCCGTAGATCAGGTCATTAAAGATGACCATTGGCCACTGATGGCCACTGAAGCACATCTTCAATTTGAGCCTACGCCTTGGACAAGTTCCAACACTGTGGAAGACATCATGTCTTACCCCAGTCCCTAAGAAGCCACACCCTAGTGAGCTTAATGACTACAGACCTGTCTCTCTTACATCACATGTGATGAAGACAATGGAGCGATTGGTCTTAGGTATGCTCAGACCCCAGGTACGCCATGCACTAGACCCGTTACAGTTTGCATACCAGGAGAAAGTGGGCGTGGATTTCCGCAGGTCTAAGCCCACTCTGCTACCAGTCCACATTGATGGGGTCAATGTGGAGGTGGTTAGCACCTACAAGTATCTGGGTCTCCACCTGGACAATAAACTGGACTGGTCAGCCAACACTGATGCACTCTACAAGAAAGGGCAGAGCAGGCTGTACTTCCTGAGGAGGCTGCGGTCCTTCAATGTGTGCAATAAGCTCCTCAGGATGTTCTACCAGTCTGTTGTTGCCAGCATCCTCTTCTATGCCGTAGTATGTTGGGGAGGAAGCACAAGGAAGAAGGATGTGGGGCGAATTGACAGGCTGGTAAGGAAAGCTGGCTCTGTAGTGGGAGCTGAACTGGAGTGCATCACTTCACTATCTGACAAAAGGACCCTGAACAAACTGATCAACATCTTGGACAATGAGTGTCACCCACTCCACAGCACTATTGTTAAGCAGAAGAGCCTGATCAGCTGGAGACTTCGCTCACTGCCTTGCACAACTGACACTGAGAAAGTAATTTGTCCTCAGGGCCATTGAACTGTTCAATGCCTCACTTAAGGGAAGAGGAGAGATAGACTTCTCTGCATAGTCTGTCTGCCTCTTCACCCCCTCCATGTTTGGATACTGTCTGTCCACTAGCCACTTTTACCACTGTCTTTATGCCTCACTGTTTGTGTGCTATTTTAGCACATATGCATAACCCCCCCCATGCCACAGCCGAACTGTGGCCACACTTATACATTTTCTTTAAATAGTTAAATATATAGATATATAGACTTTACTTTACTTTATTTCTGCATTGTTGCACCGTTGGACTTACTCATTTGCACTATCACCATGACCACTATCACCATTGCACTACCACCATGACACTCATTCACACAGAGCACCTTAGAGTACCTTACCATATCTTACTATGCACAGAGAATCACAGGCTCAGTCCCTGCCTCAGTCATTGCAAGCGCCTCTGATTGATTAATCACCACTATGTGGATACTGTTTTTAGAATTGATTTAATTAGATTAAGTGTTAGTTAGTATAATTTGTATTTTAGTATATTTAGCATATTCTTTATCTTCTACTGTCCTTATTGCTTAGTTGTGTTTTTATATTATATACTTTAATTACTGTTTCTGCTGTTAAAGAATGTGTTTGTGTTGTCTGTATGCTGCTGAGACCTTGAATTTCCCCTGGGGATCAATAAAGTATCTATCTATCTATCTAAAGATTTGAAAATATGTAATTATATTTTAGAATTATACAACTTTCTTTAACTCAGTTTCTTATAACTTCAAGTGTGGACCTTTTTCTTGCTTTGAGCCCTGTATTATACTTATGCTGCCAAAGTCAGCATGGCATTTCATCCCAATGATATGAGGCTACATGGGCATCACAATGACACTCGAGATTGTATGGACGTCACAATCTCCACTGCAAATCGACATGTTGCAAGTAAAGACTGTTTTCAGGCCCCACTTCATGAAGTTTGCAGTGTTGTGCTCAAATAAGCGACTGCATTAACACATGAATAATATCAATAAGCCCTTCACATTGTGTTGCAGTTACAGTTTTTCTCAGTCGCTTTGGTGCTTTTCTCACATCACTATTAACATTTGCACAGCAGTTAGTGCATTTCTCAAAACAATTAGTGCAAACTGCAAAACCTAGTGGATAACCTGCAAAAGCACGTCACTTGCTCAAAATGGATAGTCCATTCCTCAAAAGCAAGTATTTATGTCAATGAAACTGCCAGTGTCATCAAAATGAGAAGTCTTGACATCATCGTTTATGAACAAGATAGTCAAATGGCTTTGTCATGTTTTCATTATGACAGTTTATGCTCTCAGTGTTTTCCCATGCAAAAAAAGGTCAGAACTCGGTGACACTACCTGAAAATGCTCAAGACAGCACTATACAGTACTTGTACAGCCATTTGAAAACTAAAGTTATAAATTGCTGTAGTTAGGGGAGTAAGTGAGTACAAGACACTGAATATGTACATTTCACAGTTTTACTGTATATGCTCTTTGCAATTCTACAGCATTGTGACAGAATTTGATAACTAGTTCACAAATTTTGTATGTAATGACTCAAGCAATGAAATGAAGACTATTAGTTTTATTGGGAACGACTATTCAGCATCCATAAGTACAGTTTATTTTGACTGACATGACAAAGCAACTGATACATGTTCAAAAGCATTTGCAATTTGTTCAGAGGAAGGAGAAATTGCTACTATGATGTGCACAAATGACTAAATGTTGTGGAGGTTGAACTAATAGTTATGAGAATTTTCATTCTGATCTGAGAAAAGCACAAAAGCGACTGAGAAAAACTGTAATGTAACGCGCACACACGCATGCACACAGCACTGTAAAAGCTATGATTAAAATACTATTACCTGCACAGGCCACAGCAGCAAACACCCAGCACTGCCCGTACCGCACTGGTTTAAACTCGCTGTCATTCCACTGGCGGAGAATGTCGCTGCTGCCTGTCCAGAACGTGGGCTTGACTCCCCCCGTGTAATCCCCTGACCAGTTTCCCATGAGCACTCCTCTGTCATCATAGCTGTTAATCTAGACGAGAACATATTTATTATCAGCTAATGACATTGGCTCTGCTTTTATTTATGGAAACGATAATATGTCTCTAGGGCACATAACAGGTGTAGATGTATCGACTTGGAGGACAACTCCGGTCTAAGGACAACTTATTTTCGAATGATGATAACGAGTGTGAACTTTCTTTGGGGACCAAAAAGACGTTAAAAATATGGAACCTTAAGAAAGTTGACCAGGGCAAAAGGAACAAAAAATAATTTTCTAATCAATCACATGCCCCACATATCTCACTTGTGTTTTCCTAAATACTCTCTCATCCCTTATCATTGGTAAATGTGTTGATTTAAAATGTGCCTACCATTGCGCTCAACACACGCGACACATAGACAGGGTTCCTTCTGGCAGAGCAGTCCTGATCTGCATCATGGATAAACTTTGGGTTTTCATCCAGGATCCTCAGACAGATGTCCAAAATGCCAGGCTCAAACTGCAACATTTGAGAGCCATATTATGCAGATAAAAAATAAAACACATTTTCCCCCTTGCAAACATAATGTATTCATTCAGTTTTTATTTCATTATTAAAGTGGAATAATGTAGGAATCCCCCTTTATGTACATTTTCAACATATTGGGTACTCATTTAGTGCTAAGGGCGTACCCAATTTGTCTAAAACCAAGGAAAAGGATCATGCTCCCATGCTGTTCATGCTCCCATGCTGTTACACAGTGCAATACAAGTAGTTTCCTACCTAAAACTAGAAAGTTGCTATGTCCGTAATCGCATAAAGCTGCTCAAAACAAAGGCAGAAGTCCCGTTTGTCATGTTATGATGATGAACATTATGTTACGGTCAAAAAACTGTTAAGGGTGCCTTTGATAAATTAACTCGAAAAGTTAAAAGGGAAGCCTTTTTTCCCTCTAGATGTGAATAATGGTATAGGCTTGTTGCAGTTACTGGGGCTTCTTTAAAAAAAAAAGAAAAACATTTCAATGCATATCTGAGAGACCACTGTAAATATTGTTGTAACGCCTAATGCGTATATGGAAAGGGTATAAGGACTTACCTGGCCAAAGGTCCATGGCAGCTCCTGAAAGCGCGGAGGTGTCCCTCGGAAAATAACCCCATCCTGACATAGTACATACTCATTTCTCTCCTCCTCATTCTCCATGTACACAGCATCTCCTGTTTCAATAAGAATGTAAATAATGCAAAGTGCTTCTGTCTGGAAGTATGCACAGGACTCAAGACACAATGCAAAGTTAAAAATGTTTAAGAGGTATACTGTATGTCTCTGTCCAGTGTCCTTTGAATGGAACACAATACTGTAGAAACTGATCATCACAAGGAAATTTATGTAAGCTATATTTTTATAGTCAAAAGTTAAAGTTAACTGGTATGTAGCAGACGCTTTTATCTATAGTGACATGGACTCGCAGCAGCGGGAATCAAACCCAGGTCGACTGATCTGACAGTCAGTGACAATTCTGCTGCTCCACCATGTCCATATTGGATATTTTAGCATGTAAATCCGACAGGACAGTGAAGAGTGGAGAGCAAATGAATGGGAGAGAAATGGGGAATGGGTTTGGGAAAGGACATCAATCGGACTCGAATATGGGTGCGCATTGTGCACTCACGACTCCTCTACACATGCAAAGAATTGACATCAAATTTTTCATCATTCTAATGCATAACACTTACTTCTGCACCAAGGGTTGAAAAGCATGATGAATTCAGCGAGGCTGACAGCGTTAATCTGGCCCATAAGGAGGTTGTACTTCCCAATCGGAGCGTCAGCAGGAGAGCTTATGGTCAGAGACAAGGTTTTCTCATCCTTGGCAGACATGGTAGCACTCCAACTGCTCTTGTCTATGGCATCGCTCACAGTAAAAGTAACCCTCGTGCCTGACTCGCTCGATGGGAGTGGACCTGTTGACAGCCACTCAATTTGAGGTGAAGGTTTCAAATGGAAGAAGAAGGAAAGGCTTCATGTAGTAAATCATCCCAAAAATATCCCAAAATAAATCACAGAATATAATTCTGACAACTAGATTCATCCTAGATTACGGATAAAGGTAGTTCTTCTGAACAATCTAACCATTCAAACCAACAAACTGAGATTCACGACCGAATCTGAGATTTGCCTACCTGTTTGCACTGTGAGAGTGGGGGCCTTGCCAGGCTGAGGCTGAAAGCTCTGTCGGAGATGCAGCACAATCGTGAATGGCCTCCCTCTGCGTACGATTAGCCTGTCCACGCCATTCTCGTCTGTGTGGTGCTCGGTGTTATTGGCCTTGGACTCCAAGTCACACCGATCGATATCCAGAGCTTCAAGAAACGCACACACACTTAGATGGGCGAATGGATAGAAACTTGGCATTTTGAATGAATAGATTTTTTTGTCATGGGGTTATATACAATATGCTAAATAGATACATTTTCCCTTGGCAGTTCTGTAAGCAAGTGTTAGTGACTGGAAGATAAGTTGACCAAAGCAATGACATGTCACCGTGCATCACTCATTAGGGTATTCCAGGGGTCAATTTAGTAAGCTTGCAACCTGAGAGATTCTGGCTAATGTCCAGCTCCTTCTGGCTTACACTCAATGTCTTTAAGTAAGACACTGTTGCAATTTGACATTTGCCTTTTTCCCTTCAGGCCAACTTGTAATCAATACAAGCATTAGTTTGTAATTGTTTGAAATTAATACATGTTAGCTATTCGTTACATTCAAACTCAAAAAAACATTATTGGCAAAGTGATTTGTATTAAGATGATATAAATATTCCTCTGTTACATGTTATTATACTGTTTAGTCACATTACTGCAACAATAAATAACGATAGTGTGCTGTTGTCAGTGCATGTTGTGTTTACAGCTACATCTGAGTGTGGGTGTGTATGTGTGTGTTGTAAGTGCATGTGTATGTGTGTGTGTTTTGGTGTACAGTATGTGAGAGACAGAGAGAGAGTCTGTGTGTGTGTGTGTTGAAAGCGTATGTGTGTGTTGTGTTTGTGTGCGAGACAGAGAGACAGAGTGTGTGTGTGTGTGTGTATGTGTGTGTGTGTGTGTGTGTGTGTGTGTTACATTGTCCATTGTTCATCAGCGTGGTTGAACAGAATTGTTACTGAGCGTATTTCCAAGCCTTGACTCTGTGATGGCGCTTGTCAGACAGCAGCAGCAGAAACATACTGTGGCTAGGGTGGCTGGGGTCTGTAATAACTCTCCGTCTGTTACTGACGAATTGTCTGTTGTACAAGTTCTGGATGGAGGGGAGTCCACATCCACTGATGCTCTGAGCTTTCTGCATAACTCTCTGCACCACTTTGATGGATGTGCAGCTCCCAAACCATGCTGTGACGCCTCTAGTCACGGTGCCCCTGCAGAAGGCCCGAAAGGTCTTGGACCTCATGCCAAACATCTTCAGGCGTCTGAGGCGATCGAGTGACGTTGTGCTTTCAATGTAGTTGCTGATGCTCTCTACAGTGGAACCATCGATGGTGATGGAGACCCACTTCTTTTCTTTTCTCCTGTAGTTAACAATCAGCTCTTTGGTCTTGGTGACATTGAGAAAGAGGATGTTCTCCTGGCACCATTGTGTCAAAATGTTGACTTAGGCCACCTAAAGGCCACCTTGTCATTGTAGTAATAACAATGAATTGAATTTATTGTGCCCCTTAATACTTGTCATGACACTGAATGTCGAATGACTTATCACCTCTGCTTAGACACGTGAGAATAAAAGCCCTGGTTTATAAATAGTTATTTGACACCTGTCTACCTTTGCTTTTAACATGTTCAAGGGCATCGTCTTCATCGAGAGTTTTCATGAACCCTGCATATTTTTTTCAGTAATTCTCTGAATATTTCAAATGGCATTAGAGGGGAATGAGACGTGATTGTGCCTGGGGGCAGCAGTCTCAGCAGCCAGCAGGGATCTAAACTGGCGTCTGCGTTCAGAGTGTTTTTGGCTGTGACGAGCAGGTTATGTGAGGTTACATTCTGGTATTTAACTAAAAGATATGGTTATAATCATCTGCAATGTTACAGCACTTGAGTTGGACTGAAATCATGACATTGCATGTGAAACCAATGCCCTCCACAAGCAAGGCTAAATATTAGAAGCAATATTCATACATTTATTCATATGTTTGTGACAGAGCAATGAAACACCTCATAACTGTCACATAAAAAAGGCGTTAAAGTATTTGAAATCTAGAAATTCAAAAAACATTTGTGCTATGCACAGCACTTAATAAGGTCAGATACAATTAAAACTCATAACAAAGTAATGCCAGAAGTTATAACAATTCGAAGACAGAAGATATGACTACACATGTCCATACCTTGATCCATTTTACCGGTGTGAGTTGCTGTGCTTGCTGTGTGTGTGCGCGCGTTTCTCAGCACTCTTTATATGAGTACAGCTAATTTTAACCCATAGGACACACACCCCTCAACACCCCAGCCACTGAGATAAAGTAGCCTATTTACAGTGCTGGCCAAAAGTATTGGCACCCATGCTAAAGTTGACTGAAAAGAGGAATATAAAATCATCTTTTGGAAATTGATCTTAATGCCTTAAATGAAAAATGAGGAAATATCTAACCTTTAAGGACACCAATTTTCTTAGTGAATGAATAATGTATCATAAATAAATAAATGTTATTCCTTAAAATACAGGGGTCATAAGTATTGGCACCCCTATGTTAAATTCCCATAGAGACAGGCAGATTTTTATTTTTAAAGGCCAGTTATTTCATGGATCCAGAATACTGTGCATCCTGATAAAGTTACCTTGGCCTTCAGTGAATTCAATTTATATACAGCAGAATGTGCTATGAACAAACCAAGAATGGGGAGAGAAGAGGTGGGCGGTGCAGGATATAAGGGAATCAAATGACATCAGGGGCAGGAAAACAAAACATTAAAGGGAGAAGTTACACTTTGCTAAACCCAGAATACAGCACATGTGCAAGAATGTGTGTGTTTTTGGGTTTGTTTGCAGTTTCCATTCTCCCGGGCCCAGGCCATCTCTGTGCAAGCTGAGTTGTGATTGGCTGATTGTTTTGATATGATCCTGTGTCTGTGACATCAGCATTGAGCTCCTCCTCCTGTCCCGCAGACCACACAGATGGTGAATGTGTGCTGTATAGGGTGCATTAACCCATACTGTACATACACTGAAAATTGTGATGTCTTTGGAGACATTCTGAGACTGTTTTGTCCTTTGATGTTAATTTAGGAATTGTGGTTGGAATTCATCTCCATATGTGTGAGGTTGTTTTTTTTAGTGAAGTTAAAGTCCAGAAACCCTGTTTCATTGGATTAATAGACCTCGTCATTTCATTTCAGTAAGTGTTATAGTCTGAATCTGGAAAATAGGCCATTTTATTTGAGTTTCATTTTACAGAGGAAAATCTAGTCTGGCTGACACACCAAACCAAATTGGTCTGGACTTTCTCCGTTCACTTTCAATTTCCAAAAGGTGTAACCGGTGATGAAATTGACTTAAACAGGTAGTTCAAACTCTTACCGAATCGAACCAGAAGTGCAGCAAACACATGAAGATTTCTGATGCAAAACCCTCTTAAATCCGTCTGACCACTTTTTTCACTGTCTTGTGTAATTCCGCTGGATTTTCTTGTAAAAATTAATTTTTCTGCATATTTTGCTAGTATAGAGTCTAAGGAACAAGATTTTTTTGTCTTCAAATTTTCACGATCCATTTTCACACTTAGATAACATCATCATTTATATAATGCATAATTAAGACTGGGACTACTATCTCTTGGGGGTCAAATGTGAGAAAACACTGGTAAAGAGGGTATTCTGCCTAATGTTTGGGTGCTGATTCTGAATATCATATTTACTTAGCTGATTTTTTAGCTTAGCTGCTAATTAGCATTTGCGGCCTAAAACTGGCCTCCATAGGCAACATAGAACGGGTGAATAGGGTAAAAAATTTAACTCCTTGATATTCTTATGAAACTTTACTAGTTGATTATTTATGTAGAGACAATATTTTTTTGCATTACAAATTTTCTGAAAATATATGTTTATGCATGTAATTTAACAATATCTCATTAATTATGCACTAATTTGCATACAATTCAATTACAGACATCTGACAATTGGATAGTTAACATTGAATGTAGTCACATTCAGGTTTGCCTTCAGAACTTTTTCTTGATTCAGAGCCTTATATTAAAAGAATGGCTTGTTCAAGCAGTCCTAGGTTATGCCGATTTCAGTCGTCCCTTTTATAGTGTTAATTTTGTCACCTATTTTTAATTTAGTCTTAGTCAGTCTTGTGACGAAATGTCCTTTTTAGTCTTTGTCATATTTAGTCATTCAAATATCATTTTTGTTAGTCAAGTTTTAGTCGACTAAAAGTCTCGTCATTTTAGTCTAGTTTTAGTCAAAAGAAAACTAAAGGTATCTTGGTCTTAGTCAGTTTTAGTCAACACATTTTAGTCTTTTTTTTTATAACAAATTATTTCTGATTACCATTTGAGTCAAATAGTGTTTCACACATCTCAATTTTCCAACAATATTGTGTGTCCACAGGGCTACTCATCTGTTATAATTACTCATTCTGATTTTTTGTCAGTCAGTATGTTTACATGCTCAGGTAAGTCGAGCTACAGTTATAGCTCGGCTGGGATTTGACCATAGACAGTAAAAGATTTGACTGGACCACTGTCATATTCGTAGACCAGTGTTTCTCAAAGTGTGGTCTGGGGATCACTGGTGGTCCGCAAGCTATCCCAAGTGGTCCGCGAGCAGACGTGGTAAAATATAATATAGATGAGTTGTTTGCAATATTGAACCAACTTGTATGTAAATCCAAACAGTTCTGCAACACTGTCTATGTAAGATATGCCAGTTTAAATCATACAGTATGAATCCTCTGACACAATAAGCAAAGTGCAAACACAATAAGCAAGGTGGTTCAGTGAGTAGGCCTATTGTGTAGACTAATTATAGGCTACTGTTGAAGTAGGTCTAATCTTTTTTTTTTTTTATCTAGGGTTAGTTAAGTGGTCCTGAAACTGAAAAAGTTTGAGAAACACTATCGTAGGCCAAAGTATTAATGTTTTACTCCGCCTCGCTAGATGGCGATATGCGCCCAAACACAACACATTCCCCAAACAGACTCTCCATCTCAAAACTTAAAAACTTAACTTGCTAGAGAACTTTCCATATTAGCTTACTTGCTAGCAAACTTTGCATCATCAGTCTAACTAGTTAAATAGTTGACATTACATGATGAACATTTTCGTATGGACATTCTGGGGGATGTTAATTTGTATGAGAGAAGCTTCAACTTCTGGGTATGTAGCATTGTGGCATAAAGCGTAGGTAGTTAGCTTGCTAACTCTGGCAGAAATCTCCAGTGTTCTTGTTCTATGTAGTTTCGTGTTGCAGCCACAGGGTTGCAGCAACAGCACGTAGACTAGCCTACAGGAAAGCTGTTGCGTATGATACGTCTTCTCATTTTGTAGATGAAAATGAAGAGAGATTTTATCTTAGTTTTTATTTCATGCGAAACATTTTAGTCTCGTCTTTTTTCGTCAACAATAATGCATCTTAAGATAGTCTTAGTCAGTGTTTCAGGACATTACTGCCGTCTCGTCATCGTCTCGTCTTAGTCATGAAAAAAAAAGTTGTTGACGAACATATTTCCTCTCGTCTCGTCTGACGAAATTAACACCATCCCTTCATCTTAGAGACGTATGCATGCCATGCAGGATTGGGGGCAGGATGGAGAAGGATGGGTTACAGCGATCGATAGCCTTTGCTAGCCAGGGTTTGTGGCCAAGTGAGTGGGCAACATGTTCACCGTGTACACTGACAACAATCCCCTCCAATACCTGCAGTCAGCGAAACTGGGCGCTCTGGAACATTGCTGGGATTCTCAGCTTGCCCTCTTTATTACAACATCAAATATTGTCCTGGGACAGCTAATTGCAATGCCGATACCCTTTCTAGGCTTCCCACAAGCCCCACTAACACTTTGCGATCTGTGTCACACGGCCTGGACGTCCCCCTGCCGCTTGCCATAGCCAACATACAAGCCTCGAGTGCACCTATCCAAGACTCTTGGATGACAGAATCTTGTATGGTGGACACCATCCCTGGTCGAACCAAAAGAGAAAGTCCTGCAAGGGACTGATCCCTGTATTTCCAGATACCTGTGGTTTTGGTGACAGGGACAACCACAAACAGGGACTATATTTTATATTATTCAAAGGACACGATATATCACTTCAGGCCGCGCTATATGCAGAACTATAATCTTTCCCATCGTGAAAGTCTTATAACATATGACTTCACACTCTACACATGATCTCTATTTCTGTCTTTGAAGGGGGGGTCAGTGCCTCCTGATATACGAGATGGTATGGTTAGGCTACATATACCCCAGGGAGACGTTTATCCAGTGTGCTGACAGATATATCCATCATGGTTCGCCCTTCATCTGTGAAACTTGCTGTATTGTTTCACTGTTCTGCATATCGTCACCTGGCAATCAACAAGACCTGGCATGTCCATCAGTTTTTCGACACATAATATAAGATTTTTTACAAAATACCGGTAATAACATATAATTTATAAAATAATTAAATAATTTCTGTGGTTTGTGATTCTAATGATGATACTTTTATCTGAGTGACAGCAACCTCACCAGTCCCAGAAGGTTTTTTGTGATCACTTGGATTCAAGCAACTTGATGTGGTCTTTCAAAGATGCAAAAACATAAACTTACTGAAACAACTTATATTGCTACACAAAGACTTATATTGCTACATTGTGCATTTGCGAGTTACCATATCACATCATGTGTTCTCAGACTTGCTTGCATACAGTACTGGATCCACATGGATTAATTTAATTGATGTATTTGCATAATTAATTCCCAAGACCGGTCCTGTCCTTAGTCTTACTTGGACCAGGTGTGTCTGCATACGATTAGAACCATGTCCATGGTCTACTGTGTCTACTCCAGAGTCAGTTATTTGAGATTGACTTGAGTTTGTCCTCTGAGGAAGAATGAAGGCATGTCATTTGTATAGGAGCATGCACGTCTCATACCCACTCCCTCTCCATAGACAAACCTCTCCCTTTGTATATGCCACCTATCTGGAACAAAGGCAAAACATTCTTAGCTGTGTAATGTTATGTAGATTAAAAATGCATGCTCTCCCAATCAAGAGTTGTGTCTAGCCAGAGCAACTAACATTTAATAAAGTCAGTAAAACCAGTCATTAATCCACCCCATCAAACAAATAAATGTCTCATTCAACTTACAACATATTGTCAGAGGTGGAAAGTAACAAAATACATTTACTCATGTTACTGTATTGAGTAGTTTTTCTGTGTATTTTGTATTTTTTAAGTAGTTTATAAAATCGGTATTTTAAATTTTACTTGATTACATTTTGAGTACAAGTATTGTACTTCGCTACATCAAAAATCCCTTCCGTTACTTGAGTTAAAAAAAAAGTTAAGACTAATGAAAACAGGAAGGGAGAAAAATATTGCGCCACTAGCAGTTAGCCTGATAATGATCAGCATGTAGGCTAGCCTACAACAGGACATGAATCAAGCTGGCGCCATGCAGTCTTTCTGAAAGTGATGGAGATGGAGCTGGATCACGAGATGCATCAGATTACCAGAGGTGGAAAAAGTGCGAAAATATTGTACTCAAGTAAAAGTACCAATACTTTGAGGAAATATTACTCAAGTACAAGTTAAAATACCGATCTGAAAATGTACTCAAGTAAAATGATTTTACCCTTACAAATCCTTTTTTTTTTTTCATCTTTGGCTCCGCCTCCTGGCAACACAGAAACAGCTAGAGGTCTCAAATTTGACAAACTATTTTGTTTTTACCCCCTTATCAATATATGTACCACATGTTGGTATTAGTTGATAATAACTGGTTTAACCTTATCAAGACCTGTTTAACCTATGCAAATCAAGGACATCTAAACCTAGGGTTAGCATTTGTAACAGAAGACCCCTGACCAGTCAATGGGCAGTGCTTGACAAACATCATGCGTATAGGAGACAACATATACAAAATCCAAACATAAGAGTTATGTGTAATAAAGTGGAATGGCACAAGAAAAAGGTATTGAACGTGCCTACTGAAATTTCTTCAATACTTTGTGGAAAAGCCTTTGTTTGTAATGATAGCTTCAAGACATTTTCTGTATGACAAAACTTATTAGTCACAGTATCAGGTGTGATATTGGCCCATTGGTCTAAACAGATTCCAGGGGTCCCTCTTGTGAATCCTGATCTTTAGTTACTTCCAGAGCTGTTTAATTGAATTTAATTGAATTGGCTGCCTTCAAGTCTTTCTGGAGCTTTCTCCGAGTGGTCCTTGGCTGTGGTCCTCCAGGGAGTTGGCTGTGGTCCTTCTGACTCCCTGGTCATAAATATGGCCGGTTGATGATGCAGTGATGTTCCTTCCACTTGCAGATAATGGCTCCCATGCTGCTTACTGGAAGATTCTGAAGCTTTGAAATGCATCTGTAACCAGTTTCATTGATATGTTTTGCAACAAGTTGCAAAGGTCTTGGGAGAGCTTTTTGCTTTTATCCATCATGAAATGTTTCTTGTGTGACACCTAGGCTACTAACCAAGCTTATATTAATTTGCACAGATAGAAAGGATAACTACTCTCTAACTACTTAGATTCCAGCTCGCTCCTTCCCTTTCCTTGCCTTAGTGCCTTTTCTTAGCGTGTTCAATACTTTCCCCCTGTGTTATTCCACTTCATTACACATGACTAATGGACTTGTTTGGATTTTTAATGTGTGGATTACCTGAGTTATTACTAATGCCTGGTGAAAATGTTGTGCCCCCCGTATTCCACTTTTCAAGGGCCCTCTCCTCCATTGGGGCCCTATACTTCCCACTTTCCACCCCAGTTCGACACCCTTTAATCTGCTGAACCTTCTGCTCGTTTCCAAATATAAATACAATATCTGCAACTCAACATTGGCCTGCCTGCCTCAGCTGCCTGCAGGGGCTTTTCAGTTGTGCTGGATTACTGTTCACTGCAAAGTGACCAAGGATGAGTGCAACTAAGGGACCGTTCGTTATTTATAAACGGGGCCACCAGAGGAAAATAGGGGAGGGTCATGTCTTTTTATTCTTTGTTGAGGGGAGGGTCACCTAACTTTTTTTTGTCTAGGAGGGGGGGTCACCCATCTTTTGTATAAATGATAACAGCAAAAAATCAAAGTGGCTTGTTTGATTGTTGATTTCTGTCGCCATATTCGTTCCATAGCTCTGTCAACATTGAACAATGAAAATAAGGGAGATTTCCCGGGTTTCTCACGCAAAATACGGAAAATGTCAACATCCGTCCCCACGTTGGAAGGGTTTGAGCAACAAAGTAGCCTACTTTATTCACGCCTAACAGCCTATATCCATTTGGTCAACTTTATCCAGCCCTAAAAAAGCTAAATTTAACTTTGGTTTACTTAGTTTACCGTGTAGCCTAGCCTAACTTTAAACAGTGTGCATGCTTATAAAGCATACTTGTGCTTCACTCATCCACACATCCAGCTCCTAACGTTTTGACAAGCATTTCTACCAATTGACCTTGTTCCTGCCCATCTCTAGCTTTGCTGTCTCCATCCTTTCTGTTTTTGTTGTTTGCAAAAAAATAAATAGTAGGCCCTATTTATTGGTAACCAGCAACAAGTGCAATTTGTTAATCGCTGTCATTCTCTCTCCTGCCAACAAAAATGTGTTACGTTCCAAGTAGTGCGTAATTCTGCTTCATACAGTTGAACAAATACATTGGTCATATAAATAGCCAGTTTATGGTCTACAGTGTAGAGTTGGTAAGTTATGGTAGGCCAACTTGGAGTGAATATACAGGGGGATTTCTTTGGCTCTTAGCCTGGCAGGTGCGCACATAGACATCGCCTATACGGCCGAACACTGCAAGCTGCAGTGTCACTGCCAATGAATCGTGCTCTCACGACAACCACGTTGTTAACTTAAATAGGCCTACTGTAGGTTAACATCACTCTGAGTTCGCATTTAAGCAAGCAAAACGATGATTTGAATACATCTGTTTCTCTGGAAGGGCAAGGGGTAACAACAGGACAACACACAGGCCAGAATGCAGGACTAATGTTAGGAGAGTATTACAGTAATATGGGATATTCTACGGGAAAATATTAAAACGGCAAGACAGCGGGGAAAAGTTAAAATGATAGGCCTAAACCCGCAAAAATTTGGCATGTTAGGTATTTTTCGGTCCCTGTGATTATTTGTGAAATTGTGCAAACGGCATTTTCAAGTCATTTGAGAAAGAAGGAGTGTAGTCAAGCTCCCAAATTGACGCTCGTCTGAGAAATTGAGTTTTGGACAATGTTCAGCTTCGGCAGCTTTACAATGACTGAAGAAGGCCTAGAGACGAGTCCATAGCAACAAGTTCATGTGTTGAATTTGTTATTACCCAGTGTGCTTTGTTGAATGGTCTCAATGTTTTATTGTTTTATTTCATGTGAATACTTACTAGAGGAGTAACTTATTTCAAGTAGGTAGTAGTAGGTATGCAGTTGCAGGAAGTGTGCATTTAGTTACCATGCTTATTGTGTTTCTACAACAATGTTAGTGAGTAAATCTATCTTGGTGAAGTGTGATGTGTAAGATCAGAAAGCAGAGGGTGAGTTTAGAAAGATTGCTTAAGTCGATGTCTTTTCATAGCGCTTTACAGCGTGGGCGGAAGATATCGACAATTGGCCGGGGAGGGTCATGTCTTTTTTAAAAAGACTGCTGGAGGGTCGTTGAAAATTTTCTTGCAGGCTGGGGAGGGTCATGCAACTTTTGATTGAAAATCAACTACTGCTCAAACTTAAAGGAGAACTCCGGTGATTTTTTACATTTTTGACATTTTTCAACGTCACTGAGTACTGTCGGTAAGAACAAAACTGAACTGGGCTGGTCTGTATGTAAATTTTGAGGCGTGACAAATGTACAGGCCAGAGCCAAATAAGGTACCACCTGCGAGTTTGCGTAAACTCGCAGCTTCGTTGGATTAAGCCCGTTTTATGGCGGGGAGTTTCAATTGTGAGATTTGCATAGGAAGGAGGTGTCGGTGGGGTTTTGAAGTTCTCTGTATGTCCATTTCACCCACTGAACTATCACTATTCATCTATGACAAAGTAAACTCGGTTTTGCATTATATGACCCCTTTAAAGCCTGAGACAGAGTATATAGTTTAAAAGTTGAATTTAGATAGTGTAATGTTGTAGTTTTCAAGACCTACGTTACAAAGTTTGAACGAAGTTTCTACGTAAACGGTTAAAGCTGAATTAGATGCAGAAATTTGGTGGGAAGAATAATAATAACTAGAAAAGCATTTCCTGAAGGAAATACAGTGCATGAAAATGCAAAAAATATGATGTAAAATATCATACAGAGTAAAAACAAACTATATTGGTTGCTAGGTATATGAGGTTTAATATAGTTGGAATGACTGAACAGTTAAATAGGTGGATAGTTTATATAGTTAAATGATTTACTTGGTAGATAAGGTTTAATATAGTTGGAATGATTGAACGGTTAAATAGGTGGATAATTTAAATGGTTAAATTATTTAGGTAGATAATTGACGATAACTGACAGTTGGAACGGCTCTAATGTTTGCTAGCAGTTATGCTAACTATGTTATCAAAGATAATAATGTTAAACAAGTTACTTAACTTAGCTAATGTTTTCATTTTTAGTAGTTATGTTAACTATGCTAACAAGCATGTTAACATGCTAGCATGCTAACTATGCTAACCATATAACTTAGCTAATCATTTATAGTAGTCATGCTAACTATATTACTTAGCTAATCATTTTTAGCAGTTTTGCTAAAAATGCTAACTAACATGCTAACTATGCTAACTAGCATGCTAACTATGTTACATAGCTAATCATTTTTAGCAGCTATGTTAACTAGCATGCTAACATGCTAACTATGCTAACCATATTACTTAGCTAATCATTTTTAGCAGTTTTGTTAAAAATGCTAACAATGTTAGGAATGCTAACATGCTAACTATGTTAACCATGTTACTTAGCTAACTTAGCTAATCATTTTTAGCAGTTATGCTAACTATGCTAATTAGCATGCTAACATGCTACTTAGCTAATTATTTTTAGCAGTTATGCTAACTATGCTAACTAGCATGCTAACTATGTTACTTAGCTAACTTAGCTTAACATGCCAACTATGCTAACCATGCTAACTAGCTACAGTGGGTAGGAGTCATAGTTGATGACAAGTAACAGTTACAATGGCTGAACAGTTAAGAAGTTCTGTAGTTTAAAGGGTTAAATTGTTTAACAGTGAAATATTGTAGTGAGGACTTTTATTTTGAAACAGTTTTTGGCAGAGGAAGCAGTTGAACAGGATGTGTAGTCTTAAAGGGGTCATAGAATGCAAAACCGAGTTTACTTTGTCATAGATGAATAGTGATAGTTCAGTGGGTGAAATGGACATACAGAGAACTTCAAAACCCCACCGACACCTCCTTCCTATGCAAATCTCACAATTCGAAACTCCCGCCATAAAACGGGCGAATCCAAACGAAGCTGCGAGTTTATGCAAACTCGCAGGTGGTACCTTATTTGGCTCTGGCCTGTACATTTGTCACGCCTCAAAATTTACATACAGACCAGCCCACTGGTGCTCTGAGCCCAGGAACGTGAATGGAGAGCGAAGATAAGACAAACACTAGTTTAGCTGCCTGCTCGTTTACTTCCACAGGAATTATAAAGCAGACAGTTCTTCAAGGATATCGAAAATGAGCCACGGTCGTAAATGCAGTGTTCCAGGCTGAAACTTAGGCTACAAATAAAGCTGAGACTTTCCATAGTCTTCCCAAGGATTCAAAAGTTCAAGGGGCATGGATAATGTAATGTTTTTCTACCAGAAGATCCCTGCAAAGTTTGACACTCCGTTATTAATTTGCAAAACATTTCACCGAAGGCAGTTTTCAAAACCTTGTATAGTTAAGCAGGATTTGCTAAGCTGCTGTTACTGAAATGAGGGGCTGTTCCGACCGTAAGGTCATCACAACCGCATGCTGTAAGTATGTTGATGTATTTTGTCGCTAAGCAGTTATTAACCATGCTAACGTGTATCTAGCAAGTAGAATGTGTGATTTAGTTCATTGGCAAGGCTATTTAATTGTCCTGTGTGTCATTCGGATAAAACTAACTAACTGAAGCTGAGTAACACGATAGTTTGGTTGCTAAGCTGTAATATAACCCATACCCATATAACACATACGTTTTTGACGTCAGAAGTGGAAACAACTTCACGTTATCAATTCAAATGATATCTAGTCGATATGTTGAAAACCGTGTTGTCTAGATACAATGGATTTATTTGCACGTTCTTATTTTAGAACATTACAAGAACGGCAGCATGCCAAACAGATGCCCCAAGTGTGGCATCTTGCGGGGCTTAGAATATTAGCAAATGCTTTTGATGTGAGATAACAGCTTGGTGTGTGCATGCAAAAGTGACTTTCACTTGTGTTATGTTGTTTGGTTTAGGTTTTATCTAGCAGCCATGCACTTCAATGAGAATGCTGGTCCCCACAACAGAAGACAGCCAAGGAGAAACTATGTACAGACTTGCCAAACAATTTGTAAGTTTAATAAAATATGTTTTTATTACAAACAACAAATCAAAATGTGCAACAGTATAGGCACTAAAAAGAACTTATCGATTCACACACAACAGGCTGTCTTAGACCTGATGCTACTGGTGTCAAAATCATCAGTACTGTAAACAAAGTTCAGGGCCATACAATTTGTTTATTGTACAGTATACAGCCTACAATGCACTGTATTACAGTATCCAATATAAGTCCTCTTTCTTGTCCTCTTCGAGATAATCAAAGACCCTCTTCCTTATTGGGATGCCGTCCAGCGGATTCCTGTGCCCCAGGACTTGTGTGCTCAGCTTGACAGACCTTCCATGGAGGATGCGGTTGCTGAACATGTGTCACGGTTGATTCGAAAAAGGGGTCTGAATCCAACGGACTGCCCTGAAGTATCCGAAAGCTCCCTCCATATCGTAGCACCACACACAAGGGGATCATGACCGCGGGCCGCTTCTTCTAAGGAAACCCCAGCTCCTGCTCACAAAAGACCTGTAGGCCAAGTCACTTCATTGCCTGCAACGAGAACAGGGTGGAAAAGCATTTTTTTTACTATTTATTTTTTAATATTTTACATCAGAGTATCACTGGACGATTGTTGAAACAAAAAAATAAAGTTGATCATTTTGTGGTGTTGATCAAATTGTGTTTTTGCAATATGCTGAACCAATAATGAATGTGTATTGGTTAAAAATATTTTATTTTCTATACTGTAACTGCTAACACTTGTATCAGATTGTCCTCACCTTTCCATTCCTCGGCCAGGGTCAGCTCTGTAAATATTCATTGCATTTTGCAAAGAATATAGAGGCACAACGGATTGAGGCCATAATGGTCATTCAGGTCAGCTCCTCAGGAACCTGGGTCATTCTTTTAATAACCTGTAAAAACAAACATAATTTCCCTGCTGTTATTTCGTAATTTTGAATGAGCAGGTAGCACAAAGTAGCAAATGTCTCCAGTTTTAGTTACCAGAGTTGTAAGATCACATATTAGGCTACTACATGGAAAGAAGGTAATAATCTCAATCAGATGTCAGCAGGATAGTTACAAGATTACACTACACTGACTGTACCTACTGTATTTTAAACAGTGATATTTATAGGATTTTTGATTATTGTACTTTACTCCATTGGAGCCTACTATGTAAATTGCCCCTTGGGGATAAATAAGTGTTTTTGAATTGACACAAATTGGCCTAGTAATATTTTCGTTGACCTCGTTTCACTTCAGCCATAGGCTACAAACTGCACAGAGCTCCTGCCCAGCTAACTGGACGTCCCGTTGTAAGATCATACATTACTACATGGAAAGAACGTAAAAATCTCGATAATCAGATGACTTAATCAGCAGGATAGTAGTTACACGAGTACATTAGACCTACTGACACAAACGTAATATTTTCATTGACGCGAGCAGTAGGCTACTCGTTTCACTTCAGCCATAACATTATAGCCTACGAACTGCACAGAGCTCCTGCCCAGCTAACTGGACGTCCTGTTGTAAGATCGCATATTACCACTACAATAATGCATGTAACTCCTAATCAGATGACCGATTCACCAGGAGAATATACTTACTGACTAAAACGAGTACTTTCCTTGCAAGCAGCACTCCTTTCACTACAGCATAGCCTGAACTGCCCACGACGGGCTACAAACTTTTCAGCTAGTTTCTAACTGGACATCTTGACAAAAAATGCACAAGGGTACAAGTTGTAAAACATCTGTTTGTGTGCAAATTAATAACTTCTGTTGCTTACAATGCTAAAAACTAACCTAATGCAATGTTTAGCTTAGTCTACGACACTAACGTGCGAGTATTACAGCTAGCTAACTGGGCTACGTGTTGCAAACTCAAGTAAATGACAAAACTTACCACTCTGAAGTAGTCATTTCCAATCTATGGGCGACTGGTTGCTCCTCCATTTCAGATTCTTCCTCTGATTCAGGCTCAAATATGCTGTTCAACACCTATGTCTCCATAGTATTTCCACCTTGGCTGTTTCAGTGAGTGCTGTGGGCCATGTTTGCGTCTTTGCTCCGGAACTTCGCTCTTTGTAAACCAACCAATCAGCACGCAGGTCATCTAAATATTCATGAGCATACCATAAAAGGAAGAAAACCTCTCGTTTCATTCTAGGGCTTTTAACCAGGCTTGCATTAGGGCGCATAGAACAGCACATATGCCATTTTCAGCCCAACCAATGTTACACACCCTATTCAGAGACCTTAAGGACCAGCACAAAATACCCTATATCATCATTCTATCACCCCTTTAATAGGGCCAGTTTGTATGCTTAAAGCCTGAGAATGGCAGTTGGGACAGGTGGCCTGAACACCTGCCATAGGATTCTAATTGCTTAACGGCTCTATTGTGATGTCATCAGCCCATGTTAAGTCTATGGGGAAAATTTGAACAGTTTTTAATTAATAGTTTAAAAAGTATAAAAGTTACAAAGCTGAAAAATACATAGCACTCTTGTCCTAAGTAAGACCTACGTAGTTTGAATGAAGTTTCTACGTTAAACGGTTGAAGCTGCATTAAATGCGTTAGAAGAAGAACTAGAAAAGCATTTCCTGAAGGAAATACAGTGCATGAAAATGCAAAAATATGATGTAGAATATCATACAGAGTAAAAACAAACTATATTGGTTGCTAGGTAGATGAGGTTTAATATAGTTGGAATGACTGAACAGTTAAATAGGTGGATAGTTTAAATGGTTAAATTATTTAGGTAGATAGTTGACGATAACTGACAGTTGGAATGGCTCTAATGTTTGCTAGCAGTTATGCTAACTATGTTAACAAAGATAATAAAGTTAACCAAGTTACTATGCTAACTAGCATGCTAACAATGTTAAAATGCTAACTATGCTAACCATGTGACTTAGCTAACCTAGCTAATCATTTTTAGTAGTCATGCTAACTATGCTAACCATGTTACTTAGCTAATCATTTTTAGTAGTTTTACTAAAAATGCTAACTAGCATGTTATCATGCTAACCATGTTACTTAGCTAACTTAGCTAATCATTTTTAGTAGTTTTGCTAAAAATGCTAACTAGCATGTTATCATGCTAACTATGCTAACCATGTTACTTAGCTAATCATTTTTAGTAGTTTTGTTAAAAATGCTAACTAGCATGTTAGCATGCTAACTATGCTAACCATGTTACTTACCTAATCATTTTTAGTAGTTTTGCTAAAAATGTTAACAATGCTAACAATGTTAGCAATGCTAACGTGCTAACTAGCTACAGTGGGTAGGAGTCATAGTTGATGACAAGTAACAGTTACAATGGCTAAACAGTTAAAAAGTTCAGTAGTTTAAAGGGTTAAATTGTTTAACCCTCTATACCCGTGGCGGCCCGGCCGTCGGACGTTCTGTATTCTCCTGTAGCGGCGGACGGCCCTCAATTCTTAAAGAGACATCTGCTACAGTATAACCTTCATACATGAAATAATACAGCGTTAGTGGATAAATAAACACCAGACTTTTATTTTGACACACATAAATGGCTAGGTCGCTATTGACTTTTCTCCGGTATTTTTGAGTTTAGCCTGTTGACTGACCGGCTGAGGACTTACGGTGCCTCTGGAGTTATGGCTTCTAACAAGCGTCCGCGTCTTTTCTCATTAGATGAGATGGTATTGATGTGCATCCACCATGTTTTGATGTAAGTGGCGATCATATTGATGTAAGAAATTGACAAAATAAAAACATGAAAGTGTAATAAATTTAACGTTAGCATCCTCCGTTTGTCATGACTGACTTAGCTGCCTCTCTGGCATAAAAAAAAGTGTATGGCTGTCACTGTGAAAGTCAGTTTGAGTTTAGCTAGCACCAGCAAAATATAGGCATAATTCAATGATGGGTCATGGCCTAATTAACAATAAAGTTTATGATAAACCCATGCCAGGTTTATTTGCAGTTATATCACATTAACATTACCCCTTTCTGGCATGTACAGTAAAGCTAACATTATCGTTATCCCACTTACAAATAGTTATTGCAAACTACTACTTATGTATGTCTCTCTAAATGAGTTTTGTTGACTAATAACCAAAGCGGGAACCACCGTTGTGTTTTCTGCTTATGGATGTCAGGAAAATGTATTTGTATACAAGTAGGCCAATGTCTCGTCATCTTATTGATTACAAAAAAAAGCCTGCTAATTTGCTACCTTCACTGATGTAACGTTAACGTTAGTCTGAGACTCGTAATGTTAGCACAGGATAGGTTGAAGGTTAGTGAACGAGTGCAACAGGTTCATTATCATCAACTGATCAAGTTTAGATAAATTATATAACATGATGTGCATATAAAACAAAACGTAAATCCATGTCAGGATTAACAGTCCCTGTTGTTGGTGACATGCTTATCAAATGAGTCCCGATTTCATACGCTATGCTTCATGGCCTCACGTTAGTTCATATCCTCATCATTTTTTTTAGCTGTAAGGCTCACTGTCCAGCTAAATCCCAAATAAGTGCAAGATATGCCAGTCTATTTCAATGAAATCAGTACTCATATAGTATCGTGTTTCCCAGCTTCTAATACAGAAATATGTGAACCATATTTATAACTTTTTGTTAGTGAAAAACTTTGAGACTGTAAGTGAGTAGGCCTATGGCTGTCTATGGGAAACATGAATATATAATTTTTAATGGATCATATATCATTTGAAAGAGCAATTTCTAATCTTTAAACTGAAAGAAACTTACAATTGACACTTTTCATTAGATTTTTAGTTATTCTTGGTTAATTAAAATGTTTCTCAAATTGCCCTTTTCTCTTAGAATTCCCAGGAATCTGAAGCATTGTTGTAGAATTCCACTGGGGTATAGAGGGTTAACAGTAAAATATTATAGTGAGGACTTTTATTTTGAAACAGTTTTTGGCAGAGGAAGCAGTTGAACAGGATGTGTAGTCTTAATAGGGCCAGTTTGTATGCTTAAAGCCTGAGACTGGCAGTTGGTCCAGGTGGCCCAAACACCTGCCATAGGATTCTAATTGCTTAACGGCCGTATTGTGATGTCATAATCATAATGTTAAGTCAATGGGGAAATTTTGATTAGTTTTTAATTAATAGTTTAAAAAGTATAAAAGTTACAAAGCTGAAAAATACATAGCACCCATGTCCTAAGTAAGACCTACGTAACATCGTTTGAATTAAGTTTCTACATTAAACGGTTAAAGCTGCATTAAGTGCGTTAGAAGAAGAAGAAGAACTAGAAAAGCATTTCCTGAAGGAAATACAGTGCATGAAAATGCAAAAAATATGATGTCAAATATCATACAGAGTAAAAACAAACTATATTGGTTGCTAGGTAGATGAGGTTTAATATAGTTGGAATGACTCGACAGTTAAATAGGTGGATAGTTTATATAGGTAAATAATTTACTTGGTAGATAAGGTTTAATATAGTTGGAATGATTGAGCGGTTAAATAAGTGGATAGTTTAAATGGTTAAATTATTTAGGTAGATAGTTGGCGATAACTGACACTTGGAATGGCTCTAATGTTTGCTAGCAGTTATGCTAACTATGTTAACAAAGATAATAATGTTAACCAAGTATGCTAACTAGCATCTTAACAATGTTAAAATGCTTAAAAGTATCTTTAACCATGTGACTTAGCTAACTTAGCTAATTATTTTTAGCAGTTATGCTAACTAGCATGTTAACATGCTAATTAGCTAACTATGCTAACCATGTTACTTAGCTGACTTAGCTAATCATTTTAAGCAATTTTGTTAAAAATCTTATCTAAGCGTCTTAACATGTTAGCATCTTAACTATGCTAACCATGTGACTTAGCTAATCATTTTAAGCAGTTTTGCTAAAAATGCTAACTAGCATGCTAACTATGTTAACCATGTGACTTAGCTAACTTAACTAATCATTTTTAGCAGTTTTGCTAAAAATGCTAACTATCTTAACATGCTAGCATTAACTTGTATCTTAACCATGTTACTTAGCTAACTTAGCTAACTAGCTACAGTGGGTAGGAGTCATAGTTGATGACAAGTAACAGTTACAATGGCTGAACAGTTAAAAAAAAGTTCAGTAGTTTAAAAGCGTTAAATTGTTTAACAGTGAAATATTGTAGTGAGGACTTTTATTTTGAAACAGTTTTTGGCAGAGGAAGCAGTTGAACAGGATGTGTAGTCTTAATAGGGCCAGTTTGTATGCTTAAAGCCTGAGACTGGCAGTTGGTCCAGGTGGCCCGAACACCTGCCATAGGATTCTAATTGCTTAACGGCTCTATTGTGATGTCATCAGCCCATGTTAAGTCTATGGGGAAATTTTGACTAGTTTTTAATTAATAGTTTAAAAAGTATAAAAGTTACAAAGTTGAAAAATACAAAGCCCACATGTCCTAAGTAAGACCTACGTAACATAGTTTGAATGAAGTTTCTACGTTACACGGTTAAAGCTGCATTAACTGCGTTAGAAGAAGAAGAAGAAGAAGAAGAAGAAGAAAAAGCCTTGGAATAACAGTACAGTGCATTTTCATGCACTGTAACTAGAAAATGTAATTCCAGGGAATTACGAGTGCATGAAAATGAAGCTAGGACAGACATAGCATAGCTTTATAAAAAGTTGATAGTTTAGACGTAGACAGTTTAAAAGTTGAATGTAGATAGTTTAACAGTTGTTAATAGACAGATAGTTTAATAGACAGATACATTTAATGAATGTTGAAAGTTTAAAAGTTATATGTAGATAGTTTAAAGGTTGTTGACATACTGATAGTTTAATGCGTGTTGGTAGACAAATAGTTTAAAGGCTGTATATAGACAGATAGTTGACGATAACTGACAGTTGGAATGGCTCTAATGTTTGCTAGCAGTTATGCTAACAAAGCTAATTATTTTGACCAAGTTACTTAGTTAACTTAGCTCATGTTTTCTAGCAGTTTTGAAAAAAAAATGCTAACATCTTCTATCTTGACTCCATGTGACTTAGCTAACTTGGCTAATCATTTTTTTTAGCAGTTATGCTAAAAATCTTAACAATCTTAACATGCTAACTATGCTAATCACATTCCTTAGCTAAGCTTAGCTAATCATTTGTAGCAGTTTTATTAAAAAATGATAACATCTTGCTATATGCTTAACAATAAACATGCTAACTATCTTAACCATGTGACTCAGCTAACTTAGCTAATCATTTTTTAGCAGTTTTGCTAAAATCTTAACTATATTAACTATGTTAAAAATCTAATGATGCTAACTAGCTAACTAGCTAGTGAGGACTTTTATTTTGAAACAGTTGAAGGCAGAGGATACAGTTGATGGGAGTCATAGTTGACAAACAGTTACAGTAACAGTTGAAACAGTTGTGGGCACAGGAAGCAGTTAAACAGGATCTGCAGTCTTAATACAGCCATATTGTATGCTTAAAGCCTGAGACAGTGGCTCCAGGTGGCCTGAACACCTGGCATAAGATTCTAATTGCTCTATTGTGATGTCATAATCTAATGTAAAGTCAATGGGGAAATTTTAATAGTTTTTAATTAATAGTTTAAAAAGTATAAAAGTTACAAAGTTGAAAAATACATAGCTGAAGTCACATAAGTAAGACCTACACGCTAACATCGTTTGAATGAAGTTTCTAAGTTAAGCGGTTTGAAGCTGCATTAAAGTCGTTAGAGGAAGAATAATATTAATACTAGAAAAGCATTTCCTGAAGGAAATACAGTGCATGAAAATGCAAAAAATATGATGTCAAATATCATACAGAGTAAAAACAAACTATATTGGTTGCTAGGTAGATGAGGTTTAATATAGTTGGAATGACTCAACAGTTAAATAGGTGGATAGTTTATATAGGTAAATAATTTACTTGGTAGATAAGGTTTAATATAGTTGGAATGATTGAACGGTTAAATAAGTGGATAGTTTAAATGGTTAAATTATTTAGGTAGATAGTTGACGATAACTGACACTTGGAATGGCTCTAATGTTTGCTAGCAGTTATGCTAACTATATTAACAAAGATAATAATGTTAACCAAGTTACTATGCTAACAGCATGCTAACAATGTTAAAATCTTTTGCTAACCATGTGACTTAGCTAACTTAGCTAATTATTTTTTAGCAGTTATGCTAACTGTAACATGCTAACTATGCTAACCATGTTACTTAGCTAACTTAGCTAATCATTTTAAGCAGTTTTGTTAAAAATGCTAACTAGCATGCTAACATGCTAACTATGCTAACTATGCTAACCATGTGAATCATTTTAGCTTTTGTTAAAAATCTAATCATTTTATGTTAACCAGTTTTTAGCTAGCTAAAATCATTTTTAAGCAGTTTTCTTAAAATGCTTTAATTAACATCTTAACATGCTAGCATGCTAACTATCTTAACCATGTGACTTAGCTAACTTAGCTAACTAGCTACAGTGGGTAGGAGTCATAGTTGATGACAAGTAACAGTTACAATGGCTGAACAGTTAAAAAGTTCAGTAGTTTAAAGGGTTAAATTGTTTAACAGTGAAATATTGTAGTGAGGACTTTTATTTTGAAACAGTTTTTGCAGAGGAAGCAGTTGAACAGGATGTGTAGTCTTAATAGGGCCAGTTTGTATGCTTAAAGCCTGAGAATGGCAGTTGGGACAGGTGGCCTGAACACCTGCCATAGGATTCTAATTGCTTAACGGCTCTATTGTGATGTCATCAGCCCATGTTAAGTCTATGGGGAAATTTTGAACAGTTTTTTAATTAATAGTTTAAAAAGTATAAAAGTTACAAAGCTGAAAAATACATAGCACCCATGTCCTAAGTAAGACCTACGTAACATAGTTTGAATGAAGTTTCTACGTTAAACGGTTGAAGCTGCATTAAACGCGTTAGAAGAAGAAGAATAAGAAGAAGCCTAGGAAGAACAGGTACAGTGCATTTTTCATGCACTGTAATAAGAAGCCTAGGAAGAACAATTACAGTGCATTTTCATGCACTGTAACTAGAGAATGCAATTCCAGGGAATTACAGTGCATGAAAATGAAGCTAGGACAGACATAGCATAGCTTAATAAAAAGTTGATAGTTTAGACCTAGACAGTTTAAAAGTTGAATGTAGATAGTTTAACAGTTGTTAATAGACAGATAGTTTAATAGACAGATAGTTTAATGAATGTTGAAAGTTTAAAAGTTATATGTAGATAGTTTAAAGGTTGTTGACATACTGATAGTTTAATGCGTGTTGGTAGACAAAAAGTTTAAAGGCTCTATATAGACAGATAGTTGGCGATAACTGACAGTTGGAATGGCTCTAATGTTTGCTAGCAGTTATGCTAACAAAGCTAATTATTTTGACCAAGTTACTTAGTTAACTTAGCTCATGTTTTCTAGCAGTTTTGAAAAAAATGCTAACTATGCTAACTATCATGTGATGTTTAGCTAACTTAGCTAGTCATTTTTTAGCAGTTTTACTAAAAATGCTAACTATGTTAACCATATTAACAAGCTAACTATGCTAACCACATTCCTCAGCTAACTTAGCTAATCATTTTTTAGCAGTTTTCTTAAAAAAATGTTAACATGCTAACTATGCTAACAATATTAACATGCTAACTATGCTATGTGACTCAGCTAACTTTTGCTAATCATTTTAGCAGTTTTGCAAAATGCTAACTATGTTAATGTATGTGTTAAAATGTTGATGCTTAACTAGCTAACTAGCTAGTAGTGAGGACTTTATTTTGAAACAGTTGAAGGCAGAGGATACAGTTGATGGGAGTCATAGTTGACAAACAGTTACAGTAACAGTTGAAACAGTTGTGGGCACAGGAAGCAGTTAAACAGGATCTGCAGTCTTAATACAGCCATATTGTATGCTTAAAGCCTGAGACAGTGGCTCCAGGTGGCCTGAACACCTGGCATAAGATTCTAATTGCTCTATTGTGATGTCATAATCTAATGTAAAGTCAATGGGGAAATTTTAATAGTTTTTAATTAATAGTTTAAAAAGTATAAAAGTTACAAAGTTGAAAAATACATAGCTGAAGTCACATAAGTAAGACCTACGCAACGCAGTTTGAATGAAGTTTCTAAGTTAAACGGTTGAAGCTGTATTAAACGCACAAAAAGCGTTAGAGGAAGAATAATATTAATACTAGAAAAGCATTTCCTGAAGGAAATACAGTGCATGAAAATGCAAAAATATGATGTCAAATATCATACAGAGTAAAACAAACTATATTGGTTGCTAGGTAGATGAGGTTTAATATAGTTGGAATGACTCAACAGTTAAATAGGTGGATAGTTTATATAGGTAAATAATTTACTTGGTAGATAAGGTTTAATATAGTTGGAATGATTGAACGGTTAAATAAGTTGGATAGTTTAAATGGTTAAATTATTTAGGTAGATAGTTAAACGATAACTGACACTTGGAATGGCTATAATGTTTGCTAGCAGTTATGCTAACTATATTAACAAAGATAATAATGTTAACCAAGTTACTATGCTAACTAGCATGCTTTTGTTAAAATGCTTAAGTATGCTAACCATGTGACTTAGCTAACTTAGCTAATCATTTTAGCAGTTTTGTTAAAAATGCTAACTAGCATGCTAACATGCTAACTAGGTGGATATGCTAACCATGTGACTTAGCTAACTTAGCTAATCATTTTAAGCAGTTTTGCTAAAAAATCTAATTAGCATCTAACATGCTAGCATCTAACTATCTTAACCATGTGACTTAGCTAACTTAGCTAACTAGCTACAGTGGGTAGGAGTCATAGTTGATGACAAGTAACAGTTACAATGGCTGAACAGTTAAAAAGTTCAGTAGTTTAAAGGGTTAAATTGTTTAACAGTGAAATATTGTAGTGAGGACTTTTATTTTGAAACAGTTTTTGGCAGAGGAAGCAGTTGAACAGGATGTGTAGTCTTAATAGGGCCAGTTTGTATGCTTAAAGCCTGAGAATGGCAGTTGGGACAGGTGGCCTGAACACCTGCCATAGGATTCTAATTGCTTAACGGCTCTATTGTGATGTCATCAGCCCATGTTAAGTCTATGGGGAAATTTTGAACAGTTTTTAATTAATAGTTTAAAAAGTATAAAAGTTACAAAGCTGAAAAATACATAGCACCCATGTCCTAAGTAAGACCTCATAACATAGTTTGAATGAAGTTTCTACGTTAAACGGTTGAAGCTGCATTAAACGCGTTAGAAGAAGAAGAATAAGAAGAAGCCTAGGAAGAACAGTACAGTGCATTTTCATGCACTGTAATAAGAAGCCTAGGAAGAACAGTACAGTGCATTTTCATGCACTGTAACTAGAGAATGCAATTCCAGGGAATTACGAGTGCATGAAAATGAAGCTAGGACAGACATAGCATAGCTTAATAAAAAGTTGATAGTTTAGACCTAGACAGTTTAAAAGTTGAATGTAGATAGTTTAACAGTTGTTAATAGACAGATAGTTTAATAGACAGATAGTTTAATGAATGTTGAAAGTTTAAAAGTTATATGTAGATAGTTTAAAGGTTGTTGACATACTGATAGTTTAATGCGTGTTGGTAGACAAAAAGTTTAAAGGCTCTATATAGGTAGATCGTTGACGATAACTGACAGTTGGAATGACTCTAATGTTTGCTAGCAGTTATGCTAACAAAGCTAATTATTTTGACCAAGTTACTTAGTTAACTTAGCTCATGTTTTCTAGCAGTTTTGAAAAAAATGCTAACTATGCTAACCATGTGACTTAGCTAACTTAGCTAGTCATTTTTAGCAGTTTTACTAAAAATGCTAACTATGTTAACCATATTAACAAGCTAACTATGCTAACCATGTGACTCAGCTAACTTCGCTAATCATTTTTAGCAGTTTTGCTAAAATGTTAACAAGGCTAATAATGCTAACTAGCTAGTGAGGACTTTTATTTTGAAAATGTTAAATTATTTGCTAGATGGATGAGGTTTAATATAGTTGGAATGACTGAACAGTTAAATAGGTGGATAGTTTAAAAGGTTAAATTATTTACTAGGTAGATGAGGTTTAATGTAGTTGGAATGACTTGAGCAGTTAAATAGGTGGATGGTTTAAAAGGTTAAATTATTTGCTAGGTAGATGAGGTTTAATATAGTTGGAATGACTGAACAGTTGAATAGGTGGATGGTTTAAAAGGTTAAATTATTTGCTAGGTAGATTATGTTTAATATAGTTGGAATGACTGAACTAGGTAGATGAGGTTTAATATAGTTGGAATGACTGAACAGTTTCTCAGGCTTATAGCATAGAATGAGACTGTATGCTTAAAGCCTGAGAAACTGACAGTTGATGCAGGTGGCCTGGCCACCTGGCACAATATTCTAATTGCTATGATGTCATAAAGCCTGAGAAACTCTCAGTTGATCCAGGTGGCCTGGCCAGAGCCATATATGGTGATCCAGGTGGCCTGAACACCTGGCATAGGATTCTAATTGCTATTGTGATGTCATAATCTAATGTTAAGTCAATGGGGAAATTTTAGTAGTTTTTTTAATTAATAGTTTAAAAAAGTATAAAAAGTTACAAAGTTGAAAAAATACATAGCTGAAGTCACATAAGACCCACGCAATGCAGTTTGAATGAAGTTTCTACGTTAAACAGTTGAAGCTGTATTAAACGCACAAAAAGCGTTAGAAGAAGAATAATAAGAAGAATTCGGATAACAGTAGAGTGCATTTTCATGCACTCTAATAAGAAGAAGCCTAGGAAGAACAGTACAGTGCATTTTCATGCACTGTAATAAAATGCCTTGGAATAACAGTACAGTGCATTTTCATGCACTGTAACTAGAAATGCAATTCCAAGGAATTACCAGTGCATGAAAATGCTAAAGTTGTGATGTAAAATATCATGTATAGTTAAAACAGATAATACAGAGATGGTTACTACGGTGATGCTAGGATAGACATGGTGGTTGCATAGCTTAATAAAAATTGATAGTTTAAAAGTAGACTGTTTAAAAGCTGAATGTAGATAGTTTAAAAGTTGTTGATAGACAGTAGATAGTTTAAAAGTTGTTGATAGACAGCTAGTTTAATAGATAGTTTAATGATAGTTTAAAAGTAGACCGTTTAAAAGTTGAAGGTAAATAGTTTAAAAGTTGTTGACAGACTGGAAGTTGAATGAATGTTGATATTCAAATAGTTTAATGGCTGTGTATAGGTAGATATTTGACGATAACTGAAAGTTGGAATGGCTCTAATGTTTGCTAGCAGTCATGCTAAGATTTTTAACTATGCTAATCATGCTACTTAGCTAATGTTTTATAGCAGTGCTAGCAATGCTAACCTGCTAACCATATTACTTAGCTAACGTTTTCTAGCAGTTTAATGAATGTTGATATTCAAATAGTTTAATGGTGATAACTGAAAGTTGGAATGGCTCTAATGTTTACTAGCAGTTATGCTAAGATTTTTAATTCTGTTAACCATGCTACTTAGCTAATGTTTTATAGCAGTGCTAGCAATGCTAACATGCAAACCATGCTACTTAGCTAACTTAACTAACATTTTCTAGCAGTTTTGCTAAACATGCTAACTATGCTAGCAATGCTAACATGCTAACTATGTTAACCATGTGACTTAGCTAACCGAGCAAATCATTTTTAGCAGTTTTGCTAAAAATGCTAACTAGCATGCTAACATGCTAACTATGCTAACCATGTTACTTAGCTAACTGAGCTAATCATTTTTAGCAGTTTTGCTAACAATATTAGCAATGCTAACATGCTAGCAATGCTAACCATGCTAACTAGCTACAGTGGGTAGGAGTCATAGTTGATGATAAGTAACAGTTGCAATGGCTGAACAGTTAAAAAGTTCAGTAGTTTAAAGGGTTAAATTGTTTAACAGTGAAATATTGTAGTGAGGACTTTTATTTTGAAACAGTTTTTGGCAGAGGAAGCAGTTGAACAGGATGTGTAGTCTTAATAGGGCCAGTTTGTATGCTTAAAGCCTGAGACTGGCAGTTGGTCCAGGTGGCCCAACACCTGCCATAGGATTCTAATTGCTTAACAGCCATATTGTGATGTCATCAGCCCATGTTAAGTCTATGGGGAAATTTTGACTAGTTTTTAATTAATAGTTTAAAAAGTATGAAAGTTACAAAGTTGAAAAATACAAAGCCCACATGTCCTAAGTAAGACCTACGTAACATAGTTTGAATGAAGTTTCTACGTTAAACGGTTTAAGCTGCATTAACTGCGTTAGAAGAAGAAGAATAATAATAATAAGAAAAAGCCTTGGAATAACAGTACAGTGCATTTTCATGCACTGTAATAATAAGAAGAAGAAGCCTAGGAAGAACAGTACAGTGCATTTTCATGCACTGTAATAAGAAGCCTAGGAAGAACAGTACAGTGCATTTTCATGCACTGTAATAAGAAGAAGCATAAGAATAAGAAGCCTAGGAAGAACAGTACAGTGCATTTTCATGCACTGTAATAAGAAGAATAAGAAGCCTAGGAAGAACAGTACAGTGCATTTTAATGCAATGTAATAAGAAGCCTAGGAAGAACAGTACAGTGCATTTTCATGCAATGTAATAAGAAGCCTAGGAAGAACAGTACAGTGCATTTTCATGCAATGTAATAAGAAGCCTAGGAAGAACAGTACAGTGCATTTTCATGCACTGTAATAAGAAATTTTGGAAGAACAGTACAGTGCATTTTCATGCACTATAATAAGAAATTTTGGAAGAACAGTATAGTGCATTTTCATGCACTATAATAAGAAATTTTGGAAGAACAGTATAGTGCATTTTCATGCACTATAAAAAGCCTTGGAATAACAGTACAGTGCATTTTCATGCACTGTAATTAAGAATAATTCGGATAACAGTGCACTCTAATAAGACATTTTGGAAGAACAGTATAGTGCATTTTCATGCACTATAATAAGAAGCCTCGGAAGAAAAGTACAGTGCATTTTCATGCACTGTAATAATAAAATGCCTTGGAAGAACAGTACAGTGCATTTTAATGCACTGTAATAATAATAATAATAAGAAGCCTAGGAAGAACAGTACAGTGCATTTTCATGCACTGTAATAATAATCGTAAGAATAAGAAGACTTGGAAGAACAGTACAGTGCATTTTCATGCACTGTAATAATAATATTAAGAAGCCTAGGAAGAACAGTACAGTGCATTTTCATGCACTGTAATAAGAAGCCTAGGAAGAACAGTACAGTGCATTTTCATGCACTGTAAAAAGCCTTGGAAGAACAGTACCGTGCATTTTTTAATGCACTGTAATAAGAAAAGTTGGAATAACAGTACAGTGCATTTTCATGAGAAGAAGAAGAAGACTTCGGATAACAGAACAGTGCATTTTCATGCACTGTAATTAGGTTTGTCACCAGACGTTCACTGGAAGTTTGCCATTATTGGCTAAGTGTGGTGGCAAATCACGAGCGAACTTTGCTGGTAGTTTGCCTGTCTAGGCCAACATTGGCAAACTTCTGGCAATATTTCCTAGTGGACTCATTTGTTTCCCCATACCCACAAGTTTGCTGCAAATCTGTCACAAACATTTAATTTTTGTAAGGGAAGTTCTGGAATGTGTGGAGCACCACTTGAGACTGGAGCACCAAACTCTGGCACACCGACACATCTAGTGACCCTCTGCATCGCCGTTGACTCACCTGTCAACTAAACAATGTTAGTACTACTTATAAATCTACATAGTGGTTGTGCTTTCCCCACATGAGCTCAAACAGGTATGGTGCAGGGAAGCATGCCCAAGGAATGTGTATGTGTATTTGCTGCATGTCCTACTGAAGATGTATGGGGGGGGGGGTTGTCTGTAAGTCTCTTTTCCTTCATTGTCTTGGACGCTGTAACAATGTAAATTTCTCCCTTTGGAGACAATTAAAGGATTATCTTATATTATCTTATCTTATCTAAATCTAACTCTTAGATTTCTGATTAAGATCTAACTCTTAATATCCGTTTTTCCCCTCTCTCTTCCTTGGCTTTAGCTAGGACCAGAGCCATAGAAAAAGAGAGTTGCGACACTTTTTGATGTCGCCGCACGCGATCAATAGTTCCAAAACATTTATGCTGAATGGCTGTATCTATCGCAGGAAGGAGGGATGTATTTTTGGATGCTGGAGTGTATAATCTAGTGACTCATTACTGACCAAGTGATTGGCTGTTTTCAGTTTCAGAACTCACTTAACCCAGAAACTGGCATGGTAAAAGCGCTGCCAACTTTTTCCACAGTCTCTTATAAGTGTCACCACCAGGGTAGGAATTTCACGGCGGCCACGACGGCCATGGCCGTCGTAGCCCCTTACGTTGGCCGTGAAGCCCCTTTGAAAATCATAGGTTTACAGGCCACGGTGGCCTTGGTGCCCCCTTCTTTCAATATTCTGCTTTGTGTCCTACTAATAGCGATTTTTATTTAGCCTGTGGCCTGTCAAAATAATCTTAGCATTCACAGCGCAAATTAATTTAGTCTTTTAAGCAGTAGAGAAAGTGACAGCGCAAGAAAGTGCGTCCAAATTCATCCATTCTTCTCAGTTGAACTACTTTCGAACTAGCCTATTCATCACACAGACATCACAAGTATCACATGAAAGAGCTTTTTCTCAGCTTTTAAACGATGTTAGCCGATAATTGCTGTGTTGAACGGTTCATGAGAAAAGTAAATAATATAATTTAATTTAATAATACATTCTACTGAAGGTTTTATACCATGATCTCCTACCCATTCATCTCGTAGAATACTTCACGAACCCTTCTTTTAACACATGACAAACCACATATCAGAATAAACAGCAGACCTTACCGAACACAAAAAGTGTAAAGCAGTCCCCTGTACAGTTAGACGTTCCAGAGTAATCCAGTTTTGAATTTGCAGTAAATTTCGACATGCATGGATGTCTCCAAATTTGGGCTTTAAGTTTTACAATGTGTTTAAATTGTTCCACATGATTTCATAACGGGCCAAATACAAAATAAATGTTACAAATATCGCCTAGATATTGGTAAATCAGAGGACAACTGACTAAGAGTTTGTGAAAGTAGCCTTAATGATCACAAAATGCTAAGCATGCATCTAGGCTATTTGAGTTTCTTAAAGCTGAGCTGTGCTTAAATTTAAATTGTTCAATACATGATTTCATAGCAGGCCAAATATAAAATACATTTTATATATAGCCTAGATATCTGTTTTTATTAGATGATCAGATGATTTACAGTTATATGTAATATGTCATGTTTCATGTTTTTGTAATGTTTCATACAATGATGCAGGTCTACTGCAGTGAATAGGCTAAATAAAACTTTGATAATTGTTATAGCCTACTACTGTATAGTTAACTTTGGCCTTGGTGCCCTGACATGTGGCCTTTGTGCCCCCCACCAAATATGCCCAACTGAAGGCCAAGTGGCCTTGCCCCCAGAATGGTGAAATTCCAAGCCTGGTCACCACTCTGTTCTTTTTTCCCCCTTGGTTATAGCTTGGGCCTGCTTCACAGTGCTCATTTGTATCCACCAGAGGGCGCAAATATGCACGTAAGACCCTAAACTCTTTCCACACCTGCTTCTCGAACATTTACGGCTCCCACACACAGCTGCGTGCAGTGCTGGAGACGCATCCCATCCACTTTACATGGGCTTATGTCATCCATTGCCGAACTGAATTGTGGGTCCGTTGCGTCGTGTTGCTCCCGTCACTCGCGTCGAAAAGTTGAACTTTCCTAGTGTTCATGGGCTTTGGAAAAACCTTTTTCCCAGTGAAAACATCATCATTCTGCGTCATTCACGTCTCGTAATGTGTGATTTAGAGGTCGGAAACTGGGGCTAGATGTTGCTAACAGCGTTGCCCAGTTAGGGGCTCGTCATCACTTTTGTCACTTGAAAGCTGCATATCTTTCTTTCACAAGTGTCCAGGCCCGGGATGGGTAATCGGGAGAATCGGGAGAATTCCCGGTGGGCCGCTTCACTTTTGGTTCGGTCGAGGAAAAAAATATTGACATTTGTCACGTTAGTCTATCTTCTCTTAAAGTAGGCTATAGCCTACACGTTCCGCATTCTGTGCATGACACCGTTGCCTCTGCATGGGCTGTAGCCTACCATGTGAGGGAGTTCTCCCCTCCCAAAAAGAGTTGGTTGGGTCCATATAGCCCGTCTTTTCCCAAAAAGTTTTCTCAGATACGGATAGCCAGGCCGGCCTTAGTAGCCATAAGCGTCAGGAAGGATCGATGGTAGAAAGAGGCCAGGAGGGACTGAAACGGCCAGGTAGAATGCTGCTAAATGTGCCAAGCTTCCAGATTACAGACAAAGTGGCAACTGGTAAAGAGAGATAGCCTATAGGCAATGATTATTAGCAGTGTAATTATTGGGCTAATATTGGACGTTTGTAGCGTTGTCAAGCTATTCGCAAGCAACATATTCAATTACTTAAAATATTAGCCTTTTGTATCCAATTCATAGACTTTGCAGTATGCAATAATAACCAGTCGACCACTGAAAATGAGGAGCCCGAAATTAGTGATAAGGAGGCCATGACTACAGGGACAAGTAGAGAGGATAAATTAAAGTTATTTAATGTAAGAAAGAGCAATTATTCTACATGACAAACCTATATGCCTTGTTTGCTCAGAAGAGGGTGTAGTAAAGGAGTAGTCTAAATCACCAAACAACAATATAGCCTATCCATGCAAAAAACATGTAGCCTAAACATTAGTTCAATATGCCTCTTTGTGGAAGCGATAGGCTACATTTCAAAGGCTTTCTTTCTTTCTGTTTTTGTTAACTTGTGGTATAGTGGAATATTTTTTGTTAACTTCTCAGTTGAAGTGAATTATTATATAACCTTTACGCATTTGTTGAACCATGGTAGGCCTACTAATAAAAACTACAGGATAGTAAGAGCTGAATATTGCTTCATTTATCCAATTTCCACCACTAAAACGTGGGCCGGTCTTGGGCCTGAAACTCCCGGGCTGAAAAGTGGCCCCACTCCGGCCCTGCAAGCGTCTTACACTATATTTTAAGCAAATACAGTTGTTTATTTAGGATTAGTGAGTGTATGTTTTAACCTTTGTTGTGGCATCCGTGTTTGTCACACATTCCGACGGCAAAGCACATAAACACTTATTTTGGGAAAAACAAAGTAGCCACGGGGGCGGTCCTTGTCATTCCGAAGTGCCATGAATGCACCATTTTGCTGCACCGACGGACAACAACAGAAGGCACCAGCCAATCAAATTACGGTTATACTTCAATTCATTTGCATAGCTACCGTTGGGAACACCCACTGGCATGCGTTGACGGAACCGGAACCGGTGTGGGAGCCGGACACCGGCATTCCGCTTTCTAATAGTCTTAGCCAAGATCAGTTTCAGACCCTACCACAAAAACCTATTACAGCAATGAGTGTTACAGCTGATGTTTTCAAATTCCTCACTTTAGAGTATTTTTGCATTGGAGTTTTGCTCTAAATGTTCAACAAATTTAAATCATATGTGACAACAGGAGAATAGTGTTTATAGTTTGGAGAAATGTTTCTATTTCTGGTAAATTAATGGTAATTATTGGTTTTTGCTACTTAATGTTTTTTTTTTACATTTTTAGCGATTAAGCTATTAAGATCAATAAAAAGTGTAAGCATAATTTTCTTAATGTTTACTGCTCTTGAAGAAAACAAAAAGTAGGTAAACCTTTAATATCTTAAATACAACATTTGTGAGGTCATTTTCATCAGAAAGGCAGTCCAGCAGGACCTGAAGATGAGTGCTTTAGTTGTACCTTACCTCTGAAGTAAGCCTATAAAAGCTACATTACTCCATCTTTGCCCATATAAGATCTTGAGATTTCTCCTATAGACCCTTTGTCACAGAAAAGGTGTTCACATGTCGGGGTCAGAAAGCTTTCCATCCCATTGAATTGTGTGTGTGTGTGAATTGACTAAAACGTCAAAGAAATGTCAAGAAAAATGCTTACTTGTACTACTTTTTTGCATGTAGCCTATACACGCTGGGCTTGTCAACCAGATAGCCGAATATGTCGGGCTAATGAATCTCTGGCTACTTGCTAATGTTGTCTACCCATTCTGTTATCAGCTCAGGATCAGGCAGACAATCGCCATTAGCTAAGACTTAATTTATTAAGGTACGGTTCGCAGCCCTTGGGTAACAATGACAGTGCATACCTTGACAGCTCAACATGCCGGCAGAGTCCGTCTACGGATTTATTTATTTATTAGACATTCTCTGATGCCAGTTTATTAGCTGTGTCATTTTTCTGACCTGCATGCTGTGCGCGCACCCAACCTAGGCTCTGGATGATTACAAACATTGAAGGGTTCTATGAGAAAATTAAATAGGGATTTTTTTTTTTTTTTTTTTTTGCAAACATCATTGATATTACAGAAAATGCAACACTACGACATGCACATGAATACTACATACGACAAACAGACGTACATTACATAAACACATACTGTAACTTAACAAGACATCACATTGACTTGGCTTCCACAAACATAACACAACATAACATTAATAACAGAAAGGCTAAGGATGATTTGCGTCCAGGATGATTACAGATATGATTATCAGGGATGAAATTGATGACCGGAATGAAAAGAAGGGGGATGGGGTGCGGATGGTAGCTCTAAGAGTGTGAATGAGGTGGTGTTGGGATGGGGGGTGGGGATGGGGGTGAGGGGTAGTGAGTATGTGAGGATGTATGTGTGTGTGTGTGTGTGTGTGTGTGTATGTATGTATAAGGCTGGTTTGCTGTTGGGCCAGGAGGAGAGAAGCTGGAACATAGAGAGGGAGAGAGGGAGGGTTTCAGGAGAGGAGTTGTAATTATTCCATTAATGATAAGTATAATAATAGGAATAACTGATTGCCTGGTTGATTGCCTGACTGATTGCCAACCTGGGCACCCATTAATGGCCACAGTTCCACCCAGCCCCTGCAGTTATACTGCGACGAGCTGACAGAGGGAGGACCTGCGTGCCACCCATCGCCTCAGGCCCCCAGCATATGCACACATCCCCCACTACCACGACCAACCACACCTCGCCCCCCAGACCTTCACCCAACACGCCACTCTTGACCTAAATATGTACAGTATGTGAATGGCTAGGTTGAGGGGTCTATCTAGAATGTAGCATTAAAAGAAGTGGGCATGCATGGTGAATATCTGTCAGGATTTCCCCATGCACACCACACTTACCCTGTGTAAGATGTATGCCTCAACAATGTGTGCATTAAAATAAGTGAGGCATGCAGATAGACACCTGATGAGGCATCTACCTGCACTCCACTCTTTTAGGGAATTAAATAGGGATTTTGAATTATCACACCTTTTAAACTCTCGCGGGGACAAAGAAATCGGAAATGCAGACGTTTTGCTCTACACACTTTCGTTCTCTGCCTTCTAGTGGATACTGTGATCTTCGGTATGTTAAGACGGCACACTTTGATTTTTGCTACCATAGAGCTAACTTGCAATGCAAGTTGCCATAGGTAGTTAGCTTCAATTAACACCTGTATCTCCTTATATGGGCAAAGATGGCAGCGTTGGTTCCTTTTTGTCAGCAATCTTCATTGGTTTATGTGTTGCCAGATTGGGTGGGTGCCCGCTCAATTGGGCTCCTTTTGACTTCGTCGGGCGGGGGGAAATATGCCTTAGGCGGCACATAAAATTTGAGTTAAATGGTTTTTCTATGACAAATTTGTTGTTGGGCCATTTTTTTTGCTGAAGAGGGCGGGTTTTTGAACATGATTGGGCGGAAATCACTCAACCCAATCTGGCAACACTGGTAATGTCCGTGGGTGGCTCTAATGAGCACTGCTGTATGCCGCTCTGCTTGGCTTCAAGTCGTTATAAAAGCGATTTTAGCTTCCACGTTTTCCCAAAAAACGCCAGCCTACGTGCAGTGGCTGCACAATATAAGGAGGGAAGGATTTTCGGTAAGCACACGTTTTGAAACAACTGAACTGATGTCAACAAACTGGAAATTGGTTTGCTGACTTCAAGTGGTGCACAGAGCCCATAGCATAAAGCTGTGTCTGAAAAGGAGAAAGAGATCCTGTATCTTTTTTACAACTAAAATTCTCACACACTGCAAACTATAAAACATGAAGCCATGTTTGTTAATGCATGACAGGTTTTTAAAATGTGAGTTCCAAATTTGCACATGTTTATGTATTCATTTTCACCCTCACTTTCTACATTATCTTCCATTTTCCCAGAGGACAGGAACAGCACACCCTAGCATGCAGGCACGTTGAGACAGGGTTCCATTTGCGTCTTGTTTATACCCATAAGTATTGGGGAGCATTTCCGTCTGGGTAGTCCAGAATAATAGACATCTCCATAGGTGGTTTTCCTGTGACACAAACAGTAGAATGTGACATGATTACGACTAATGCTGTTACAGTATATGCATTTTGTTGTTTTGTTTTGCTTATTGCTTAATGTTGTCTGTGATGCATTGACTGTATTTTCAGCACGTTTTGTAACTGCTTAATTACCTTACTGTAACTATGACAATTAACTTACTCAAATTCTGGGATATCAGCCACACACAGTCGATCTCTCCGTCGTTTCGAATCTGCTCCGCAGGAAGGCTTGCACAAACCCCACTCGGTCCACTCTGTATAGTGAGCAGGCTCTGGACAAACAGATGATGAATGCCTCTTTGGAAATTGCATACTGACTTTGTAACAGACAAAACCCATCAGAGGGTCAAGTTGATGAAGAATACACTGTTCTGTTCTGTGACTTACTTTCACAAGGCCGTTCAGTTGTGTGTTTAATGTCATAGCAAAGCCTGTGTTCAACAGGGAGACCATCACATGCTTTCCCACCAAAGTCCCTGAACAAACAGCTCCTCCGCCGAACCTGTGAGCCAGCCTTTTTGGTGCAGCTGATTGGTCTGTTGTATGTTTCTTTCTTGCATGTCTCCCACTCTCTCCACTCTCCCCATTCTCCATCCACTAAAAGACAAACAAATTAAAATGCATATGAAACATACTGCATATATTTTCATTCACACACACAAAAATCACCTTGTTAAAGTAACACAATGTATATTCGCCTTTTCATCAAATTTCCAACATACTGGGTATCAGGTGTGTAAAAGTCCAGCTTCAGAAAGTAAAAGCCCTGCCACATTTTTGATAATAATATTAGAAAGGGATAGCGTGGAAAATAAAGGCTACTGATTACAAAATGGCAGTTGGAACCGCTACAATAATAGACCTCACCTACAAAAGTTCGCCTACAAAAAAGAACCAAAACGGCCATCTTTGCTCCATATAAGGAGATCCGGTTGTTAATTAAAGCTAACTATGGCAAGTTCATTGCAAGTTAGCTCTGGGGTAGCAAAAATCTAAGTGTGCCGCTTTCACGTACCAGAGATCACAGTATCCACTCGAAGGATGAGGACAAAAGTGTGTTCAGGAAAACGTCTGCATTTTAGACTTTTTCATCCCCGTGAGAGTTTAACAGGTGCGATAATTCAAAATCCCCATGTTATTTTCCCATAGGAAAAATCGCCAGTTACCGGATGTCAAAGATGAAGATGAAGAACTTCAGAGGTCTATAGAGTCCAATGATGTCTCTAGCTATTGTTTTTCAGACAGTCAGTGAGCATCAAAAGGAGTTCCTATATGTCCAGCAGCCTTCCCCCTTGGACACGGCACATGTGGATTTGTTCACAACCCGGCAAAGATAATCTCAGAGGAGCCATGTTGACTGACAAGGTAATTTTACACAAATTCATATAAATAATAGGCTATTGCACAATTGCCGTAATGCAATTTGTGATTCCTCAGGTCGTGGGAGAGCAAGCTGCAAGACAGGATCTCCCTATATGGGTATGGGTAGGCCAGGGGTGCGGAAGGCGCGCCATTCTCCCTATTACAAGTTAGTTCACTATCAGAATGACTTTAAAGTTGTTATATTAAGATGAAAAACTTGCATAGGAGGCCTATATGATAAAGGAACTACAAACTAGACTTTTTTGCCTTAAATCAATTAATTATCTAATTAATAAGAGTCTCCAGGTAAACCAATGCAGCAACCAAAATGCCTTTTTGACAAAGCAGTTATATTTTGTTTTTTGGAGTTTTATAGAAGGTTTTTACCTGGACAGTGTGTTTGTATGATGCAGATTGCATATGCATTGTGGTCCCCCAAGCAAGCGTTTCCACCATATTTTGGTGCTGGGTTATTACACTTTCGCGTCTTGGATTGTAGGCCGACTCCACAGGTCACTGAACATTCCGAGAGGGAGCTCCATGCCCCCCAAGCACCATGGGCTAGGAAATGGAATTGAATTGTTGTTACAAGCTCATAGAGGTATAATTGTGATGCATGCAGGTGCAGGACAAACAAACATCTGTTTTGTACTTCAACAGAAGATGCACTCACTAGGACATATTGGTAGTGAATAACAATCCTGTGTATCAGTGTCAGGGCCTTGGCAGGGACGCCCAGCTGGCACAGATGATGGTGAAGGGTTGGTGCATGTCCTCCTGCGTTCCCTTGGCGGTGGAGTGGCACCCTCCATTCTACACGTCCCCAAACAGGGACTCCAAGTTCCCCAGTCTGACCAGCTACCATGTGCTTAGGAAAGGCAAAGAATCCGTTCAGATGTCAAAGAGGAAGTATTACAGGAAACAGTATGAAGTGGCAAACTTTCTCAATTGTTATCTCTGTTACACAAGAAGTGTTTTTTAGTTTTTTGTTTCAACTTAGTCAATTCAAACTGATTTGCGCAATGACTGCAGTCTTCAGCTATACCATTACATAGAGATGACTGTGAAAGGGTGGCAGAAAAAGGAATGTTAAAACCTCTGTTGTAGCAGAAAATATATTATTACCAAATCCCTTAAAATACTCTTATGTATGTTTGAGATTCCCCTATTACCCCTACAGTCCTTAACAGTCTTTCAATAGTCATGTATAAATATACATAAATCTAAAGTTCTTAATTATATGATGTATTTTTAGAAATCAATCCCTACAAATGGAGATTTTATATATCATCACTGTGTACTTGGGCAGACGACTCCTGTTTCACATGATTGAGTATCTTGTCCTGGGCCGTCACAGCCTCCTCCACATTTGGGCGGTGGGTTGTTGCACGGTTTCTCTCTCCTGGACACACCTTTCCCACAGGTCACAGAGCAAGGTTGCCATGCTCCCCATTCTCCCCATCCACCTTGCTCTAAACAAAGAAAACGGTAGATTGCCTCAACAACAGCTCTCTTTTTGTTTAAGATTTTCAGTATGGAAAGCAAATAAATGTTTCAGTGCAGCCACAGGAATAGTGGCATGGCATGTTTGTTTTTTTACCAGGGCAGCAGTCTTGATCTTCACAAACTGCTGTTTGCAGAGTCCCAAGATTTTTGGAGTCATTGCACTTTCCAATCCCATCGCATCTTCGTCGTCTTTGTTGAACGCCTTTCAGACAAGACACTGAGCAAGGACCCCATGGCGACCAGGCAGACCAGGAGGCGTTGCTGAATATGTTCAAATTTACAGCTGTGAGCATCAGGCAGATATATGACACCAACGTAAACCAAGCATGGTGACATTTCCTTGACTTACCGACAGGACACACATTCCCCATTTTCATTTTTGAAGCCGTATTGACTGTTGAAACAGCATTCATCTTGTGTGACGTCCCCTATGTGGCTCACACAATTCCCTGTGTCTGTGTCAAACTTAAAGTAACATGACACGAGCTGTGAATCTAAACACACAAAAAAGGCACATAGCCTACAGTCACTGCCTCTTCATCAAATTTGATAAAAGAGAAAAACAAATTCTGGCACAGTTTTAGGGCCAATCTCAATTCTCTGTTTTACCCCTTCCCCTATCCCTTCATCTTACCCCTAGCCCTTGTCCCTCGAAACCGAGTGGCAAAACATAGGGGTGAAGAATATTCCCCTTGGAAATGAGACACCACTAGCCAACCATAAGGGAGAGCTGGATGATTGAAACACTTGAATTAACGTAATTTACAGAGATCGTACCACACTGAAAGCTAATATTTTTTCACTAGCAACCTGTCGTCTGTCAAATAGGCTATAATTGCATTTTCAGCTCGGAATAAAACCGTTCAGGAATTATTTCAACAACAGCTGAACGTGCCTATGTTCGTTCGCAGCCTACCTTGGTCCGGGTGAATGAAACAGGGATGGGGGACAAAATAAACATGCAGTTTGCTATGTAAACATCCCACAACTCCTTTGATATTTTACAATAATATCCAAATGGTCGTTACTTGACATCAGAAGCAATCGCTACCTGCCTATGCGAGGAGTCGGCAGCAGTAGGCCTATGCAGCATTCATATCAGACGAGCGGTAAAAAAGTTCAGCGAATTTAGCTGCTGTTGGACTTTACATTTCTGACATGGTATGCTGCCAATTCGCGGGGTAGACATGGAAATATGTAAAATGCGAGACATTCGCGCAAATAATGATGTGCTGTTAACATTCACAAAACAGCGATTTTTTGAAAACTTCCTCGTGAAGAACAGGACCTTCAATATATGGTCACAAGATTGAATGCAACATAAAACAATTACCATTTTAATTTTATAATCCTTATTAATGCCAACACTTCATGTCAATGAATCGCGGTGTGCTTATTTTTCCGGTGTGAGTGGTGTATGTTGGGTATTTCTCTTACCCCTCGGTTTCAAGTAAGCTACCGATCTTACTTGGTTTTAAGGGGTATCTACCCCTTGCCCTTATCCCTACCCCTCGATCGAAATGAGAATTGAGATAGCCCTTCGTCTCACGTGCACGCGCAAAACGAAGGGGAAGGGGGATGGGGAAGGGGTAAAATAGAGAATTGAGATTGGCCCTTAGTGTCATAGAACATCCTTCCTCAAACTTCTTTGACCTGAGGCCTGGTAATGGCATACTTTGGGGTCAGGGCCACCCTACACGACCCCAGCTTTCGTGTATTGCAAATGTCGAATCAGATATAAATCACTGATCTGGAGATCTTTAACAGGAAGACTAATTATGCTACAATAGCTTTTGGCCACGTTATATTCAAATTTGATTAATATTCAATGCTAGACTGTGTCTCTGCTTTGTTTTTATGAAAGTTGCATAAATCCATGTCGTTCTATTAAATGCTGTTACATAATTACAAATAGCCTTCCAACAGGTTGAAGCGGTATCGAGTGGTTTCAGTTTCTCTAGCGCAGACGCGCACACGCATGCATTGAATGAACGCTCATACTGTACCACCACTTAATTGTTTGCCTCTATGTTTGATGACACCAAATTAGCAAGTATTTCCTCCTGATTGCAGAAACATCTTTCTGTCGGTCCGTGGTTCCTTGATCAATTGCGTAGCAAATTATCAGAGAAGTACCGTGCATAATTTCACTCCGCGACTCCGCGGACCAGCAGTGTCCATGTTACGGCAGTTTGAGAAACGCTGAATAGACCGTGCTATAATTGTGCATACCACAACTGCCAGTACATATACAATATAATCTCTCTTTCTATCTCTCTCTCACACACACACACACACAGACACACACACTCTTGATCACTCACTCAAACAGCCATAAACATGAATACAAAAAGTTGTATTACATAATTGATAAGTTTATATGCAATAGTAGCAGGTTTTGATGTTCATGAAAGTCATGATGAAACCAATCACTTTAGAAAGAAAATAGTCTACTGTCAAATTAGCATCAGTTTGAAATTACATACTAATACAGTTAAGATAAAACATGATCCTTACTCTCTGATATCAGGTTTTGCTCTGGTGTGAAAGATCAAAGTCTGTCACTTACCTATTGCTTGAGGCAGCAAAAAGAGAATGTACTGTATACTAAAAACCAGCAACATTGTGTAAACCATACAGTCGTACACAGAATTTCTGGACCCAAATATTTTGTCTTTCGTCCTTTTGTTTCCAGCTGTTCAGTTCAACTCTTTCTGTTTTGTGGCCAAAGGGCATTTGACCCTTTACAGGAAGGCCACAGGTTGTGTCATCTGTTTGTCTAAGTTAGGCAACACTTTTCAGTAAGGGGGCGGGGAAGGATTTATGGGAAATTGGGCTTCTCTGTTAGCCTGGAAAATTCAGACCCTAGAAAGATTAAGGGTCTGGCCATGACTAATGTAATGGCCCAACTCGAGGGGCGGCACCATGCATTTGAAAATCTCACTGCACGCAATTGGATAACACTACGACCAATGTTTACTGACTGATTCGTTGCAGCGCTGTTGTCATCTGTTAATGTTAATACCTTGGCAAATGTAAAAGGAATTGAAAGTAAAATCAAGTCATTTTCATCTTTTTACCATGTTGCCAGGGATGGGCAGTATTTCTAATACATGTATATAAAATACATCTTTCAAATACAAAATACTATTTTGTAATTGAAACACTTGAAGTGAAAACTATCATTAACTTGTTCAGAAAAATTAAATAGTCTGGCGAGGTGGGGCCACAGCAGACCTCTCAAGTCTCACGCATTGAGCGTGAGACACGCGCATTTCAATGACTTCACACGCTCACACACCACACATGGCATTTCTCACTCCGAGACATTATTAACTTGCCCGCACAGAAATTTCTAAGGGCTATATTTTACGTGTCACACAACGTTGCTGTCTGTGCACTCATTCAGCTCAGAGAGCTGCTGTTGAGTTACTAACCTATCGGCCAATCAGAAAATAGGATTTCTCAACCAATCAGGAAATAGTTTTGTTTTGATGTGGGTCCGCAACGTGGAGACTGGTCCGCGGAGTCGTGTAGTGAAATTAGGCCCGGTGCTTCGTCTGATAATTTGCTGCGCAGTTGATCAAGATACCGCGGACAGACAAAAAAAGAAAACAAACGTTTCTGCTATTGATGTCATTAAACATGGAGCCCCACATATACAACAATTAGTGGGGGGCCCGAAAGTTCATAATCCGCCCATGCTTGCATGAGGGAAACATCCCAAAACAATAGCACCCATATAATTGTTGCTGTTTGGAGAAGTATTTCTTTTCTTATGCAAGCATCATGCAACCATGCAAAAGCAATTAAACTAATTATATCTTACATTAGTAAAGCAGTCCTCTGATGTGCATGTCACAAAACATTTAAGTGAAAGTGCATGTATAACAATATAGGCATAATAATGATTGTGATAATGATAATGACAATTTGATTTGGAGGGAGTGGGGTTGGGTACGTGTAGAAGAGCCCTATGACCCCAAAGTCTGCCATGACTGGGCCTCAGGTCAAAGAAGTTTGGGAAAGGTTGGTCTACATAACCTGCATCAAATTGAGGTTTGCAGTGATGCGCCTGAAGGCACGGGTTGAGGACCCAGTCAGTTACGTCACAATATGCACATTTGTTTAAATTCATACCTACGTAATCACCATGACCAAAATTTTACTTTTTTTTTTACTTTGAATCTTGAAAAAACAAAATATTGACCTACCTACCGACCCATTTTTTTTTTTTTTTTGGCTGTTACTGCAAACAAGAATATTTTTAAGGATGGCCTCATGACTGTGAAAATGGCTGACATTGAACCACAGTGCTTTAAATGGGAGCCCCCAGTATCAGTCATCAAGGCATCAAAATCTGCCACAAACACTTACAACACACAATATCACTCATAAACACACAGACACACACACACACACGGACAGAACCACCACTGTTCAAAAGACCATTTTGGGGCTAAATGTGCTTTTTCTCATTTGGTTGTTTTCTGTTTGTTTAGAGCAGAATGAGAGTAAGTTTTAAAGTCCGCACATCCAAATGTCTGACCTGGGAGCAGGACAAACAAACGACCAGACGTCACGTCTGAAGAAGGGTGATTACCCAAAACGTCACGGAAAAATAAAAACAAGTGGGAGCAGATAACCCTGGTTGAAGCAGACTTTTTCTCTTTTTTTTGCTCATTATGTCTGTATCTCTATAAAACACTTACTTTCATAAAGGACGCACACCATCCAGCACATACACATGGAAACCGATATTGTAGGTCCTTGGTCACAAACTCAAAACGTGTCTCTCTGAAGACCTGTTCTAGAATCTTTGCTCTGAAGGCTGCGTTGCTAGGCAACATCAAATAAACGAAATGAGAGTCTTTCAGTATTAAATGTGTACGTGTGATTATGAATGGATGTGTGTGGTTTGCAATTAGAATAAACAAGAAATAACATTTTCAATAATTTCCCATGATAAATTACATAATATTTGCACCTTCCTTACTTGTGAAGCTCACACCGTATTTCAAGTACACTAGTGAAATGTAATACAACGTTGCCACCTAGCGTTCAGATGTAGGCTATTTAACATTAACGTGACATTGCTTGCTTATTCTTTCGTCAACTCCATGCTTTTAGGAAAACAATCTTTTTATCATAGTTCCCTCTTCAATGAGCGATTACCAGCTCGTTTTTGTAACAGAGATAGCTGTTTATTGTCCCTAGGTTAGGTTTACAGAAACACCTATTCATATTAATACGTAGCCTATGGAGTGCTGCCGACCACTGTTCATTACAGCCCAGAATGCCTTGCATGTCTTTACAACAAAACAACACAGTAAAACCTAAATGTCCGTAAACATATGAATTTGCATACTTGTAACATTTTTAATAATACTCTCCCATCATGATATTTAACAATAATGAAAGATTAAATTTGAATACCGTCAATGTGAAAATAACTGTCCTACGTCAGCAATAAATAGCTAATGTTCTCCTTACCATTTCAGTTTGTAAGTCCATACTATCCCATGGCTGAGCAAGGATTACATGATTGGGCAAGGATTCCTGGAGACATTGTGCATACTTGGATCGCATTGTGATAGATCAGGGGTGGGCAACTAATTTCCCCAAGTGGCCACATGACAAACTGGGACTGTTGAAGAGGGCAGGACCCAAAATACCAAACTCAAGTCTGAACTCAATTCTACTGTATTCTGTTCTTGTATAACATTAAGTAAATCATATGGTTTTGTTTACTACTCGTAAGAACAGATGAAAATGTGAGGGAGACCAAGGAAAAACAGCAATAGGCTATTTAATCTATGTCCAGTATTTAATCCTCATTCTCGAAAATGATTTTTTGACATTAACATTTTTTCAGTTTTCAAAGGCTGATATAAAAAAGTACTACAATATCTATATAATTAGGCTAGGCCATGAAAATGTGAAGGAGTCAGTACAACCATAGGCCTGTGCCACCATTTCATCAACACTCAGCAATATTTCATCATTAAATCATTACCATCATTAAATTAACTCCATGAAGAATTAGACTATGAAAATGTGAAGCAGACAATAGTAGGCTGTCATTAGTTAATCAACATGCACAAAGAAAACTATTTTAAATATGTAGGCTATATTTTTGCTTTAACTGCACAAAACTGTGATTGGTCAACTCGCCCTGTGTGTTGAGCCGGCTGCTTCAAGCAACCTGTGGGTAGTAGCATCATACTAGTTCGCTAACATAAGCTTTGCAAATAAACTCAGACATATTTTGGTTACAGTGACGGGGTTATCCGAATGTAAACTGTCTATCTGCCAGTAACGTTTTGAAATTAACACTTCGTATATCCAACAAACAGCAGGAGTTCGTTCTGACAACCTTTGCGGTGGTGAGCGACGCAGACATAAGAGACACAAAACTTTGAAAGGTTTACGCCGACTTAAAGGCAACTGCATTGTGTCGATGCAGAAGCATAAATTCTATTCACCAGCACATTAGTGAGGGTGTTAACATCGTATGCATCCACTCACAAATGTATGGGCGTACAAATAGAAGTCGCTTTCAAAATAAAAGCAACGATATTGATTTGCGTGCATTATCTCTATGTTAGGCTCTTGACTATTGTTCTTTCACGGACCTTACGCGGGCCGGTCAGGGAAAGCCCACGGGCCGTATGTGGCCCGCGGGCCGTATGTTGCCCATGTATGTTATAGATGTACAACTGTGGAAGGTGATAGTTACCAAATACGGGTGGGTGGTTTGCCAAATGCTGGAAACTTTTGGAATGTTTTCTTTTTTTTTGCTTATGCACCCTCACATTGGAGTCCTGAGTTCAAATTAAACTAAATTAATTAAAAACTAATCAAAATTTCCCCATAGACTTAACATGGGCTGATGACATCACAATAGAGCCGTTAAGCAATTAGAATCCTATGGCAGGTGTTCCGGCCACATGCATCAACTGCCAGTCTCAGGCTTTAAGCATACAAACTGGCCCTATTAAGACTACACATCCTGTTCAACTGCTTCCTCTGCCAAAAACTGTTTCAAAATAAAAGTCCTCACTACAATATTTCACTGTTAAACAATTTAACCCTTTAAACTACTGAACTTTTTAACTGTTTAGCCATTGTAACTGTTACTTGACATCAACTATGACTCCTACCCACTGTAGCTAGTTAGCATGGTTATGATTTAGCGTATTAGCAAGATTTAGTTAAGATTTTAACAAAACTGTTAAAAATGATTAGCTAAGTTAGCTAAATAATGTGTTTAGCATAGTTAGCATGCTAGCGTGTTAGCATGCTAGTTAGCATTTTTAGCAAAACTGCTAAAAATGATTAGCTAAGTTAGCTAAATAACGTGTTTAAGCATAGTTAGCATGCTAGCATGTTAGCATGTTAGTTAGCATTTTAAAAACTGCTAAAAAAAATGATTAGGTAAGTTAGCTAAGAAACGTGGTTAGCATAGTTAAGCATGCTAGCGTGTTAGCATGCTAGTTAGCATTTTTGACAAAACTGTTAAAAATGTTTAGCTAAGTTAGCTAAGTAACATGGTTAGCATGCTAACATGTTAGCATATTAATTAGCATAGTTAGCAACACTGTTAAAAATGATTAGCTAAGTTAGCTAAGTAATATAGTTAGCATGCTAATTAATATTTTTAGCAAAAAAACTTGGTTAACAATATTATCTTTGATAACATAGTAGCATAACTGCTAAAACATTAGGGCCATTCCAACTGCCAGTTATGGCTCAATTATCTACCTAAATAATTTAACTATTTAAATTATCCACCTATTTAACCGTTCAATCATTCCAACTATATTAAACCTTATCTACCAAGCAAATCATTTAACTATATAAACTATCCACCTATTTAACTGTTCAGTCATTTCAACTAAATTAAACCTCATCTACCTAGTTCAGTCATTTTGAACTATATTAAAACCTCATCATGTTGGTTTGCCAATTAGCATCATCTTTTTTTAACAATATATTTTTCACCATATGTTTTGCATTTTCATGCACTGGTAATTCCCTGGAATTAAGTTTTCTAGTTATTATTCTTCTTCTAGCGCAATGCGGCTTCAACCGTTTAATGTTAGAAACTTCATTCAAACTATGTTAATTAGGTCTTACTTATGCCATGTGGGCTTTGTATTTTTCAACTTTGTAACTTTTTATACTTTTTTAAACTATTAATTAAAAACTATCAAAATTTCCCCATTGACTTAACATTGCCCTTTATGACATCACAGCAATTATAATCCTATGGCGGGTGTTCAGGCCACCTGGACCAACTGTCAGTCTCAGGCTTTAAGCATACAAACTGGCCCTATTAAGACTACAGATCCTGTTCAACTGCTTCCTCTGCCAAAACTGTTTCAAAATAAAAGTCCTCACTATAATATTTTACTGTTAAAACAATTTAACCCTTTAAACTACTGAACTTTTTAACTGTTCAGCCATTGTAACTGTTACTTGTCATCAACTATGACTCCTACCCCCACTGTAGCTTTGTTAGCTAAGTTAGCTAAATAACATGGTTAGCATGTTAGCATCTTTATTAGCATTTTAGCAAAACTGCTAAAAGCGATTAGCTAAGTCAGCTAAGTAGCGTGGTTAGCATAGTTAGCATGCTAGCATGTTAGCATCTTTAGTTAGCATTTTAGCAAAACTGCTAAAAGCGATTATTAAGTCAGCTAAAAGTAGCGTGGTTAGCATGTTAAGATCTTTATTGGCATTTTAGCAAAACTGCTAAAAACAATTAGCTAAGTTAGCTAAGTAGCATTGGTTAGCATGCTAGCGCTAGCATGTTAGCATGCTAGCGATAGCATCATGTTAGCATGCTAGCGATAGCATGTTAGCATGTAGTTAACATTTTAAAAACTGCTAAAAGGATTAGCTAAGTCAGCTAAGTAACATGGTTAGCATGGTTAGCATCTTGGTTAGCATAGTTAACATAACTGCTAAAATGATTAGCTAAGTTAGCTAAGTCACATAGTTAGCATACTTAACATTTTAACGTTGTTAACATCTTAATTAAGCATAGTAACTTGGTTAACATTATTATCTTTGTTAACATAGTTAACATAATTGCTAGCAAACATTAGAGCTATTCCAAGTGTAAGTTATCGTCAACTATCTACCTAAATAATTTAACCATTTAAACTATCCACTTATTTAACTGTTGGCATTGTTAGCAATTTTAACAAAACTACTAAAAATGATTAGCTAAAGTTAGCTAAGTAACATGGTTAGCATAGTTAGCATGCTTAGCATCTTCAGTTAGCATTATTAACAAAACTGCTAAAAAATGATTAGCTATGTTAGCTAAGTAATATGGTTAGCATTGTTAGCATTTTACCATCTTTAGTTAGCATTTTTTAAGCAAAACTCTAAAAATGATTAGCTAAAAACATGGTTAAGCATAGTTAGCATGCTTAGTTAACATTTTTTAGAAAACTGCTAAAAATGATTAGCTAAGTTGGTTAAATGCGTGGTTAGCATAGTTAGCATGTACTGGTGTGTTAGCATGGGTTAGCATAGTAACTTGGTTAACATTATTATCTTTGTTAACATAGTTAACATAACTGCTAGTAGCAAACATTAGAGCCATTCCAACTGTCAGTTATCTACCTAAATAATTTAACCATTTAAACTATCCACCTATACCATTTTAAATTATCCACCTATTTAACTGTTCAGTCATTCCAACTATATTAAACCTCATCTACTTAGCAACCAATATAGTTTGTTTTTACTCTGTATGATATTTGACATCATATTTTTGCATTTTTCATGCACTGTATTTCCTTCAAGGGAAATGCTTTTCTAGTTCTTATTCTTCTTCTTCTTCTTCTAGCGCTTAATGCGGCTTCAACCGTTTAACGTAGAAACTTCATTCAAATTATGTTAATGTAGGGTCTTACTTAGGACATGGGTGCTATGTATTTTTCAGCTTTGTAACTTTTTATACTTTTAAAACTATTAATTAAAACTACTCAAAAATTTCCCCATTGACTTAACATTATGATTATGACATCACACACGGCCCAAGTTAAGCAATTCAATCCTATGGCGGGTGTTAGGGCCACCTGGATCAACTGCCAGTCTCAAGGCTTTAAGCATACAAACTGGCCCTATTAAGACTACACATCCTGTTCAACTGCTTCCTTTGCCAAAAACTGTTTCAAAATAAAAGTCCTCACCACAATATTTCACTGTTAAACAATTTGACCCTTTAAACTACTGAACTTTTTAACTGTTCAGCCATTGTAACTATGACTCCTACCCACTGTAGCTAGTTAAGATGGTTAAGAAGTTAGCATCTTTAAGATGTTAGCATCTTAATTAAGATTTTTTAGCAAAACTGCTAAAATGATTAGCTAAGTTGGCTAAATAAGATGGATTAGCATAGTTAGCATGCTTAACATGTTAGCATCTTTAGTTAGCATTTTAGCAAAACTGTTAAAGATGATTAGCTAGTAACATGGTTAGCGTAGTTAAGATCTTTAGTTAGCATTTTTTAACAAAACTGCTAAAATGATTAGCTAAGATTAGCTAAGTAGCATTATTAGATAGTTAGCGTGCTAACGTGTTAATAAGCTTTACATTAGATTTTTAGCAAAACTGCTAAAAATTATTAGCTAATTAGGCTAAATAACATGGTTAACATGGTTAGCGTGTTAGCATGTTAGCATCTTGCTGTTAGCATAGTTATGCAAACTGTTAAAAATTATTAGCTAAGTTAGCTAAGTAACATGGATTAACATCTTTGGCATAGTTAGCATGCTAATTAATTAGTATTTTTAGCAAAAACTTGGTTAACATTATTATCTTTGATAACATAGTAGCATAACTGCTAGCAAACATTAGGGCCATTCCAACTGTTAGTTATCGTCAATTATCTACCTAAATAATTTAACTATTTAAATTATCCACCTATTTAACCGTTCAATCATTCCAACTATATTAAACCTTATCTACCAAACAAATCGATTTTAACTATATAAACTATCCACCTATTTAACTGTTCAGTCATTCCAACTATATTAAACCTCATCTACCTGGTTCAGTCATTCCAACTATATTAAACCTCATCTACCTAGCAAATAATTTTAACCTTTTTTTACACTATCCACCTATTTAACCGCTCAGTCATTCCAACTATATTAAACCTCATCTACCCTGCAAATAATTTAACCATTTAAACAATCCACCTATTTAACTGTCCAGTCATTCCAACTATATTAAACTTTGTCTTTTAAGCCAACTGTCAGTTATCGTCAACTATCTACCTAAACCATTTAAACCATCCACCTATTTAACTGTTAAGTCATTCCAACTATATTAAACCTCATCTACCTAGCAACCAATATAGTTTGTTTTTACTCTGTATGATATTTACATCATATTTTTTGTATTTTCATGCACTGTATTTCCTTCAGAAATGCTTTTCTAGTTATTATTCTTCTTCTAACGCTTTTTTTTGTGTTTAATACAGCTTCAACCGTTTAACTTAGAAACTTCATTCAAACTGCATTGCATAGGTCTTACTTATGTGACTTCAAGCTATGTATTTTTCAACTTTGTAACTTTTATACTTTTTTAAACTATTAATTAAAAACTACTAAAAATTTCCCATTGACTTAACATTAGATTATGACATCACAATAGCAAATAGAAAGCATTTCCTGAAGGCATGAAAATGCAAAAAATATGATGCAAAAAATATCATACAGAGTAAAACTAAAACTATACTGCCATTGGGTAGATGAGGTTTAATATAGTTGGAATGACTGAACAGTTAAATAGGTGGATAGTTTTTTATAGTTAAATGATTTATTGTAGATAAGGTTTAATATAGTTGAATGATTTAACAGTTAAATAAGTGGATAGTTTTAAATGGTTAAATTATTTAGGTAGATAGTTGACCATAACTGACACTTTGGAATGGCTCTAATGTTTGCTAGCAGTTATGCTAACCATATTAACAAAGATAATAATGTTAACCAAGTTACTATGCTAACCAGCATGCTAACAATGTTAAAAAATGCTAAGTATCTTAACCATGTGTGACTTAGCTAACTTAGCTAATTATTTTTAGTAGTTATGCTAACCAGCATCTTAACATCTTGATTATGTTAACTATGCTAACCATGTTACTTAGCTGACTTAGCTAATCATTTTAAGCAGTTTTGCTAAAAATGCTAACATGCTATCTTAGCTTCTTTATGTTAACCATGTTACTTAGGTAACTTAGCCAATCATTTTAGCAGTTTTGCTAAAAATGCTTTAACTAACATGTTAACATCTTAACTATGCTAACCATGTTATAGCTAACTTAGCTAATCATTTTTAGCAGTTTTGCTAAAATGCTAACTAGCATGCTAACATCTTTGGCATGTTAACTATGCTAACCATGTTACTTAAGCTAACTTAGCTAACTAGCTACAGTGGGTAGGAGTCATAGTTGATGACAAGCAGACAAACAGTTACAATGGCTGAACAGTTGAAAAAGTTCAGTAGTTTAAAGGGTTAAATTGTTTAACAGTGAAATATTGTAGTGAGGACTTTTATTTTGAAACAGTTTTGGCAGAGGAAGCAGTTGAATAGGGTGTGTAGTCTTAATAGAGGCCAGTTTGTATGCTTAAAGCCTGAGACTGGCAGTTGATGCAGGTGGCCCGAACACCTGCCATAGGATTCTAATTGCTTAACGGCTCTATTGTGATGTCATCAGCCCATGTTAAGTCTATGGGGAAATTTTGACTAGTTTTTAATTAATAGTTTAAAAAGTATAAAAGTTACAAAGTTGAAAAAATACAAAGCCCACATGTCCTAAGTAAGACCTCGTAACATAGTTTGAATGAAGTTTCGCTAAACGGTTTAAGCTGCATTAACTGCGTTAGAAGAAGAAGAAGAAAAAGCCTTGGAATAACAGTACAGTGCATTTTCATGCACTGTAATTAGAATCCTATGCCAGGTGTTCAGGCCACCTGGATCAGCATATATGGCTCTGGCCAGGCCACCTGGATCAACTCTGAGTTTCTCAGGCTTTATGACATCATAGCAATTAGAATATTGTGCCAGGTGGTCAGGCCACCTGCATCAACTGTCAGTTTCTCAGGCTTTAAGCATACAGTCTCATTCTATGCTATAAGCCTGAGAAACTGTTCAGTCATTCAACTATATTAAACCTCATCTACCTAGCAAATCATTTAACCTTTTAAACCATCCACCTATTTAACTGTTCAGTCATTCCAACTATATTAAACCTGCCTACCTAGTTCAGTCATTCCAACTATATTAAAACTCATCTACCTAGCAAATAATTTAACCAATTAAACCATCCACCTATTTAACTGTTCAGTCATTCCAACTATATTAAACCTCATCTACCTAGTTCAGTCATTCCAACTATATTAAACCTCATCTACCTAGTTCAGTCATTCCAACTATATTAAACCTCATCATGTTGGTTGCCAATTAGCACATCATCTGTTTTAACAATATATTTCACACCTTATGTTTTGCATTTTCATGCACTAGTAATTCCCCGGAATTGCGTTTTCTAGTTCTTATTCTTATTCTTCCGCTAACGCATTTAATGCAGCTTCAACCGTTTAACGTAGAAACTTCAAACTACATTCAAACTATGTGACGTAGGTCTTACTTAGGACATGGGTGCTATCTATTTTTCAGCTTTGTAACTTTTATACTTTTTAAACTATTAATTAAAAACTAATCAAAATTTCCCCATTGACTGAACATTATGATTATGACATCACAATAATGTCGTTAAGCAATTAGAATCCTATGGCAGGTGTTTGGGCCACCTGGATCAACTGCCAGTCTCAGGCTTTAAGCATACAAACTGGCCCTATTAAGACTACACATCCTGTTCAACTGCTTCCTCTGCCAAAAACTGTTTCAAAATAAAAGTCCTCACTATAATATTTTACTGTTAAACAATTTAACCCTTTAAACTACTTAACTTTTTAACTGTTCAGCCATTGTAACTGTTACTTGTCATCAACTATGACTCCTACCCACTGTAGCTAGTTAGCTAAGTAACATGATTAGCATAGTTAGCATGTTAGCACGTTAGCATTCTAGTTAGCATTTTAAGCAAAACTGCTTAAAATGATTAGCTAAGTTAGCTAAGTCACATGGTTAGCATGCTAGCATGCTAGTTAGCATAACTGCTAAAAATGATTAGCTAAGTTAGCTAAGAAACATTTTTAACATAGTTAGTATGTTAGCATGCTAGTTAGAATAGTTAGCATACCTACTAAAAATGATTAGCTAAGTTATCTAAGTCACATGGTTAGCATACTTAACATGTTAGCATGCTAGTTAGCATAACTACTAAATATGAAAACATTAGCTAAGTTAACTAAGTTAAGTAACTTGGTTAACATTATTATCTTATTATAACTGCTAGCAAACATTAGAGCCATTCCAACTGTCAGTTATCGTCAATTATCTACCTAAATAATTTAACCATTTAAATTATCCACCTATTTAACCGTTCAATCATTCCAACTATATTAAACCCTCATCTACCTAGCAAGCAATATAGTTTGTTTTTTACTCTGTATGATATTTTACATCATATTTTTGCATTTTCATGCACTGTATTTCCTTCAGGAAATGCTTTTTTCTAGTTATTATTCTTCTTCTAACGCTTTTTCCGTCTAATCTAATGGGTTCAACCGCTTAATGTAGAAACTTCATTCAAACTGTGTTACGTAGGTCTTACTTAGGACAGGTGTGGAATGTATTTTTCATATTTGTAACTTTTATACTTTTTGAACTATTAATTAAAAACTATTACAAATTTCCCCATAGACTTAACATTGGCGATTATGGCATCACAATAGCACACTTAGAATCCTATGCCAAGTGTTCCGGCCAGAGCCATATGGTTCCGGCCACCTCCAGCAACTGTCTGTCTCAGGCTTTAAGCATACAATCTGGCTCTCTTAAGACTACAGATCCTGTTCAACTGTTTCATCTGCCCACAGCTGTTTCAAAATAAAAGTCTCCACTACAATAATTCCCTATTAAATAATTTAACCATTTAAACTATCCAACTATTTAACTTTTTAACTATTCCAACTGTCAGTTATCATCAACTATGCCTCTAGCCTACTATATTAAACCGCCACCTACCTAGCAAGCAATTTAGCAACCATTGAAATTAAGCATCTATGTCAGTTTCCATAGCAACCAAGATGATTATACTAGCAAACCACTGTAGTAACTCCTTTATTTCTGATAGTAGCCACCATGGACACCCTAGCAACTTAGCAAGGATTATTGGTGCTTCACTCCCCTCCCTGAAGGACATTTACACCACCCACCTCACCCGCAAGGCGACCAAAATTGTGAGTGATGCAAGTCACCCCGCTCACAATCTGTTTGATCTACTGCCCTCTGGGAAGAGGTACAGAAGCCTGCGGCTCCCTTTTACCAGACTCACCAACAGCTTCATACACCAAGCCGTGGGATGCTGAACTCTCTCCCTCTCTCCCCCTCCACCCTCAGCTATATAACATCCTGGACATTGGACCCAAAAATGGCCGCCTGCACTACTCCACTTGCACACTTGCACACTTGTACACTTTACAACTGGTGTTGTTGTCCTGAAACACAACACTTCTGCTGCTCTTACATAACTTACATAACCACTATGCCACTTTCTTCTTACTTAGGTCAAACAGAACTACCCAAGCCTTTTATTGGCCTGAATTTGCACTAGTATTTTTATTTTTATTGACTGTCTATGCACAATTTCAACCACATTTTGCTGCTCTTATTTTTCATTATTATATGTGCCCCTCTTATTTACTTATTTACTTACTTTTTTTTTTACTTGAATGTTATGTTTGTCTGTGGACCTAAATTGGTAAAATATGTCTTGTCTTCACCGTGGGATAGTGAGAAACGTAATTTCGATCTCTTTGTATGTCTGGAACATGTGAAGAAATTGACAATAAAGCTGACTTTGACTTTGACTTTGACTTTTGACTTTGAGCAACAACCTAGCAACGACTTCAAGTACCCTAGTAACAGCCTAGCAACCACATTCACAGTTAAAATCTAGCAACCAGCATAGCAACCACCAGCAACAGTCAGTTATCATCAACTTTGACTCCCGTCAACTGTTTCAAAATAAAACTATGACTCCTGCCAACTGTTTCCTCTGCCCACTACTGTTTCAAAATAAAAGTCATCACTACAATAATTCTATATTAAAAAATGTAACCATTTTAACCATCGAACTATTTAACTGTTCAGCCTTTCAAACTGTCAGTTGTCATCAACTATGACTCCCGCCAACTGTTACCTCTGCCCACAACTGTTTCAAAATAAATGTACTCACTACAATAATTCCCTATTAAATAACCTAACCATTTTCACTATCCAACTATTTAACTGTTCAGCCATTCCAACTGTCAGTCGTCATCAACTACAACTCCCGCCAACTGTTTCCTCTGTCCTCAACTTCAACTTCAAAATAAGTCCTCAATACAATAATTCGCTGTAAAATAATTTAACCATTTAAACTACTCAACTATTTAACTGTTTGGTCATTCCAACTGTCAGTTGTCTTCAACTATGACTCCCCGCCAGCTTTTTTCTCTATTTGACCTCCATCTTTTTACTTAGATTATATTTTAGACAATATTCAACAATATTTCATTCAGAAGCCATTTTTGGGATTGATAGCCCATCTGAATGTTTTTGGATGCCTCCTGTGTTTTATTATTTTTGGGCATAGCTACAGTATAGGCTAAATCAAGGGGAAATAATGAGTACGTCTATTCTAAGGTAAAGTCCACAAAAATAGACTTGATAGGCCCGCCAAACACTGCCGGAACTTTAAGAACGAATGATATTTTGCGTTCCGAACCGGTTCAGGACCGATATGTTGGTGGCGGAACGCATGCAAGAACGAAAACGTTAAACATAGGCCTACCTGAACCGTTCGGAACGTGAAAAATAATTTCGTTTTCAAGCCCTGGGTACAACTAAACAATACTTGACATCCCAAGTCAACCAACATCATCTAATCATCTCTCACATGGGACTCCAACACACCAAACCAACAAACAAAGACCTTAACTTTACACATGATGGCAGAGCTACTCTACAAACTGATAAAAATCACAAAAGTCATAGTGAGGGTCATTAAAGTGATGACTTACGTTAACTCAAAGACGCACACAAAGCAAGACACACTGGAGTGCTGGGTTGAGATGAACAAAAGAGTGAACAGGGCGAGCAAACAATTTATCCTGGTCTGAGCACCTGCTCCGGAGCTACAGGGTTTCCCAGCAGGTTAACTGGGCATGGTTAGGTGGCAGAGCCAAACAATCCTGCAATTTCTCCACAGCACTTTTACCTCAAGGACTTTGTGCAGATTTAAGTGTACATTCGAAAATGAGAAACAATATAATAATAATAATATATATATATATATATATATATATATATATATATATATATATATATATATATATATATATATATATTATTAGAGAGTTTTTTCACCAACAGTATTCTAACAATACTCTATTGTAGTATGCTAACCACCACAACCCAACAGTATTCTAACAGTACTCTGTTCTAGTGTGCTAATCTCTACAACCCAATAGTATTCTAACAATACTTGATTCTACAGGACTATTTATTTGTCGTTGATAAGATGAAGGGTTTGATAATGGAAGGCAGTGTTTCCCAGAGAATTGTATTTGTGGTGGTAGGTGAAGGGGGGTGGGTTCTGTGTTGGAGTCAATTAGGGGTTTGCACGGCATGTCATCAGATCTGGACATCGCCATATTGGAGATACTCGCCTCATTAGAAAGCATTAGGCACTGAAGTAAATCCCTAACATCGTCAAGGAAAATGGTTAATTATTGCCGTGTTTTAGGTTGTACCAATAGGTCAGACTGAGAAAAAGGTGTAGGTATCGACTTCCAAACGTTATTAAAAAACCAGGGAGAAGGGACAATAATGCCAGAAGTTATCAGAGGAAGGGGGGCGCTTGTGGTTGAACTTGGTACTTCGTCTCCCTCACCCAACTCATATGGACCTGCGCTGCCAATAATCCATAATTTCCCGAAATATCGCGCCTTTTCTTGTGGTCGAAGTCCTGCCCTATATGCAACTCACTGTGCAACTCACTGAGTGATTTTTGACAACACGCCAGTTTAAGAACCACTGCTGTAACAAAATAATTCATTTGGGGGGTGGGGCAAGTTGTGTCCTTTTTCTCAGATGGGTATAAAGAGTTGACTTGGGTGACAACAATCTGTCCAAGCGTCACCCGTGCGGCTAAGTGAATTCACCTCCTGCATCACTTGGTAAGGGTGTCTGTAGACTGCACCTGCATCATCATGAAGATCTTCATTGTCTGTTCCTATGTGCTGCTTATGGGCATGGCAGGTAATCACTCTTTTCAAAATACTGCTTTGGATCTCTATCACAGGAATATTTGATTCTGTCAGCACTAAGACACTGTACTGTATATGTTTGTGCATGTTTTTAAACAATTCTAGGTTTTAATATCACTCTTTATGCCCCTGAAATGGCAATTTCATCAAATGTAATCTACTTCATTTCATGAGAGATGTTGTTAGTATTTTATTGAATTAGACTGATTTGAGTCTTTCTCTCTGCTTAACAGGCCCGGGGTGGGTAATCGGGAGAATCAGAAGTATTCCCGGTGGGCCGCTTCACTTTTGGGCCGGTCGAGGAAAAAAAATGTTGACATTTGTCACGTTAGTCTATAAGTAGGCTATACACGTTCCGCATTCTGTGCATTCCCGTTGCCTCTGCATGGGTGGTAGCCTACCATGTGAGGGAGTTCTCCCCTCCCAAGAGTTGGTTGGGTCCATATAGCCCGTCTTTTCCAAAAAGTTTTCTCAGCCGGGCGGGCCCTACAGTAGCCATAAGTGTCAGGAAGGATGGATGGTAGAAAGAGGCCAGGAGGGACTGAAACGGCCAGGTAGAATGCTGCTAAATGTGCATAGCCTCCAGATTACAGACAAAAGTGGCAACTGGTAAAGAGAGATATCCTATAGGCAATGATTATTAGCAATGTAATTATTGGGCTCATATTGGACGTTGTAGCGTTGTCAAGCTATTCGTAAGCAACATATTAAATTACTTAAAATATAGCCTTTTGTATCCGATTCATAGACTTTCTAACAAAACTGAAGCTTGATCTGTGTAGGCCTTTGCGGTAAAAATTGTAGCCTCTGAACAGCAGATCAACCAGTCGACCATTGAAAATGATGAGCCCTAAATTAGTGATGAGGAGGCCATGACTACAGGGACAAGTAGAGAGGATAAATTAAAGTTATTTAATGTAAGAAAGTGCAATTATGCTACATGATAAACCTATATGCCTTGTTTGCTCAGAAGAGGGTGTAGTAAAGGAGTAGCCTAGTCTAAATCACCAAACAATATAGCCTACCCATGCAAAAAAGCATGTAGCCTAAACATTAGTTCAATATGCCTCTTTGTGGAAGCGTGGGATAGGCTACATTTCAAAGGCTTTCTTTCTTTCTGTTTTTGTTAACTTGTGGAATAGTGGAATATTTTTTGTTAACTTCTCAGTTGAAGTGAATTATTATATAACCTTTACACATTTGTTGAACCATACTAATAAAAACTACATTCATTTATCCAATTTCCACCACTATGAAAAAATCCCGGGCTGAAAAGTGGCCCCACTCCGGCCCTGCTGCTTAACCTGTGATATCTGTTACTTGAGTAGTAGTTGTAATGCCGATGTCTTGTTTGTCCGTCAGCAACCACCTCTGCCAAGGTATGCCTCCAGCACAGAAGAAAAAGTGGACATGGAGAAGATGAAAAATGTAAAGCAGAAGAGCTGAAATGACCTCTCTATCACTTCAGATGAATCCAAGAGAGCCAAAAGATATGCCAATGATTATGATGGTGCTCACTGCTCAAGCCTTCAGAGCATATCAAGGATTACTTGGTAAACTGTGCTCTATTGTACTTTAGTGTTACTTTAGCTATCTACCATTTCACAGATTAAATGTCCATTCAATATTGTATGCAGTTACCACAGCAACCACCATAAAAACAGACATTTTTCTATCAACTGCAAAAAAGCATTCAAGTACAACCCAATATGCATGTCCCACTAACAGTGTCATAGCAGGTATTATCAGTTACCACGACAACCACAAGAAGGACCCCAGGTAGTATTTGTTGTATTTTGGTAGCTCAAATGTTCTTGGGCACAAACACTCACATTTTCATATCTAAATCAATTTTGTTGTTGTAGGTCTTAAAAAAGTGTATGCCCTCTGTCTTTGTTTAGATTTGCTTTCAGATGCTGCAATGCATTTGACCACCAACACAGGTACTGCAGGTATTTGAACTCCTTTGATGGATACCTCAGTTGGCACTACCTTGCTGGAGTCTCCTCCTACCACGACAACCATTGAGAGTAAAGAGCTTTCTCATTTCCTTTCCTTGGGTGGATTTCTCAGTTTTATTAAGACTTTAAAAACCAATTGTTAATGTTGTTAGTTATTGACTGAAGATTAAATGAGAGTATTTTATGTAATTGAAAGATTTCCAAACTTCACGATGGTTGGATTGTTGATTACTCCACTGTAGGCTACTAGAGTATTATCTGTATAAAGTAAATTGATAAAAACTGTGAGTAAAAGGTTAAATTGTTTTTTTTTTCTTCATAAGGATTGTCGCTTCAAATTCTATGTCTGCGTAAAATTACATTATCTGAAGAAGCTGGTGGCATTCCCAGTTCAATTATTTCACATACTACTATTTTTGTATTGATATGCATACTTTGTTTTAAAATTAGATTATTTCTTATTGTTAGAAAGACCTCTAGCTCTGTATGAATATGGAACAGATGTACAGGGGTGGTCTTGGGGCAGGTCCTCCTGAAGGGTCATTAATTAGAACGGCCCTACCTTGTACTTGGCCAAATGTTATGCTAATAAAGTACTGTCTGAGTACTTGGAGCAGCACTACTCAATGACAGTGGTAAGGTGTGAGCATCATTCATTTCTGTCCACCCAGTATAGACAAAGAGGCACAGAGGTGTCTAGAAAGTCATGCTAAATCTAATCTACAGAATGTATAGATCAGAGATACAAGAAAGGCTAGGCAATCAAGGACATGGGTAGATTGATGGAGGAGAAATCAAAAATAATAAATAAAAAGTTCTATGGAGATGTGCAAAAGTTGGAGAAAGTCAGATATATGTGTGTGTGTGTGTGTGTGTGTTTTGACGTGTGATGAAATAAGAAAATAAATAAAAGGTCTGTAGCAAAGGGAGAGGGATGTGAAAGTGCTAAAAGCCATGTAGGTGTGTGTGTGTGGGGGTCATGAGTGCTGAGGAGTGAATGAGTGCAAAGTCAGTATAGTGTGAGTTCAGAGTTGGGAAATGTTTGAGTGCTGAGGAGTGAATGTGTGCAAAGTCAGTATAGTGTGAGTTCAGAGTTCGGATGGCCTGGGGATAAAAACTTCTCCTGAGTCTCTCAGTTCTGGCTTTGTGACTACATAGGCGTCTTCTTGATTTCAGCGGTAGGAATAATCCATTGTTAGGATGAGAAGAGTCCTTCAGAATCTTTTGGGCTCTTAGGAGTACTCTTCTGAATAGATATCTTGTAGAGCAGGGAGTTGAGTTCTTATAGTAATGCTCAGCTGAGCTGCACTACTCTCTGCAGAGTACTACAATCTCTAACTGTGGAGTTCCCATACCAGGTGATGATGCTACCAGTTAGAACACTCTCAACCGCTGAAGTGTAGAAGGCCTTCATGATGGATGTAGAAACTTTGAATTTCCTTGGCTGACGAAGGAAGTAGAGTCGTTGTCTGGACTTCTTCAGAACATATTGAGTGTTAACAGTCCATGTTAAGTCTTCAGTAATGTGGACACCAAGGTATTTAAAACTTGTGACTCTCTCTACAGGTTGCCCGCTGATCATTAGTGGGGTGTAACTGTAGTTCTGCTGCTGCCTTCTGTAATCTACTACCATTTCCTTGGTTTTAGTGATATTCAGTGTCAAGCTGTTAGATTGACACCACTGTGCCACCTCATCAACCTGATCCAAGTAGAGCTGTTCATTGTTGTTACTAATCAGGCCCAAGATCACTGTGTCATCTGGAAACTTGATGATGGAGGTATGACTACTGTTGGCTTTGCAGTCATGTGTGTAGATGTTGTACAGCAGTGGACTCAAAACACAGCCTTGGGGAGCAACAGTGCTGATGGTTAATGAGTCAGATGTCAGACCCCCCACTCTAACCACTTGTGAACGGTTGGTGAGGAAGTCAAATATCCAGTGACACAGGGTGGTGTTCAGTCCTAAGGCCTTCATCTTTGTGACCAAGGTGAGAGGTACTATCGTGTTGAATGCTGAACTAAAGTCAATGAACAGCATCCTCACATAATTCCCATTCCCCTCCTCCAGGTGAGTTAAGGTGGTGTGCATGAGGTTTGAGATGGCATCCTCTGTAGACCTGTTGGCTCTGTAAGCAAATTGGAGGGGGTCGAAGGAGGCAGGGAGGGATGAGCAGATAATGTTTTTCACAAGCTTCTCAAAACACTTCATCACTGTAGACGTCAGGGCTACTGGGCGGTAGTCATTCAGACATGAGGGACTTTCGGTACTGGAACAATAACAGACTGCTTGAGGCAAGTAGGAACTGTCTCTTGAGCCAATGATGTGTTAAAGATATAAGTGAACACAGGAGCTAACTGAGCAGCGCAGGATTTCAAAACCCTGTTAGAAATTCCATCCGGTCCAGCAGCTTTTCTACAATTAACCCTCCTAAAGGCATTGCTCACATCGACCTCAGAGACACAGAAAGGTGCATCCTCATTTGCTTCACATGCTGCAGCTAGTGCAAGATAGTCTGTGTTTTTCATGTCAAAGCGAGCATAAAAAGCATTAAGTTCATCAGTGAGGGCTTTACTCACATTCATCATAGGAGGGGACTTTCTTTCAAAGCCAGTGATGGTTCGGAGTCCTTTCCACACTCGTGCTGGATCACCCTCCAAGAAATCAGCTTCAACTTTGTCTCTATAGCGCCGCTTAGCATCTTTAATAGCTCTATGTAAACTATAAGATGCTGCTTTGTAATCCTGCTTTGTAATAAAAATGTACAGGAAGGATTCTGATTCACACCTCTTTCAGCACCAACAACAACCTGGCTATCAACACAAAGAAGACGAGAGCTCATCGTGGACTACAGGAAGTCAAAAGCTGGCACCCCCATCCTCAATGGGACTGCTGAGGTGGAGCGTGTCACCAGCTTCAAGTTTCTGGGTCTCCATATCTCTGAGGACCTCTCTTAGACCCTCATCACCTCTACTCTGATCAAGAAAGCTCACCTGCGTCTGTTCTTTCTAAGGAGACTAAAAAGAGGGTCCACCTGTCTCCTCAGATCCTAGTGAACTTCTATACCGCTGCACCATCGAGAGCATCCTCACCAACTGTGCCACAGTATGGTGGCAACTGCTCTGCTCTGCCTCTGACCGGAAAGCAGGGTGGTGAAAACTGCTCAACACATCACACACTCCCGCACACTCCCCTCCATCGAGGCCATCCAGTGCAAGCGCTTGTGTAAGGTGCACAGCATCATCAAAGACCAGTCTGTTCACCCCACTCCCCTCTGGGAAGTGTTGGTCTCTTCGCACCCCAACTAACAGGTTTAGAGCTTCTTTCCTGCGACTGTCACTCTAGGCTACTGAACTCTTACTCTGCACATCAGTGACAACCAGGGATGTAGTGGAGGCAAGTAAACAGTTTATCTACCTCTGAAATTTCAGAAATAGAGTTTATCCAACTCTTGTTGGAGTTTATCGACCTGCCAAAAGAGTTTATATACCAATTGCAACGTTTAACATTCACAAATTACACTGTATTATCCACATTCACACTCTATGAACCATTTAATACCATTGATGTTGTTATAAACATTGGACAATAATCTCCACCATCATCAAACATGTTCTGAATGCCTTGAAAAAAAATCTGTTAGGCTACTGTGTAGGCTGGTTCACCTCACTGTAATCACAAAATGTATAGGCTAGTCACCTCAGAAAATGTCTAATAAGGCTAGACCTATGGGCTAGACGGGCTCTGGTCACCTCATGAGGCAAAGCACAATAGAAAACCATGTAAAAGTTGGAAAAAATAATGGTCATTGAACAAAATGTTTAACTAAAGTGTAGTAGGCCTAGGCTACTGTTAATACAGAAAGAAGCCTCCTGTTGAGGTTGATATACTAGACTATTTCAATAGATGGCAGCAAAGATCGGAAACGAAGCCCATTTTCACTTCCAGTTCACGTTCTAAGTTACACCGGAAGTATTCTAAGTGACGGTGAAGATTCGGCTGTGAAAGGCAGTGGTGGACTTCAAGAGGAGTTCAGGATGGCTTCACGCTTGACTCGGATTTTGCCTTCTTTGTCTCGAATGCGCTTTGGTCCGGTGTACAGTGCTCGTTTTGTGTCTCAATCGTCTCCATCGAGTGCTGCAGGTGCTACCGCTGTCGCTGATCTGCAGCACGGTCATGCCAAGGATAGTCATGGACACGCAGAGGTCAGCCCGTTTGAGGAGGTGAGTTGGTACCATTTCCATATCTCCACTGGCATGGCTCAGAACAGAAACGTAAACATGCTTGTCAGCACCGAAAACATGTCACCAAATATATCCCTGAAATGGTAAAGGAACAGGTAACTTATTTATCTTGCGAGTTGACGATACATGTTCAGTCCTTGTGAACGAAACAGTGTAATATAACGTTACGTTACGTCTTAACTTTAGTCTAACAATAACAATTTGAAACGTACATAGCTTGTGTATTGGCTCATTAGTCTTGGACAGAAATTAATAAAAGCATCATAGTGGTAACGTGAGCTCCATGGCCTGTTGCCCCGGTTAACGATAAAGTTAGTTATAGAAAGAGACAGTATGCGTTAACGTTAACAACTCGGTGATCATTGTGCATTTAACGTTATCTTCGATGTATTCTTTACTTGAAAGACACTTCAAGTAAAGAATACTTACACTTACACTTCAGTGGCAGCAATCAACGCTATAGTACATTTTTGTCTTATGTAGCCCATGTTTGGTTCAATGTGTACATTTTCTCTCTTGTCTTGTCTGTAGAATCCTGATTACCATGGATTCTCAAGTGATGCCCATGCAGATGCATGGAACATGAAGCTGGCCTTCTTTTTCAGCGTTTCTGTCGCTATTGTCATAGGCGGCACCTTTCTCCATTACCTACCTGACCATGGGTAAGTATTAACATAAATGTCAATGAGATTCACTCATCCTCAAGCAGAATATCAGCAGAAACATGCCACTCCAAACCTGGTTGACTTTATGTTTGAATCACTTCATGTAATGTATCATGTACAGTAAATCTTTACCAGAAATGACCATTGAATAGATTGGTTCAGAAATGTCCCACGAATACACCATGACTCATCAACACAGAAAGGTATTATAATAATACATCTCAAATCATACAGGTTGTAAAATGTATTGTCAGGGATGCATGCATGAAATTGATAAGACTGTTCTGATGTTGTTGTTGGTTATCCGTGGTGTTGACTATAGACTTATTGTTGCATTTAAAGGCGAACTATGCAGGTTTTTTTTAGCTTAATTTACCATAACTGAACAGTTTTGAAGTCATTGGAATAAGTTGTAGGATTTTTTTCGGGTTGAATGGTGGCCGTCTCGCTTCCCACTAGCGCCTGTCAGCGGAAAAACCACCCTTACAACTTTGGGCTGGCGGCCTCAGAGACAGAAAGTCTTGCAGCCTCGCGATGTAACGAATTGCTTTACTGCACTACACACATACACGCCAGGCACCGGCTAGAACAAGGTAGCAATGGAGTTTCTCAGACATTCACCATGGCAGAGCCAGCGAAAAGAAGCAGAAAGCAAGTGAACCGTTGTCGGAGGAACAGGGAAAGAGGAAAATGGCAGACTGACCGATTTGAGGAGTGTCGTAAATCATACTCTGAAGCTGTAGGGGGAGCCCTGCAGAGAAACCTGTGAGCAAAAAGTGAGAAAACGGCAAAGAAATTGCCAAAACTGCATAGTTTTCTTTAACCCTCAGGTAGAGTAGTTCCTGATCATAATGTTTCAGGGTTGATTAGAAATCTCTCCTCCAATACATAAATATGTTGCCACCACAACTTCCCAATCCCTCTCTTCCAGTTCATATGCAAGGCTATGACAGCCTGTTTGTAAATAACCATATACCGGTATTACTGTAAGCTTTTAATTAATTTATTTACTTCTATCACTGAACTGAACCTGCTTATATTTGGGACAGGCCTTTAATTTCTTTGACACAAAACGGTTGCTCAGCAAAGATACTATCGAATTGATCACGGTATAAGTAATCAAGGAATGGATACATATTTGGACTTCATGGCCAACAAAGGTAGAGAGTCACCACCACTTTCTTTTGCCTTTTTTTCCCAAGCTGGTCAATTGGAAAGAATTTTACCACAGCCTACTTTGATGCTCATGGTTTCATGCTTTTCATCAGCAGTAAAAGCGTGTATTAAACAGTGCCGTCTGCTCTTACTTTTGTGTGCGTGATCTAAGCAGAATATAACCAGCTCAAGCAGATGATCTGGTGTGGCTTAAGAGGGTTTATACAACCAAAAACACTTTAATAAAACGAGACCAGGCTTTTAATTGACTTTATTTGTCCAAACCTGTAGCCACACCAGGTCAGTAAAAGGGTGTCTAATTGGGAATCGTCTTCAAATTCATTTTTGATGGTATATGGTCATTTATCACCCGGAGAGAAGAAATACTCTTTTCTGATTGGCTGGTAGGGTGGCTATCAAGTAAGAGATAACAGCCACCGAGGTGTCCTGTTATACGGAATTAATGGACGAGGGGGGAGGCAAAGAACTCAGAGTTTCCTCCGGCCGAGTCCATTAATTCCGTATAACAGGACACCTCAAAGGCAGTGTGCTTTGTGTGTTCACTAATTCACGGATGGGATAAATGCAGAGACCAAATTCCTTGTATACGCAAGTATACTTGGCCTATAAACCTGATTTACATTTACGTTATCCCGCTTATCACCCGGTTGCAACTTTAGGCAATAGTCATGCCTTATAGCACGCAAAAGAAACAAGCGGTTTATGGTCATGTGAAGGACAGATAAATGCATATGATGATATTCCCACCAGCCACCCAGGATATGCACTACTATGCTGTTCTGTGTTCTGGGTAGGCACACACTGCCTAAACGAAACACAATTTTTTACAGCATGACCTTGCTGACTGTATCGCCAAAAGACACCAGTTAGTATGTTCGAGTAAAATTCGAACAGTGCCTACAAGGCTCTGTGTGGTATTTGCAAGGTTTTGTATGTCTTTTAGGTAGTTAGCTTGCTAGTTGTAGACCATATCTCCATTGTGCTGCTTTATTGCCCCATTATGGCAGAATTACAGTTCTCGCGGAAGCACAATTTGAATTTGCTAAGTGAGTCACTCTGGCAATGAGTAATGATGCTCATTATCTATGCCCGTGAAACCAAGCTGCACCAACCACATAGGTGTATCTGATAAAAGCGGGCCAGAGGTGAGCTAAACAGATGACCACAGCGCTGCAATGTCAAAGTCCGGAATCAGTCAATAAACATTGGTCGTAGTGTTATCCAATTGCGTCGAAGTCCGGAATCAGTCAGTAAACATTGGTTGTTGTGTTATCCAATTGCGTGCAGTGAGATTTTCAAATGCATGTTTGGTGCCGCCCCTCGAGTTGGGCCATTACATTAGCCATGGCCAGACCCTTAATCTTTCTGCAGTAGATTTCCAGGATCTAGATGTCCAGGCTAAGTATACCCCTTGTCAGAAAGGGAAAAAGTATGTGTTAAAGCAACGCCAAAGAGTTTTTTGTACCTTAAAATAATGTTTCCAAAATCGTTTCAGGGGTTCATCAACTCGTAACAGGGTGAATGGCACTTCTGCATTCGCTTCGCGACCCTCTATCGGCTATAACTGCACTATGCAAGTTTGCCAGATCGGGTAGCGGATCTGTAGTTCGATGGAATGAGGCATAAGAAACTACAAATTTGACTTGCTTCTGATGTCGCAATACATCATACTTTCATAAAATCATGCAACGTACTCTACCTTGTCTGTAGACATTGTTATTTCCAAAGCCAGTGCTGCATAAACAAATAGCGTGCGTGCGACAGGAAAAGTGCTTTGATGTTGAGTCAGTGTGCCATGAAGATTTTGAAGCTGTTATGTAAAATTGTTATATACATTACTGTTGCTTCAAGCTATCTGACCAGAGATGTAATGACAGACTAAACATTTATCAAGTTAAAATGTGCACAGTGGTTAAAATAAAAATGTTGTAATTATTTTATCTAGAGGTATACATCAAAATTACATGTACCCTCTTTGTTGTTTATAATTTTAGAACCTCAGTGCAGAAAAGAATGATCTTGATTGGCATCTGGGAACAATTGTGTCCAGATGTTCAGTACTATCACTGCAAGCCTGAAAGTTTTATCTAATTATGGCCATGCCATTTCTCCCCCAGTAGCATCTTGTGTTTGTTTTGCTGGTGCCCTTGGTTTACCATCTAATAATTCTGTTTATCTCTTGATTTCATGAAAGAGGTTTATGCGGAACGTCAGAAGGCTACACTGAAAAACAGGTCTAGTCACATCCACTTGTTGAGCCGTAACATTGATTCTGACAGCGATTAAGAGCATCGGCATATTAGTAATACTTCACCTGCCTTTTAAACTCTGTCTTGTAGTTAGTATGTTATTGTTTTGTGCAAACACATATGAAGATAATGTTTTACAACCATTAGGCCCAACACTGATTTGAGTATATCCTATACACCTAAATAAGCTCATCTGTCGTTGTTTTCACTGCATCTATCAGAATCAATGTTATTGCTTGACAAGCGGATGTGATTAGACCTGTTTCCCGGTGTAGCCTTCTTATGTTAGTCATAAACGGCATTGAAGTCTGGATGACCTCACCTCAATAGTTATCTTTCTGGTGCATGCACCAGAATAAGTCACCGTCCATTTAGACTGTAGCAGCACATTTCGAAAATGTTAAGGTATAGTCATTTAGGCATCTATTAAGACTTGATTTGCTGCCAAATTTAATGGACTCGTCCTTTACCTCGCCCATACCCCACATTTCCAACATGTTTTATGAAAATTGGGCCAGTAGTTTTTGATTAATCCTGATGACCAACCAACAGAAAGGGGTGAAGACACATTCTTGGTGGAGGGATAGAGGAATAGTCATTGGCAAATTGCTGCATGCTGTCACTTAAAATGACATTTATTTATTTTGTGCATTTTCACCAGGATGAGGCAGTGGGCCAGAAGGGAGGCTGAGAGACGGGTCAAGAAGAGGGAAGCTGAGGGGTTGCCCATCATGACGGATAACTACTACGATCCCAGCAAGATTGTTCTTCCATCCGCAGGGGAAGAGTGAAATGTACATTTACAGAATCTGTGTTTGTTGAAATATGTTTTTGCTCTTAATTGTAAAATATGACAACAGTATACTACTGTAATAAAATAATTTGCTATGCCCTTTTTTGTGCCATGTAAGTGTTTTTTTTATCATTATTATTATTATTATTATTATTATTATTATTATTATTATTATTATTTACATATACAGTACTAGCCTAATATGAGAAATGTAAGGCTTTCAGTTAGTCACAGACAGTTTGGGGGTTATTGAAAGTCAGTGATATTGGACGTCTTAAGAAAAAACATTTTAAGAAGTTTATGTACCGGTACTTGGCTCTTTAACAGATACTTGCCTGTCACCAGCAGATGTTTTCTTGCTCGTGAGCACATCTGATTATGTAATGTATGCATGGAGTTTAAGTACCACAGACATATATTTTTAGCAGAATATGCATGTGTGGTGAATTCAACATTACATAACATGCAAAAGGAATTTTATGAGCGTTTTATTGAACCCTTCCAGTGATTTAAAGTTACTTTTGCAAACAACAAATACGGATGTCATTTTTAGGATGGAGTAGCAAGTGTATTCATAACATTCTAGACAATTCTAGTAGCCTGACGAACCACATCAAAATGTATTGTGCGTCTAGATTTCTAGGCTACAATTCTAGAGCTCAGCCTAAGGAACTATATGTTCATCATGAATGGCCTGAAATACAGCAAATCCCCCCCACCCACCTTGAAGAGGGATAGCAACAAGCGAACTTTAAAAAAAAAAAAAAAAACGCTCAGCTGGTGAAGTAATTTGCGTAGATTACTGGTTGAATTGGGTGTCACACTCATAATACAAGAGACTAATTGGTCAAACGATATAGCAGTGGGCGGGCACAAACACGGTGGCAGACGAATGGGCGCGGTCTTGGGGTCGGACAGGAAAAGAAGAGGAAAACGAGGACGTCTGAACTGAAAACGGTATACATCCAGATTTTGTGTTTGTCAAATAATTAACGTATACGTTTTTGTAACATGAGTAGAGTTCACGAGTATAGTATGATAGTAGAATGTGATGTCAGTCAAACATGCGTGTTCTTGTAATTCTAGGTTTCAACTCAAAAACAGTGGCTCAGCTAGCTAGCAACATCTGAGATAGGCTAACGTTACATTATTGAAATTTCAAGCCAGATAACTCTGCGGTAAGCTAGTTAATACAAGCTATCCTTGTGTCCCCGCAACGTGTTTTTTAAGAAGTTACTGGTACTCTTCAACGTGTACTTTAGTAACTGATTTTGTAAGCTAGTTTGTTGGCGCTAGCACTACTATGTGAGCTGTCGATTGTGGCCAAGCAGAAAGTAACGCTAAAGTTTCACAAGTTAACAGTTGACCAGCTAGCATAGTATTATTATTGCTAGGAAGCAGATAACCCAAGTAACGATAACATCAGTTAACACGTGAAACAATTTTCTTCCAGCAAGCAGAATAAGAAAATGCCACCGCATTATTATCTAAATATCTGCCCATGACTATAGAAAAGCAAATCAGATGGTAAATTGTGTTTAAGTTCGTGTTAGCTATCATAGCTAACGTTAGCCAACATTGTAACCCCCTTCAAAAAAACTAACGTTACAATCTTGGATGAGGTCGGCAGTCGGCACAACGGCTGTCGTCTGTAAGCATAGCAGCTACTGTGATTAGACCGATAAGCTGAAATAGTTAACGTAACAGAACTTAATTTAAGGCATGGTCAATTTCCTTAACTGCCTAATTCAGTAATTTAAGATGGCTAAGTTACGCTACATGTTTGCAACGATGGCCAATGAAGTTCTGTAGCCTAAGTTATTTTGCAACAGTATTTTGCACAAAATCTTCAATATACCAATCTTCCTGTGAATAATTTCTAAAATGATCGATGCGCTTATAGGCATTCTGTGTTGTAAGGTAGTGTAGCATCATATTGAGTTTGAAGCTGTTATTTTAAGGTAAAAACTATTCTGTTGCTTTTAATGTTAGTCATTTGAATTATATTTGTTATAAAATGTTTCTGTTTATCTTTTATCTTTTTTGTTGTTTTTTTGTAGATGGCGGCCATTCGGAAGAAGCTAGTCATTGTTGGAGATGGTGCATGTGGAAAGACCTGTTTGCTTATAGTTTTCAGCAAAGATCAGTTTCCTGAAGTGTATGTCCCCACTGTATTTGAAAACTATGTTGCTGACATCGAAGTTGATGGGAAACAGGTGAGCATGTATAACCTGTCCCCTCTGTTAAGAAGAAGCTTTGGTTCAGATTTTGTCTCTTTCAGGCAATAAGCCAGCTCAGCCATCTTATATCACTGCTCTCAGCAAGACTCCCTGATTCAAGGATTAGGGTGAATTAGCGAAACCAGATGGGGGGGGGGGGACATTTGCTTTGTGTGGCTAGAGGTGTTGCTATCCCCAAGAGCATACTGGTTAAATCCAGAGCAGAGTCTTGTTCATTATTTAATGTATGTTTGTAAAAAAATGGCCACTATTCTTTGGGCAAATTACATGATTTAAGTGAAAAGGAGTAGATGCAATCTGACTCATTGACACTGAAAAATTGGTCAATCTTCAAATGTTAATGCAATGTCGCTTCTATGTTTCATGACCCTAGAAAGCTGTTACTATTGTGAGGGATGCCCAAATGCATTCATACAGCTGTACAACGCGAGCACTATAAAGTACAGTTTAGCAGCATTCATTATTAGTGATTAATAACACAACTAAGCAAGCACACACTAACCCGGAGCAGTGAGCTGCCTTGCTGCAGCGGTGCTCGGGGAGCAGTGAGGGGTGAGGTGCCTTGCTCAAGGGCACTTTAGCCGTGGATGTGGGCATAGGAGAGCAGTGCTCAACCACTTCCCCCGTCCACATTTTTCCTACTGGTCGCAGATCGAACCAGCTTCGGTTCCAAGCCCAAAGCCCTAACCAGTAGGCCACGGCTGTGACCCAGTCCCAGTAATGATAAATGTGAAGTGTTTTGGATGTTGTTCCATGGCCCTCTCTGTTGATGGCAGGTGGAGCTGGCTCTGTGGGATACAGCAGGCCAGGAGGACTACGACAGACTGCGGCCCCTGTCTTACCCCGACACGGACGTCATACTCATGTGTTTCTCCATAGATAGCCCAGACAGTTTGGGTACGACATCTATGCGCCACTCTCAGACACTGCACCTCATTGAAAAAAGACGATAAATATTATATGCATAATAAGGCCATTTGTTGTTCAATATATTTTAAATATGATCAAATATTTTTGGTATGTGGTCATCTGAAAGTCCAATAAACATACCTGTCATTCCCACTATCCGTCCAGGATATGCACTATGTAGAAAATTAAGAAAAGCCTTCACAGCACGATATTGCAGTATCACCAAAAAACCTAGGCTATTGGAAATTCTTGTGATGTTTTTGGGTAGATGGCTCACTAGTTTTATATTAAAACTCCATAATGCTTTTTTAATTATCCACAGAGAACATTCCAGAGAAGTGGACTCCGGAGGTCAAACACTTCTGTCCCAACGTTCCTATCATTCTGGTGGGCAACAAAAAGGATCTGCGCAACGACGAGCACACACGCCGGGAACTAGCAAAGATGAAACAGGTATGCCTAAACCAAGCGTAGTGAGAACCACACTGATGAAGTCCCTCTGAATGCCTCAGATTAGGTGTGTCAAATGTAGAGCCAAACTCATAGGGCTCCAATTTGAATGACGAACAAAATGCAAAGTCTTAAGTCTAACTTAAACTAATATAATAACTAGGCAAAATATATGCGCTAGCACCATGCCATAGAATATCTCATTGACTGACTTTGCACGTCTCGGTCATTTGAATTAGGTTCCGGTGGGTATTTTGGAACTTTAACTCCACACCCATATGATGAACCAGGATACCTAAGTGCTCTTACATGGGGCCACTTTTTGAGCAATGTTGCTGGATAACCACATAACCATGCTTTCTGATGGAAAATTTGCCTACAGATGATTAAAGTACTTAGGGAAAAGAAAAATGTTGGTCAATATCAATGAGAACATAGCTGAACCACAATACTTAAGAACATTACCCAGCAACACTGCTCAAAAAGTTGCCCCGTGTATCGTCAGCTTTAGGTTTAAAGCACACTGAGAAATAAGTTCCTTCTCTTATGGGAATGGGAACTAATGGTGTTCATTTTGTAAAGCTAGTAGGCTAGCCTAAGCCAGGTAATCATGCATTTTCATCATGATTCTGTCAAGCTGTATTTGAGTAAAATAATCATGGCATTTTTTTATTTAAAATGGACAAATGTTGGCAAGTGTAAAGGTAGCAAAACTAGTGTCATGGTCAAATTACATATAGTTAGTTAGCATATTATAGATTAACTCTGCAGTTTGTGGAAGGTTGTTGATATTCAAACTCTATAAAATTCGAGCCAACAAAATTACACCCCTCCCATCTGCGCACATCACACAAAGCCAATCGTGGACTGTACCTCGGCCAGACGATTTGGGTCCATGTTTGTCATTCAGGCATTTACAGAACCTGTTGCTTCTCCCGTTCATTAACAGGAACCTGTTAAACAAGAGGAGGGCCGGGACATGGCCATTCGCATAAATGCCTTTGGCTACCTGGAGTGCTCAGCCAAGACGAAGGATGGCGTCAGGGAGGTGTTTGAATTGGCCACTAGGGCAGCGCTGCAAGCCAAGAAGCGCAGCAAAAAGAGCGCCTGCCTCTTGTTATAGAGGGCGAGAGGATGCTGGGAAAGGGAGGGGAGGGGACGTACACCAAGCCAACCAACAAAACCGCGGAGTGGTTATTAGAAAGGGGGAGCAACGCATCCCCTGCTGAGTAAGGCTCAGGGGACGGAGACATCAAATCAGGCCAAAGGACCTAGCGAAGTAAAAGGGACTTAGCTTTCACAAGGTCAACGCACTTTTGTCTTTTGTAAGACAATTAATGTAAAATGGAAAGGTTACAGTTTGGTCCTATGTTACATAAAGAAAGTTCTGTAATAGCACACTATACTAAACTTGCAACTGAATATGATGGTGCTCCTGAATATCCATCACCTTTGGGCCCAGATGATGGATTTCTTTTCTGTCGTCTTTTTTTTTTTTTTTTTTTTTTTTTTTTGGGGGTGATGTATGATGAGTCTAGAACCCCAGCACTTGTTCTGAACACAGAACCTGGTTCTAATTTGGAACTTTGAGTTCTGTGTTCAAGTATTGTTGGAGGCAGGAGAGTAGGAAGTAAAGATTCTAGAGCGCTCCGCTCTAAGATCTTTGGTAGGAACCAAAACCATCAGACACAGAAGGGCCTATATATTTCTGCGTACTCCCAGGGACACTGTATCCCACTGACTATCCTGACTGGACCCACTACGTCTGCCTTGCTAATTAGGCTGACCTTGAGCTTAATACATCCTCCATCTTGTCACTCAGTGATGCCACTGGGTTCAATCTATCAAACAAGCAATTTTGGTTTATTTAAAAAATAAACCAAACATAGACATTGCCTTAAATTTTAAATGCATACTACATTAATGATACTAATGCAGTTTTTGTGTGTGAATGTTTTATACTCTTGTCAATGCCATGCTTAAAAATGGATTGAACAGATCTAAGACTACTTGAGTCTGTGCTTGGACTGTCCAGCTGTCTGGATTAGGGAACAATTGTATACTTTTATATTAGATGACAGGTTTTGGAAAAAATGTGTGTTTTTCTGCAGCGGTTTTCACTTGTATTGCAGATCATTGACAGTTAGGGTCTACTGTAATACTGTAATGTTACTGACCCCCAAGACATGTGGGAAAACCCTCTGTCACTCCATGTGCTTTTTTAATACTATTGACATGTACTCAACCTGTGTAGTCTCTTTTTAACAATGTGTGATATTCTACTGGCTTTTTCATTTATAAACATTATCCAAATCTTCACTGAACCAGATGCTTTGGAAAGAACATGACCACAAGAAACCAACTAAAGGCCTTGATACTCATTTACAACAACTGTGGTTTGAAAGAGGTAAACCGATATTGCAACAGTGATATTTTGTAGACCGACATCATTAGATTTACTTGTTCTTTTAGAAAATAAATTGTTACAAGATGAATCTAATCATGGTTGTGTTGTTATTTACTAGTCACTCTCTTATGACAGACCACAGAGTTTTATATTAACTGTTTAAAGGTGCAGTCAGCGATTGCACACAAAGTATTATTTCTTTATGTTGTTGGGTAGCTCATCCCTCCCTTCAGTATTTCCAGAGAAATTCCACGCAGGGTTTTGTTTTTGTTTGGAGGACAGGCTGCCTCCACTTTGTTGTTTGAGTTTTCGGAGCCTGGGCTGCCTACAGAGACTGTTTTTTTCTTAGTCTACTCATGGAATGGGCAGCTAACAGATTGTGAGGATATGATTACTGAATGTTACAAAAAATGGGCTTGAAATTGCATATGCACTTTTAACAAACCAGGGTACCCGCGGAGTCTTAAAAGTATTAAAGGAAGTCTGGAATTTTTTCACGGAGGTCTTAATTTTTCAAATGATCAGTAGATTTAGTCTAATATCCTCACGTAGCGTAAATACAAGGATTAAAGTTCTCCGTCGTACGACGGATTTCCGTCAATTTGATTTTAGAAATGTCATATTTGAGATCGATGCATATCCGGTGAGAGAAAAAATAGGGGAGGAGTCTATCACCTTTTCTTTTCCTTTTTTTTAAGGCAACTACAAATATTAGGTCCGATGAATGAATGTGTGTGATGGTAAATGTTTAAAGAGAGATAGTGTTCTTGAGAACTTTCTGTGTCTCAATCAGAGATCGCTCAAGAAGATACGTCAGCCATGAGTTTCGCTTTGTTTATGTTGTAGCTACACGCTTGGCCTGGGGCGGTTGCTTAAAAAAAAAAACACGTCTGGAGGACGGTCTAAAAGTTGGATTATAGTGACACAATCGAGACAGCTGATGAGGTTGCACAATCCGTTTATTTTTTTGGATATGCTATTGTGAGCTTTATGTGCGAATTCGGAGGCTGTGTTCTTTCCGTGCATCAATGTTGACAATTTTTTACTATCGCGAACTCTTGTCAGGTGAGGTCATTCATTTTGGGTGTCACCTATGACTTGAACAGAGAGCCTGCTATGCCACCCGATGTACTATTATTGTTACAGTTTTTAATCAATGCCACTAACATTGTGTAAAGCGACGCAATATAAAACCGTAGCCTGCCTCCCGCGTCTGTTATGACCTGTACAATGTTTTTTACAATTTGCGACGGAAGGTTTTGACTGAGCGTGTTAACAGTTCGCGATATTATTATTTTATGTTGAGTAAGGGGGTCAGTCGTGTTTGTGACGCACAGACAGCTAGCCTATTTTGCTTAGGCCTCACTTTTAACGACAGGTTGTGAGCGTATGTTGACAAAAAAATAACCATGCAATTAAAATAGTCAACTTAAAACTTTGCTATTAATGTATAGCACAAAACCATAACCAGTAGGCCTACCAGAACCTCCCATATTAGCGTCATGATTTGTATAAGTTTATCTATGGCTGACCGTTTTTGCGCTCAGAAAGTAGGCTACGCATGTTCTTTCATAGTGCAACACGACCTGTCCCTCACCATATCGCAACCTCTTGTCAACCCTACAATCTGTTGCTGAAGACAAATCGCCCTCTCCAGATTGTCGTTATCAGATGCGCAGACCTCCTGCATGAGCACACACTGCTGCTCATTGGAAACTGAGTTATCTGTAAAACTCGAAATTACCATGTTTTCATTAAAGGGACACCAGGCAACGTTTTCGTGTTAATTAATCATCTTTGTAAGTCGGTATATGGTTAAATGACTCATTACGGGGCGAATGAAGGCTCTCTCGCCCGCCCCTACTGCCTGTAGGAAGAATATCCCACTTGCAAGTTAGGTGTATCCTACCCGCCGACCGAAGCAGGATCAGTTTACAGCACAGAGGCAGGCAAACGAAACGCTAGATTGTTGCAAACGTGTGTATAATGGCAGAGCCGGCAAAGAAGCAGCGAAGACCCTTGACGGAAGACTCAAAGAAAAGGAAAAGAGACCAGACCAAGCGAGGGGGAGTTTCGTAGAGAAAAAGCATCAGGCTTGCCTGGTGTCCCTTTAAATGCAGATGAGGCAACAAATGGAAATATGAGCAATATCTAGACTGTTCTGATTTTGATATGGAAATGTGAAGTCTTGCAAACTTGATTTTATACATTTTACTTTGGTGTTGAATTGCATATTAACAAGAAGAAAAACATCTCCCCTTTAAACACTTTTGGCCTGAAGTAATTAAATAAGAGTAAGTTAAAGCCTTGCTACAATATTGCTGCAGTAGAAAATAACCGCAATGGCTAATCAGCAATGGTCAGGGATGGTATTGAAATATTGTTTTGTTCATCAGGAAAACTCAATTTCAATCAAGAACACTCAATTCACCTTATTCACATGGCGGCGAAAACGAGGCTATAGGGTACACAAACCATAGGATTGTTATGTTCTATGCATTCACCTGTAGGTGGCATTAATTATATAGTAACTTAAGAGTACCCTGTAGCCTCGTTTTGGTGTTTATTTGGTGCTTTATTTTGCTGTTTGCATCTTTTTGTACATTAAAAACCAATAGGTCGCGACCGCAAAAGGGGTGCTATCTCTATTGGTAGATATGAACAACGTATGACTTATGGCCTGAAAAAACAAAAAAAATTCACTTTAATCCCTGAAATCAACTAGGTTCTATTCAGTGTAAATTTGTCCATGAAGCAGTACATTGTCACGTTACTACCGCAACAAATCTTTGTGTTGCCACTGCACTGCTGTCATGTTGGCATGTTCAAACACTTGTAAATAGTAATTATTTGAGGTTTAATCTTACCTTTTAATATTATTTATTCTATCCGAATGGGTGCGATGTAGGTATTACATTTCATCTGAAGTGGTATTAAAAAGGTCTTAAATTTAGGTCTGACAATTCTGGGGGTACCCTGACAAACAGATAACAAAGTAAACATTACCCTGGTGTAAAACATATTTATTGTTTCTGAGGTACGGAAATGCCCAGCATTCAAAGTTACACAGGAGATCCACAGGAGAACCCACTTCATCAATTAGCCATGCTTACAGGATGTTACAATGGCAATGAGGTTTAGGCCCCATAACATCTCACCTAAGTGGAACAATTCACGAAAGGGAGCACATATCAGATGCATGGGACCAACTATGAGTAGGTTACCCTCTCTGCAGCTAAATGATATCCAAAACAAATACTGGAGTTGGCATATGAAGTGGAAATTGACTGACATTTTTAGCATAACCAGAAACTGGCATGGTTCAAAAAGCTGATTCGCCCACCAAAATACACACTCCAGTTATTATATGTCTGTAGGGGGACTGAGAATCCCTAATGTGGAGTCATGTCTTTCACACGGTCCTGTGCAATCCAGCGACAAACTCGTGGTAGTAAGGCTCTGTAACACAAACACAAACATAAAGAAAACTTCTTGTCACATACAAACACAATCCCGTGCACAAGATTAACAGTATACAGTAGACACAAACCTGTATCTGGCTGTATGACGGAGTGTCTGATCAGAAAGTCAAGTACCACCATGGCACAGTTTGGTTTGAATTCATCAGCGACCAGAAGCTCTTTAACCTGTGTGGTGCACAGTAACAAAGTGATGGGTAAGTCATGCACTAGTAGACAACCCCACCGAAACAATGTGGCCGTCCTCTGCTGTTCTACCTTCTCTATGGGGTAGAAGTAGAAGTTTTGCACTTCCCCATCCCCAATCTGAGGCCTGAAGTCAAGAGGAAGCTCCAGGTCAAACACAAACTGGCACTCAGGAAACACACCTTCATGGTCCTCATAGGTATAGCTGGAATAGATTCAGAAGACAACAGGGTCTCTGGGTGTTCACCATGTATAAATTCACATTTACGGCTATTTTTCACATAGATCTCTACTGTCGGTAGGGAAAAAAAAGTCCAGTTGCTGCAGCCAACAGCTAGAGCCACCAGGCGGCTGCAGTGCTACACTCTGGGGGCATGAACATGAGCATGCCCCCAGAGTAGCTGCCTGGCTACAGCAACTCGAGCTAGGTATTGTTTTATTACCCCCGTACATGACCGTTCTCGTGACCTCGAAAAACAGAGATCTATATGAAAATCGCCGTAATTCTCCTTTAACAATACTGAAAGGGATTCTAGGGACTGGAGGACAGGCTTATTTACCTCACAGTACCAACAGGACGTGCTTTCTCTGCAATGCTCGCTGGGATGCAAGCCTCCTCTTCACACTCCTTCACCATTGTATGTTTGACTCCACAGCCTGCAGCCAGGCCTCCTGCCGCCTGGAAAAGAGATGGAGTTTCTGCACATCATCACATTACAATCCTCCACCCCAAGCTAACATAGGCAGTCATTTCCTTTTACCAGGTTATCCAGTCTCCCTGGGTACGTCTGCTTTGTTGGTGAGCGCCGGCCCAACCACATGCAGAGCCTTCCACTGTCATCCCAACTGTATCCATTGAGGTGAACCCCATAGCGCTTCACTCCAAACAGACCTATTCATGATACAAGAGACGAAATTAGATGCAAACATGTCTGGTGGTTTTATAGTAGTAGCCTACTGTGAAGTGGTAGGCTGCAACAATGCTTGGATGATGAAAACATAATCGAGGGTGGGTTTAAAACTCCCTCCCTATCCCCTGAATAATTATGTGTTGTAGTCTTGAGGCACAGGAACTCACTTGTGGCTGACCTCTCCATGCACATCAGAGGAGTGTCACAGAATCTCGGCATGACAGAATATTTCTATTTAGAGAAACAAACAAAATAAATACATACGATTTTGGAGAAAAGTGGTTGGTTTCTCTCTTGTTTGCCTGATCCATGTTGCGACAATTCCCAGTTCTCACCTCGTTTCTCCAGCCTTTCAGGCATGTAAGTGACTCATCTTTCCTCAGTTCTTGCAAAACCTGGTCAACGGCCTCTGACCTCTTTGCGTACGAGTCGAGAGAGGAGTGAACAGAGATAGCGCCACTATGAGATGTAAACACATCGGGAAAACGGCTCAAGATGGAAGCTATTTTCGGCTGCATCCACCCGACTTGTTCCCCTTCCACTTCAAATCGCATACAGCTGTTCAAAGTTGATCCTGCATATGAATGAATGGATGTGACTGAAAACGTATATGACTGGGCTAAGTGTTTGAATGGCTAATATGTAAACCTTACAGATTACGTGCGTTACTCAAATGCACAACATTATCAAACACATTATGAAATAACCTTTTATTTAAAAAATATTGGGCCATTGCCATATAAAACACCTTCCCCAACCTGGTAAGTGAAAGTTGTTCATTCGGCGAAGCAGTTGGAGCATTTTCTCCGGCCAAGTTGACAATGACGCTGTCATTTTGAGGTAGCGTAACGTTACTGATTATTTGAGGTGGACATAAAACATGAAAGTAGGCCTACAATGCTGTACAAGTCGTAAACTTGCATGTTCAATCCCCCACCGTGTAAGCTATTCGCTACTGCTAACTACTTTCTGCCATGTTGGCTCCATGTTTTTACTGTTCTGCGCTCCTGCTGAATCTGATTGGTAAATGAAAAGCAAGCAGTGACATAGTTGTTCCGCCTTGAGGCAGTGTTGAGCTTACAGCCCCGCTTCTTCCTTTATCATAAACAGTAAAAGAAAGGCTATGGGTTTGTCCAAGTGTAAAATTCAGAAGTAGACCCAGGCACACACACACACACACACACACATACTCCATGTACATAGTAATATAGCATATAATATGCTACAGAATCAACAGCATCCCTAATACCAAAAACATGACATGTCACTGTAGGCTATGGGCTATGTGCTACCATAGAATAGTCTTCATGAGAACATGAACAGCACAAGCTTTTTTTTCGGTCTGATGAGCATCAGTGTTGAATGGTTTATTGTAGTCTTTAACTTTAAAATATCCATGGCAGCCTAATATTCTGTTTCTTTTTTTTTGGTGCTTGATAGGCCTACATGTGGCTAAGTGGCCATACTGCCTGTTTGTACAACAGCTCTATTCTCTTGCACGCAAAGTGTTTGTGAGAGCTACCAGTCATTACCTGAGTGGGCAAACATGTTGGTTATACAGTATTTTACAGCAGCCTATGAAATATATGACCACCCTCTAAGATCATAGGTGTGAATTAGAGTGTGGTGACTTGGGGTGAAAGGACTCACTGCACTGTCTTGTCAGCAAGGTAGGAATGAACCCAGAAGATTTTAGAAAAATTAAGTAGGGTCCCGTGTGTTTCAGAGTTTGAGATGACAAAACCATTGAAAAACAACGGTAACACACCATAATAAGGTGCTATAATAAATAGCAAACTAGTAATTACCTAACCCTTTGTTAATATTTGTTAATTGTTACTGAAATATCTATTTGCCACAAGTTAATAGTTTTTTCATCATTAATTAAATATTAGTTGTTTGCATAAAATCTGTATGTTAATGTTTTAACAAATCCATTAACTAATATTGTATTAATATATGTTAATAGTTAACTAAATATATTAACAGTTATTTCTTACATCATTTAAATGTTAAATGTTTATTTACAAAACTATATGCTAATATAAAAGTTAATGACATATTATTATTTATCTAGCTTTTCTGATTAGCTTTGTGGATAATTTATGACATTTATGGCTTTAATGGCTTTATGGTCTTGTGGGGTGTATAAGGCACCCTACTGCCAGTGGTTGGTTGTGTGAGAGTGTGCGCTCCTCTTCTTCCACTTCATCCTTATTGGATACCTTGGTTGGCTGTCCTGTAATTGGTGACTCTCTGTCTAGTCTTTGAAAGTAGTGTACTCTTTGCCTTTGGAAGTACTATTTGGTTGCTGCTTGAATTTGGTAAAATTCAGGGGAGGGGGGTGTAACAGAGTTATGAATTATGTAATAGAATTATGTTTATGCATTACCTATGGTCTATGTCTGTGAGTGTTTAGTGAGTCTCAGAATATTAATAAACTGTCATTCTGTGCACCTGAACATTCCATGTCGCATGTCTCCATTGCTAGTAGGGCTGACAGTGATGGTATAGGAATGATGCATGTAATATAGCCCATTCAACTACTTGTTGTTTTGTTTTAACTTTTCCTAAAGGAATAAATGTGATAAGACAGTTTTGGTCTCAGTCCCTTCACCGTCTGACTAGTTATATATTACTAATATATTAATAAAGCTTAACCAACTTTATTATAAGGGTCCCCCATACTGATAGTTATATATTACTAATATATTAATTAAAACAACCAACTTTATTATAAGGGGCTCCACACTGATAGCTATATACTACTAATATATTAATTAAGCTTAACCAACTTTATTATAAGGGTCCCCCATACTGATATTTATATATAACTAATATATTAATTAAGCTTAACCAACTTTATTATAAGGGGCCCCACGCTTATAGCTATATACTACTAATATATGAATTAAGCTTAACCAACTTTATTGCAAGCGGTTCCGGCGCCGACAACAGTGGCAGCATGTCAAGGTAGCTCCGTGTTTTTTTCTTGAACAATCAATAAAGTATCTATCTATCTATTGTAAGGGTCCTATGGAGAGCGGTTCATATTGGGATAGGCAGAAGCACAGTTTAATAACAATTAGTTAAAAAATAATAAGTCATTAACTTTTCTATTAACATATAGTTTGCAAATAAACATTTAACATTTAAATGATGCAAGAAATAACTGTTAATTAGTGCCAAAAAGACATTTAGTTAACTATTAACACTATTAGTCTATTAACAATATTAGTTAATAGATTTGCTAAAACATTAACATACAGATTTTATGCAAACAACTAATATTTAATTAATGATTAAAAAACTATTAACTTGTGTCAAATAGATATGTTAGTAACAATTAACAAATATTAACAAAGGGTTAGGTAATTACTAGTTTGCTATTTATTATGGCACCTTATTAAGTGTTACCAAAACAACAATAACAACAACAACAGCTTACTTGACAGGACAGTATACATCCTCAAAACTTGGTCAAGGTCACCAAGTGTGAATAGCTTAAGTCAACCACTCTCCTGATCTAATGGGCAACCCATGTGCAGTGGGTTGTCTGTTTCAAGAAATAAGAGAAGGGAAAGCTAGGCATCTTTATTCCAAATTTGTTTACCTCCAGATTAGGAGGGGAGGAGGTGGGGGTATGGTGACTCACCAGTGGTTAGAAATAAATGCTAATAATATGCTAACAACACTTAGGGTTATATAAAAAACAATATGAATTCTGGCATGTCGTATAGATTTGACAATATGATAAACAATTATTTTATTACTCACTTTATATAATCTAGATAATAATCTTAAAATAGGGATATGTCATTAAGGTTACATGCAAGTTCAAAAGTGGTGTCTGGTTTTGCATGTGGGAGTTCTTGCAGGGCGTAAGCAAACAGCCAACAATTTATTCCGAAATCATCCACTAGTATGTTCCGACAGGAAGCTAATTAAGGTCATTTGTGTATCTAATAGTGTTGGGGTTTCAGTCTATTAATGTGAACAGGACACACAGTCAGCATGGGTCATCGGAGGTCAAAATGTAACCTGTGCCCTGGATTTTTTTTTATCCATGACTTTAGCCTGTGTGTGTGTGTGTGTGTGTGTGTGTGTGTGTGAGAGAGAGAGAGACAGAGAGATTACGAACAAGCTCATTTTTAAAATCAACATGGTAGGCTACTCAATTTGTTTTCATCCCTGTTAGGTCAGCTTGTCAACAGGTGTGACAGATGCTTCAGGACAGGATGCAGTGGGTGGATGTGTTTGGCATTTGGTCACAGAAACCATTTGTATTTGCGTTCCCTTTTTTTAATATGTTGGAATAACAGGATGTGGCGTGGACAACACCAAGGAGAAAATTACTCCTTTTACGGTTCATTAATTTTTAGTGCAGTGTCAAATAAAGTTCTTCTCTATTAGGAAATGAGCAATTCTGGTTTTGTGTATTCCTGTAGCAGGAGGTATAATTTTGCCCTCATCATTTGAACTGTTTAAACTGACACACAATGATTATGGGCTGACCAGATTAATGATTGTAATAATTGTGTTTTCAGTCCTTTAGTGTATAACATAATCACGTCTTTCCTTACCCCAAGATTGTTATACTGCAGTCAGTCTCACCACTGCAGATACATAAATATCCAAGAGTTTACTTTCAAGGTGCAATGTGCTTGTACTAGAATGTTTGATACAATAGGCCTGCATGTGTGTGTGTATACACTGTAGTGACAAAGCCATGGCAGTGAGTGGGTAGACCAGACCACATGGTCAAGCCAGGTCGCAGAGGAGAGAGAACTCCAAGAATTTCTCAGGAGTGTGGTCTCTGTGTCTCCCTGGCCAAGAGACAGACAAAGGGGCCATTGATTCCAACTGGGCGCTTACTGCAGGGCTTGCCCTCCACACTGTTTTCTCAACACGCCTGTCAAACCTGTGCTAGCGCTAGCGTGTGCCGCTATACTAGCGTGGGGCTGATCATGAGTAGGTGTGCTTCAGCGGCTGTTTTTTTTTTTTTTTTTTTTGGGGGTCCACTCAGTCCATCTGGAAAGTAGAGGTGCCAGAGGATGAAGGGCGGCTGACGTCAGCACAGTTCCTGTGCCCACAGATAAGGTTTTTTTTTCTTGCTCCCTGACAAACAAACCTCTGCAGGTTTGTTTGTTTACTAGCGTGGGCCCGTGGGGTGTGCGGAGAGAGGGCGAGAGAAGAGGTTGGTGGGAGTTTTTTTTTTAAAGGTGAATGAAAGAGGGTCTTTGTTGAGAATGTTTTTTCTTTAAAAAATGTTTCTCCCACTCCTGCCTCCCTCCCTCCCTCTTTTCCCACTTCCTTTCCTCTCTCTCCTTCACTCTCTCCTTCAGCTCTCACCTATGCCACTTCTTTTTTTCTCTCTTCCTCTTCTCCTCCTCCTCTCTCTCTTTCTCTCTCTCGTTTTTTTTGGAGGGAAATGATTTCTTGGGGGAGTGGGTATAAAGGGGCCTACAGGACCTCAGACCTCAGTGCAGTAGTAGTTCCAGGACTTGTCCCACACAGACCAGGAGACTCAGGGCAAAAAAGGTGCAATGTACAGAGTCCTAGTGACGTGCCTGTGCCTTTGGGCAGCTGTCACACTGACAGAGGCCAAGCCACCCAGGAGAAAAGGAGGACAGCAGCCAAAGCATGGCAAAGATGCTCGGGACGAGCCTGAGTACAATGACACACCGTTCCTACCTGGTCAGTATCACCCTAGTTGCATTTAAATATCTTGAAAAGCTAGTGTTTGTATTACTTTGTGAGTAACCATCGTTTTACATGAGTTTTTGACTGAACAGCAGTGGTTGTCTGGGTACACAGATGCTGTAGATTTTGGTGTTCCATACAGTCCAAAGTGCTACACTTGTGGGAAGTGTAATGTGTGTGTGTGTGTGTGTGTGTGTGTGTGTGTGCGTGTGTGTGCGCATGTGTGTGCATGTATGTGTGTGCTTGCATGTGTGTGTGTGTGTGTGTGTGTGTGTGTGTGTGTGTGTGTGTGTGTGTGTGTGTGTGTGTGTGTGTGTGTGTGTGTGTGTGTGTGTGTGTGTGTGCCAGAGAGGACCGGCCAGTGCCTGGTGAATGGGATCTCTCTGTTTGAGGGCGCCGTGTGGTCTCCAGAGCCGTGTAACGTGTGCCAGTGCCGCGCTGGAGCAGTGAGCTGCCGGGCCGTGCCCTGCCCCAGAGCCGCAGGTACGCAGCCAAGCTGGCCTCTCGTTTACACCGCGTCTGGACACAAAACAGCAGCTTTCCAACCTTACTGGCCGGCACAGAGCAGGTGTTGGCCATGCCAAAGTGAAAATGACACACTATTAACTTCACCATCTGTGGTTACATAGAGAGACTGGAGTAAATGCTTCAGCTCATTAAGGCCAAAAGAATCTTGGATAGTTACTGGTTCACTTGGAATAAGCACTACATGTGAATGCACAGTCTATATGTGTTGTTGACTTAATAAATGATAGATAGATAATAGATAATAGATTAAAGAAATAGATGAGATGAGATTTTAGATAGCTGAAAAAATATTTGTATAATAATATCATAATCTTCATTTCATTGACACACACACATGGACCCCACCAACTGCTTACATCTTTTCTGCGTGTCACTGTCCAGTTCAGAACGATCACCAGTCTGGGGGCCAGAGAGCCAAGAAGCTCCCTCCGCACTCAGAGAACACTGTGGAGGCCCCACCAAAGAAGAAGGAGAAAGAGAAGTCTCGGCCGGCTGGGAAGAGCAAGAAGCCCAACGGCAAGGCAGCGACGGACTCTCTACCACAAAGAGAGGAGACTGCAGTGACTCCTGTCAGAGTTGTAGAGGTATTTGAGTGCATATCTGATTATTATTTCATTGTGCTTCTTGGTAACAGGTGGGCAAGTTAAATAGCCAATCCTTTTAACGACGCCTCAGATGGCGTAAGCAAGCTGATGGAGGTCCATTGGTGCTGATGCTGCAGCACACTCTTGACCGATTTGGGCCACAAACGCTCATCATCTGTTCCGATGTTATTAGCCATTGGCTTGATGTGCTCTGGCCTTAAGGCAACAGTCGCCTACTGTACGAATGGGAACAGAGCTGTATGTTATTTTGTGGTGATGTTGGTGATGGTGATTTTTGTAGGACGTTGCTATTAGAATCAAGAGACAGAACAATTATTTTGTTGCATTCTGTTTTTCAATGATGCTCTTGTTTGGTCTTGAGATATGAATGCAGCACAGACCTTTTCTTTTGTAGTGGTGACTGTTCTCAAAATTGTCTACTAAAATAATAGTGATTATGATTTTTGCCAAAATTGAGTAGCCCTAGTCGAATGGCCATTTCTGATTCACAGGGTCTAGCACACAGTTAAACTGTATATCAGACTACTTCCACAAGTAGACAGTGTTCGGTTCTGCAGTTCTGTTCTAGCTGTGGAGTTTTAATGGACAGCAGCAGAACGTAGTGAGCAAACAGCACACCAGCAGTAAATGCATTTCTTGTTTGAGAAATTGCTGTGTATTAAACACGATACTGTACAGACAGACACCTAGCTATTGACACTTAAATACATTATGGGAGATACACAACCTCTTAAACCATTTTGTCATAATGGCTAGCTCAGACTGTTATGTCCTCTCTCACAAATATTGTCCTTTAATGAGCAGAGAGCTGTTTTTGGAGCTGTGTCTGTGTTGCCTTTCTACTTGATATTAAAACTCTCTCTCTCTCTTTCTTTCTCTCTCTCTCCCTCTCTGTCTTTCTTGTAAATTCTGTCTCTCTAAAGAAACCAGTGGCACCACCGAAGAGGAAGCCCGAGGCATCCCTGAGGACGGCCGTGGCTGGAGGCAGTCTGCCCATGGCGTGGGCACTAGAGGGTAACACAGATGCAAAGCTTGACCAGAGTCCGCCTGCCAAACAAAATACGCAGCATGCGCATGCTCAGCGACAGCCATTTGATGATGATGATGACGATGATGATTACTACGACTATCTAGATGATGGCGACGATGACGATGATGACAGCTCAATGATGAGACCTGCCGGGCGACTGGCGGACCTGCCAACAGGGAGGCCCGTCCCGATACCCACTGGCCGGCCTGTGGTGCCACTGACCCGGAGGCCGGGGGCACTGCCCTCCAGACGGCCGGTGGCACTGCCCACGGGCAGGCCGGTGGTGAGGTTTAACGGCAGGTCCACTGTCCCCCACGCGCAGAGGAACAGCTACATGGAGTCGCTGCCGGCGGGGTGCCTGCTGTCTGACTCACTCATCGCCTGCGGGAGCACAGGAATGGGTCATCTGCCCATCATCAAGGACACAGGGGTCAGGACCCTGTACCTAGCAGGTGAGAGGGAGGGAGACAAGGAGAGAGAGAGAAAGAGAGGGAGAGAGATAGAAAGAATAGGATAGAAGTTATTAAGAAAGAGAGAGGGCGAGAGAGAGAGAGAGAGAGATAGAAAGAGAGGGGAGAGAGGGAGCGAGAGAGAGAGGGTCAATAGGAGACTAGGAGAGTTAGCAGCACAGGGACAAGACCCTTTTTCTGGCAAGGGGGGGGTTAAGTAACAAAGAGGAATAGAGAGAGAGGAGGGAGGAAGTGAAGGAAAGAGAGAGAGAGGGAAGGAGAGGGATGATGGAGCAGATAGAGATGACGAAGCTTACAATTTTAGGTGAATGTAGGTGTCTTGGTGACAAGTAATGACTGATTCCTTTTAGAGAAGGCCCAGATGTAATGTTTCTAATGCACTGATGTATTGGAAGTGTATGGCTATGTCCTGTACACCCTAACCCTACAGCAAACTTAGCAGTGCTGCCTGTCAACTTTATTTCAGATAACAAAATTAGCAAGATTCCAGCACGGGCTCTGGCTGGACTGCCTAACCTGGAGTGGCTGGATCTGAGTAAGAACAAGCTGGACGACTTCTCCTTCAGTCCTGGCCTTTTCCAGGTAATTAAAGGCCTTTACACACACGTAAAAAAACAACGCTAAGAAAGTTTGTAAACACATAGTGCACCTCCTTCCTTCATGTGCTTATGTTAAATCATAAGTTGTTCATTTTAGCGCAGTGAAGGCAACCATATTCCAATCACAGAAACATTGTGTAGGCTATAATGCAGTAAATTACACCCCCAAAAAAAAAAAAAAAAAAAAACTAAATAAATAAATAAATAAAGAAAGAAATAAATAAGTTGAAATCACTATTGTAAACTGTACAACTGTACAGTGTTGGGTTTTCTCTTCCTGGCCTTAATGCTGCTAGGAGGAAGGAAGGGAGGGAGAGCCGTGAACATGACATGCAGCGTCAGCATCTGCTCCAACTCTAATCCATCAGAAGAGAGTGTGTGATTCTCAGTCTGGAGACAAACTCAGGCCTGCATGCTCTAACATTTTTCACTTGCATAATGGCTTGGGTGTGTGTGTGTGTGTGTGTGTGTGTGTGTGTATGTTTGTGTGTGTGTGTGTGTGTGTGTCTGTGTGTGTGTGTGTGTGTGTGTGTGTCTGTCTGTCGGTCTGTCTCTCTGTGTATGCACAGCTGTCAAACAGCAAATCTGCTGCACCTCACAGAATCAGACCTGGAAGCAGAGGTATATGGCACCGGTGGAGCCATTCTCACATCAGTGTTGAACTAAATATGAGAATATCGTCAGTCAACAGATAAACTGTAGCAAGAAAAAGCGCCGTCGTTTCTGACCGTTCACCATTTCTCACTGGCATGGCATTCCCAGCTGGCGCCAAGAGCCTTTCCATGCCCACTCAAGATGATATGACGGGTATCAGCGATGTCTTTTCTATCAGTGAGACATGCATATCTGTGTTGACCAACGCTCTGAAACACGGCAGCGCTCCGCAAAGTAAACTTGTTTTGAATGTGTAATGTATGATTTTGATATGTGACTACAGGTGTACGTGTAGCCTACCCACTCTCTATGTGTACGCTCTGGCTGCCTGTGTGGTCAATATTTGTTTGACCCGTGTAAGTGTGTGTAGTTGCAGTGGAGTGAGTTGTTTTGTGGGCTTTCTGCAGAATCTGACCAGGCTGAGGAGGCTGAACTTGGACGGGAACAACCTGACCAAAGTGCCAGCGCTGCCCTCATCGCTGATGGAGCTGAAGATTAATGATAACAAGCTGATGGGGCTCACTCCAAATACTTTCAAGGGTAGGAACAAGAAACAACACACACACACACACAGCTCACAGTGGCCACAGAGTCCCCCAACATTGCTTAAAAAAACTAAATATTTCACACCTTGGTTGACAGATTGTTTAATGACACATATTTATGTGCCATACTGTACAGTATGTATTCCACATTTATATAGTACACAGTATAATATAAGCAAGTGTCCAAACATTACAATCATAGCTTGGTTGACAGATGATTTAATGTTACATATTAGTATATATTTCACATTGAAATACAAAGACATATTTACTACATATTTATTATCATAGGTATATATCATATACTGTATCCAGAGCTGGACAGTAACGGAGTACATTTACTTGAGTACAGTACTTGAGTACAATTTTGAGGGCTCTGTACTTTACTCGAGTATCATTTTTGGGGAGTACTCATGACTTTACTCAAGTACATTTGAGAGGCAAATATTGTACTCTTTACTCCACTACATTTCTATCCATAACCTTGAGTACCCATTACTTCTAAAAAAAAAGGAAAAAAGAAAAATCTCAGAAATCCTCAATTTGTTGTTTCCCTCTCAAACGTGATTGGATTGTGCAGGCGCCACTGATTGGGACAGCCTATCAGCAATCACCTTCAGCTTTCCGCCAAAGTCAACTCCATGGTCAGATTTAGATAAGAGACGAAACCATGGACCAAAACAATGGATGAAGACGCAGCAGGTCCATCCCGAATGTGCCAACCTGTGGCCCCACCTCGCCAGACTATTTCAATTTTCTGAACAAGTTAATGATAGTTTTAAGCTTCAAGTGTTTCAATTACAAAGTAGTATTTTGTATTTGAAATAATTATTTTAAATACATGTATTAAAATACTGCCCATCCCTGGCAATATGGTAAAAGATGAAAATGACTTGATTTTACTTTCAATTCCTTTTACATTCTCCAAGGTATTAACATTAAAATTTTTCATAACTCCATGTAGGACGTTTCTGTACATAAATGTAAGCACTGTGGCAGTAGTAATGCAATAAATGTAGGCTACTCTTGTACTTTTGATACTCAAGTACTTTTAAAAACAAGTACTTTTACTTAAGTAGACATCTGACTGTTGTACTTTTACTTGTACTTGAGTAAAATTTAGCAAAGGATATCTGTACTTTTACTCAAGTAATGAAGCTGTGTACTCTGTCCGCCTCTGACTGTATCATATGTATTATATTATCATATATATTTGTATAACTATTTGTATTACACGGTAAGTTGCTTTGGATAAATGTGTTGTACGAAGTTATTGTTTGTTGATGTAAATGTTAAAGGTTGTATCAGCGATTTCAGGCCCAAACATAAATGATGACATTCATCTAATCTTTCCTAACGATCCGCTAGCTGTCTGCCTCATAAGCAGGCCGTCAAAAAAACGCGTCTCTGTAGGCAGCCTAGGCTCCGAGATCTGTACACAAAAACAATTGCTATCAACAAGGGTTGGCAACCCACTCAAAAGCAAAATAAAGTGTTTCAACCAATAACCGACGAGATGCGCGTTTAGGAGAGTTTTCATTGCACGGGAGGGAGGGGGAGGGAGTAGCGAGTTAGCTCTCTTTTTTGTTTGAACATCAACAAAGTGACGTAGCCCCACTCTCGCTGATGCAACCTTTAATATTGTACCTGTTTGCAGATATCAGCAAATTTGGGAACAGCCCTCATTTGACATTAATGTGCAAGTTGATTGTTCTTAAGGCTGTTCATCCTCGCACAGTCACCTGTATGAAATGTTTATGTCCACAGGGCTGTTTAAACTGCTGACCTTGGAGCTGGAGGACAATCACTTCCATGACGGGAACGTGTCCCCGTTGACCTTCCGACCCCTGAGGAAGCTCATCTACCTGAGGCTGGACGACAACAAGTTCAGAGCCGTCCCCTCTGGACTGCCCACGTCTCTGCAGGCTCGTAACCCCCACACTCACACTCATCACTAGCAACTCCCACCACGCTCATCATTAGCAACCCCCACACCTACGCTCATCATTAGCAACCCCCACGCTCATCATTAGCAACCCCCACACCTACGCTCATCACCAGCAACTCCCACCACGCTCATCATTAGCAACCCCCACACCTACGCTCATCATTAGCAACCCCCACGTTCATCATTAGCAACCCCCACACCCACGCTCATCATTAGCAATCCCCACACTCATCATTAGCAACCCCCACCATGCTCATCATTAGCAACCCCCACACCTACGCTCATCATTAGCAATCCCCACCATGCTCATCATTAGCAACCCCCACACCCACGCTCATCATTAGCAATCAGCTCAGCCTTCCATCTTCGGCTCATCCACTCATCTTCTGCTCATCCATTCATCCATTCATCTCCATGTCATCATTCATCCTTCATTCTTCTCTCACTATTCTTCTTGACCTCATTGTTCATCCTTTCATCCTTTTGTTATCATTCCTCAGTCATAATCGCCATATTCAGTTCATTCTTTCATCCTCACTTTATCATTCATCCTTCACTCTTTACTCACCATTCTTCTTTACCTCATCATTCATCCTTTCATCCTTCACTTGTCATTCATCAGTCATAATCACCTTATCTATAATTTTATTGATGGGCAACGAGCAAAACAAGAAGCAGAACTTAAAGTTATCATGTTTCCTCTTAGGATATTGGTCATGGTATGAAATCAGGTAAATGATTTTGGCAAATTATTAAATCACCTTTACTTCATGTGTGGACGACTTTGCTCATTACTAGCTGTAATTGTTAATATGTTTCCATTTGTTTTTTGGGATTTAATACAAAGCATACCATACTCATGTAGTGGAATTGAATGACTGACATGTGCTTGTTTTTATGTACAGGAGCTGCACTTGTCAGATAACCGTATAGAGGTGGTCCAGGCTGGAGTTCTCAACAAGACCATCAATCTCAGAGTGCTGAACCTCAGCCACAACAAACTGAGAGAAGATCGCATTGCTCCAAGAGCATGGATACACCTGTCGTGAGTACTTTTAGGCATTCCCAGTATTTCCTCAGTCCTCACTATATAGAATATTAAAGGATTCAAGGATTCAAGGATTTTATTTGTCACATACATAGAGATACTACGGTAAAACATGTAGTGAAATGGTGAAGATACTACAGTCCAATTATTTATAAGTATAAAAAGAAAGATTTAAAAAAGAGTTATCATAAACCTGAGCCATGAACTTTAATATTTCCATGGTTATTCTCAGTGGCTTCTGCGCATTGTAACTTGGTTAAAATCAGAGTGAAGGCATGAGGAAGATGCTGGAAGAGCAGCATTGCTGGTAGGGATTTAAAACCTAGTGATGAGGTGCACCCCTGAGGACACATTGGGTAGTGCATCATTTACAGCAGTAAATGCAATCTTTTCTGCATAGATTTAGTAGCCTGACGAGCCAGACCCACATTAAAATGTAGGGTCTCACCGTTCGCAGTGCTCAGTCCGAGGGGCGGGATAATCAGTTGTCTTTCAAATTCCCTCTGCATGCAATAGGACAGCGGCAGCGCTATGAGTCCCATGTGTTTCCCACCAGCAGAGCTAGTTGGCTAGTTCAAACGTTTGCCAACTTAATAAAAGCTTAACTCGTGTCACACTGTTCGCTAGCAGCAACATCCATCTTATTTGTTTTCAAGTAGCAGGGAATTCAAGCCAAACCGTTGCAACTCTGCCATCAATCATTATGTTAAGCCCACCTAACGACTCTATACACGATTTAATTGGCCTGATTAAGTTTCGATTTCTGGAGCTCACAAGCCAACGGAGAGTTGCTAGACTAGCCCTGGCAGCAAATGTAATTTGCTTCCGCTAGGGGCGCATCTAGATTTCTAGGCTATAGATTTAGTATAATTATAAGTATAACCTATGAAGATCTGCTTTAGGAAGTCAATTAATTTTTTTAATCTAATATATCATAACTCTAGACAGCTCCACTACACTGACAATTTGACAAATCAAGATAGGTTGTGTAAATTTCCAATATTTCCGTCATGCCTTTATTAAAAGTACAACTGCACTGTACTAGTATATTAATTTAGCATTGCTATAGGGCAGATACAATGGATACATCTCTCGTATTTAATAATTTACCTGATAGTATATTTCTACACAGTTGAATGTTTTTGATGGAACTTTCCGGGAAAAAGGATAATTACACCTGTGAGCATCTGTGGTGTAACCTTCAGGAAATTGGACACTCTGGACCTATCCCATAATAAGCTGGTGCACGTGCCGTCCTTCCTGCCGGTGGCCCTCCGCCAGCTCACGCTGCACCACAACCACATCGAGCGCATCCCTGGCTACGTCTTCGCTCACATGCGTCCCGGCCTGGACTCGCTGCACCTGTCCTACAACCGGCTGCGGGAGGACGGCGTGGGCGAGGTGTCCTTCCTGGGGCTGTACAACTCCCTGACGGAGCTGCTGCTCGACCACAATCGCCTGGGCTCTGTGCCAAGGGGAATACTGCAGCTCAAAGCCCTGCAGCAGCTCAGGCTCAACAACAACTTCATCAGGTGAGCTGAGAAACGCACGCGCGCACACACACACACACACACACACACACACACAGAGAGAAGGCCCTTCTGCAAACAGCTCAAACCCACTTTGTTGCAAACCCACACACGCACACACACACACAAGCACACACACACACACACAGAGAAGGCCCTTCTGCAAACAGCTCAAACCCACTTCGTTGCAAATCCACACACGTACACACACAAAAACACAGACACACACACACACACACACACACACACACACACACACACACACACACACACACACACACACAGAGAAGGCCCTTCTGCAAACAGCTTAAACCCACTTTGTTGCAAACCCACACACGTACACACACAAAAACACAGACACACACACACACACACACACACACACACAGACACACAGAAGGCCCGTCAGCAAACAGCAGCAGCAGCTCAATAATAGCTTCATCATTACACCATTACAGACAAAGTATCTTGAAAATATCTATTCAGTAATGCACTTACATACAGTATTCACTACGCATATTCACGTGGTTCTCAAATATATCGCTTCTGTATCCAGCTGGTCATTCTTCTGACATCACGGACGAGTCAATGTTTATGGTCTGGTCCTTTTGCGTTTTGTCCTTCAGTTACGTGCCCCTGAATGCCATCTGTGACACGCGAGTGACTGAGGACTCCCCGCTGATGTCTGTCCATCTGGAGAACAACCTGATTGACCGGCGCCTCATCCCCCCCACCGCCTTTTCCTGCATCAAGAGCTACCACAGCGTTGTGCTCAGGCCTCAGAACTACGAGGATATCTATGAGTAGGGCTCACACACACACACACACACACACACACACACACACAGGCAGTGTTGTTCTCAGGCCTTTGGGCTACAAGCACATTAGTGGGTAATGTTAACTGACGATCAACACACCCCACACCCACTTTTTCACACACTCTTGCCTTGTGTCCTTTGTTTTCTATTGTTATGACTATTTTCATATTTAGTCATTTAGGATTTGATCCCACCTTTGGTTTTATCTTGCTTGATCAAGTGGATAGGATGTTTTTGAGTGTTGTTTTCATTGTGTTTTTGAGTGTTTGATTGCCGCTGTTATCGTGTTTAAACTCCTTTTTTTATTTTCTTACTGCTGTATTCCATCTCTCTGTCAGTCATTGATAGTTCTTGATTAAGACTAACTATTAATATATTCAGATGATGTCACTAGGGGTTTCTAAGAAATGCTCTTTATGTTTTGCTTTTTGTGTCTCAACTAGAATGATAGGGAATGGTTGGAATCAGGTTATTTTGTAGCATAAATTAATATAAGTCTTGATTTACAGATCAGGTGTGTTGACACAGTGTTAAGTAATTATTGTGCCTCTGTTACCGATATTGCTGTGTAATCAATATCGTAAAGAATACTAAAGTTCTTATTTTAGTGTTTATCTATTTTGGGAACAGGATATAATGGTAATTACTGTTCAAATCACAAATCAAAGATACTAAAACCAAAACCAAAAAACTACAATAAAAAGTTACATTTCTGGGATTGTTGCTGTCATATTTGTTTTATCATATACTGTACATTTATTACTTGCTTGTAGTTACATTTTTACATTTCACAAATTAATATTTTCATCAAATTACTTTTTGTGTTTTTTTATTGTATATTTCATGTTGTAACATCTTACAATCTTGAGAAATCCCAAGATTGTTCTTTCCAAATAATATTATTTCTAGTCAGTAAACACCCAAAAGCCACCAAGTGAAAGCATGTACATCATAGCATATACTACCACTTTAGCACAGTGTAAAGGCCTTCTATTTACACAGATGCAGTTGTTTGATTTGTCAGAGGGGAAAAATGTCCCTTTGCATTTCCACTCCCATATAACTTTTATGCAAACCAAACATGCACATTTGTTGCTGGTTCCCAAGCGATTGCTTCTTTGATGCCAAAATAGCCGAGGTGCCGTGGAGGTCAGTGGGGTTTTGTGGACGTGCTCTTAGTACACATGGCAAGAGCTCGAGAGGAGAATCATCGAGAGCTGTGTGAATCCAGTCATGACATTCATGACCATCTGAGTCTAACTGTGGGACACTCAGAGCAATCAGTGCATATGATTAATAAAAACAAAATATGAAGAAGGCACATCACAGCTGAACACACTCATGCAGAAAAAGAAAGTTGACTGGTTTTAGGTTTATTTACATTTACTCTGCAAAAGCAATGGGAAATGACAGCCTTATACACAAGCATTGATTTGATGGGTATCCCTCAGTGCAGACAGCTGAAGCAGCTTTGCAAATTAGTGACTTGATCCTAACCCCAAAGTGCTGGCTAATTCACTGTAGGGAACACTGGCAGAAGATCATGCTCTTTTGCAGATACCAAAGATTAGAGACCAGCGATACAGCACAATGACAACAATGTTTTTCAACATTTTAAACTCAGAAAATATGACTGATATAGTCTGTCAGTATTCCTACAGAGATTCTTGATGCTACCCTTACAACAAATGCAGTACATACTCCTTTAGCTTTTGACTGAATGAAAGTCAACATGTATAGTAGGTTACCGGTATACAGGTTGCGTTTTCTAGTCATATGCTGTGCTTTGGCAACATAAGCAGAAAGTGAATAGTTTGACATTCGTACAGAACATATGTGTGCATTGAAATTAAACTGAATACAATGCAAAGGAAAGGACAGAGAGGACAGAGTGTTCATATATGGGAACGTGTGTGTGTGTGTGCGTGCGTGAGTGCGTGTGTGTTCATCATTAAGTTGGTATGTCAACAGTTAAGAAAACTCTTCCGCGTTGCACCAAGCCCTGAGGTAGAATCGCTTGTTTTTGACAAGTCAGCATAGCAAAAATATCCCTGAATAAGTCACACAGAGCCATAGGTCTTTCTAAGACATAGATCTTTCTAATTAGAATGACTGCAGTCAGAAACATGAGCTCTCTGATCCCTGGTTCAGATGTTGCTTCAAAGTAATTGGCATATTCAACTCAGCAGACATCCTCCCTATCATGTGGATTGCATGTGTACCTCCTGCCAACATGATGGCAACCTCTGCAGGCTGACGCCGGCCCTAACCTGCAGTGATTGGTTGAGGGTGGAGCTGATGAGCATGTGGCATGACTGGTGGAGGCAAGAGTGTCATAGAATCAGTTTTAATCATAGACTGTTCTATATATATGGACCCTTTCAACAATAAAAACAAAAACAATGCTTGAACATTCTATTTGGGCCCCAATCTACTTCCTCTACATTAAGATAACATATGGAATGTTAAAAAGGAAGTCTTGTGGGGCCAACTATGATGCTGATAATGGAACTCTTTTGAAAGGGTCTATAGTCTATGGTTTTAATGGCCAAGTATACTTACATACACAAGGAATTTGACTTCAGTAGGTGTTAATTCAACTCTATACATTCAACAAATAGACATGTAGTGGTATACATTCAGTAGACAAATAATATAATATATAATATAATTTATAATTTATAATTTAGTAATATAGACACACACTGTACAATAGAGACAGCAATGTACTGTAGGCACATATCAACATAATATACAAAAATACAAATATACAAATAAGGCATAATATCAAGACATATAGATGCTCTCTCTCTTTTGCTTGCTCTGTCTCTCTCTATCTATCTCTCTCTCTATCTATCTCTCTATCTCTTTCTATCTCTATCTCTTTCTATCTCTCTATCTCTTTCTCTCTTGCTCCCTCACCGTCTCTATCAATCTATATATCTCTTGTTCTCCCTCCCTTCCTCTCTCTCTCTCTCTGCACTCACAGAGACACACCACACAGTACACAGCAAGTTATTACACAACAGAGAGGCTCTATTTCTTATGAAGGTTGGATAAGCAACTAATAACAAACAAACTAGCCACTAAAATCATTTCTGTCCTTTGTCTTCTGTCTATTTATAGTGTCCCCCTGGTACACTGTGCACAACCTCCTGGATTACGTCTTGGTCTCAAGTTGACGACTACACATGGTGAAAATGATGTAAAATTATCAGTTGCAGGGTGAAGCAGCGTGAATGGTGGAGACAGCGAGTCCACGGGTGGATGTGGACAGAGTTGAGCATGAAACATATCATTACAGATTCGAGGAGAGGATAAAGTGTAGTCTGCGCACTGAGTAGGATTTCATTATTCTCGGGGACAGTGCTGGCAAGGGGCTCTCTCTGGTCGCGCTATTTCTGGTAAATGCTGTATTTCCCTTAAAGTGGCAAGGCGAACCCACAAAATGTTTTATTTTGGACATCACAGCAGGGAAACATCCAGTTCTGCTCCACTGTTTTGGAGCCCTGCTTCCCAACTGCTACTGAATCCCTATGCAGTGGCAATTCACAGCCTGTGCACGTGTGCTATTTGTTATACAACTCTCAGTGGCCCATACATGCTTCTAAAATATTCATTAATTAGAGGTTAAAAAGAGACCAATGCCGTGTCATGACCATAATGCATTGCAATTAATAACCCACTCAATAGCCTACAGTGTATTCATCAATCAGAGGGAGAACGCAAGGAGAGCTGGAACAAAAAGGGGAAAAGACTGTGTTTGAATGATCCATACACATTCACATCAAGTAGCATCTGTCGAACAGTCAGGGAACAGGCAGAACAGCGGACTACAGCAACACAACATGACAGTAATTATGTACTGACATGTACTACTACTACCTCTACTACTATTATAAATAATAATAATAATAATAATAATAATAATAATAATCTTTACTTATATACCACTTTTCAAAAATCAAGTTACAAAGTGCTGTACCACTCTGGTAAAAGTACAAAAAGACTATAGACATTGAATGAATGAAATCAATTGAAATAGTCCCTTTCATTTACTCGACAGCTAAGCCCATCTATTTCATTTCTCTTCCAGCAGACGCTTCGCAGACAGACATTCAAGTGTGCCAGTTACTCACACGCGCATGCACACTCTCTTTCTCTCTGTCACACTCCCTCCCTTCCCCTCTCTCTCTCTCTTTCTCTCTCTCTCTCTCACCCTCTCTCTTTCTCTCTCACACACACACACACAAACACACACATATGCACACACAACCAGTGATGGTGAAAGGGGGTATGGACCATTTTTGGGACATTTAAGAGCTTGTCTCGGTACAGTTCTCTGGTGGTTCTCAGTAGCAGCACTTTGAAGTCCTTTGACTCTGCGGGCAGATTCGGACTCATGGAATAACCATCCAACAGAATGAGAATATTACATATTTAGCAAGCCATCACATACATACTAACGGAAATCTCCTTTTCAAATTACTTCTCGGGAAACTGCAAATATTCACAAGGTATGTTTTTTTTTTCATTGTCATACATTTTTAATTCATTAAAACAAAGTGGAAAGGTCTACTTTTGTGCTCTCAGTCACCTGTTGCTCATCTTCCTTGGAACTTGGTCATAGACCAGACAGGGATACAATTTTGTTGTACTGACTCTGCTCTGTATATTGACAATAAACTGAACTGGATTTTTTTGGTGACTGACATTGAGTTGAACACTGACTTTTGTATTATAACGTTATCTCTTCATTTTACTGTAATCAATATTTCAGTTTACAAAACAAAAGTGTATTTATACAGTATGTAGGCTAATGCCATGCAGTATATCTTATCATATCTTATGTTATCACCAAACACTTAAAATATTTTCAAGACAAACTATGTGCCTTTATGATAAACAATTAGAAACATTTCATGTATCATTCATTTCCTGAGAGTGCCAAATAATCTGCCAAAACAGCTATGTGAAATGGTCTTTATTTATGCACCTGAGAGATGAAAATGATGTCTAGACGGACTGCTGAATATAGACATGATTACATACCAGATCCAGCCAAATAAACTGATGTGTCATGCCTCAGTGAGATTCTGTCAAGCGACAATAACAGTGTCAGGTAAACCTGCTACCTTCTGTTAGATGACCAGACCACAAGATGGACAATTACATCCTACATCTTACAATTACATCAGACAGAAACACAAATATTTCTACTGCTACACAGAGACTGAGGTCACATTACAAACACATGATGTTCCTGTCCCATAAAGGTACCCTTCAATTACACTCAGCCTTTAATAGAGATGCTAAGGGACACAGAGAGATGACAAAACACATCCACACTCAGACAAAAACAATAATGTTACACCCTAGGCTAGTGCATGTAGCCTATATTATTACATCTGAGAAATTCATACAACAAATGCGGCCCATTTTAGCCGTCCGAGCCCTCTCTCTCTCTCTCTCTCTCTCTCTCTCTCTCTCTCTCTCTGTCTACAGCGGTGCCTAGGTCTGAATGGCGAGGCGGTGGAGTCTGGGAGGCTCCAGAAAAACAATCTCTGAAAATGAGCCAACCCTGGGGCTGTGGTAAAGGGTGTGGGAGTAAATCTACTGAGAGAGAGAGAGAGAGAGAGAGAATGTGTGTGTGTTAGAGAGAGAGAGAAAAAAGAGAGAGAGTGTGTTTCAGAAAAAAAAAATGTCCATGTGTGTGAGTGAGAGGAAGAAAGATGGAGAAAGACTGAGGAGAGACCAAGACAGAGGGAAAGAGAGAGACGCAGAGACCAACAGAGAGGGAGAAATAGAAAAGTGGAGAGAGCAAAAGGGGTGCAGCAGTGTGGAGATGCAAACCACACGCAACACGTGGCAATGCAGGGCCCCAAACCTGCACTCCAGACAGTCACCACTCGCAGAGCAACACTACGCACCAATGTGCCACTTTTTGAAGTTGCTTTTATCAGGCAACTAGTTCAACATCTACAACTTCTGGTTCAACAACTTTTTAAAGTTACTTTAGTTCAAATTTAACAACAATATATAAAATTAATTTTGGTCGTTTATACCCGTTAAGTATTCTCGTAGTTATTCATTTGCTCCAGTTCTTCCTTTGGTCTAATGTGTTTTGATGATTCGTTTTGATGGTATATCATTATCATGTCATTCCCACCTGCCATCCAGGATATGCACTTCTGTCTTCAGGGCTGAAAAAAAAAGAAGCAGCAGGGTCTTGCTGACAATATCGCCAACAGTTTTCAAAGTTTTGCGGGTCTTTTAAGTAGCTAGCTCTGTATTTTTAGACCAAAATTCGGATAGTGCTGTGACAAAAACAAAAAACAAAACAAAAACACTGAGTTCTGTGGGTCTGTCCATACTTTAAAAACTGAGGGCAGGAGATCATATTAGGCTTATTATTTTTTTTCTACGAGTTGCTTTCAGTGGTGATAGGAATGTACTGTATATCTGACCAGTTCCTTCAAAGAGGTTGAGGCTGCTATGATGGTTTTGGGCATTTTATGGACAGCTGCTAAGAAATAGAGCTATTTTTACATCTGGCATCCCTTCAGCAATGGGGCATATGCTGGGTGGACAGTGTGAAAAAAGTCAGAATGGCAAAAACTGAATTCCTTTCACATCATTTTGGGGCTATTAAAATGTAACAGAATCAAGAGCTGTGTTGATGCTATGAATTTTACAAATGTCAGTCACCTAAGGAATACCTCGCACCTAAAGATATGCTCCGTCATTGTTGGATGTCCATGTCACCAGTAGTCAGTCATACAATTCAATTTTATTGTATTCATTGTGTTATTTATGACAGTTTTGGACCGTTGCCATAGCACACACACAAGCCAATGGCAAGGTTGCCGTGGCTTAATGACTGGTGATGGATTTGCGAGGCTAGCCATGTGTGTGTTTTAATGGGGACATGCAGTGACGGGCTCAACCACAGTCAAAATGCAAAGGCACAGTGGCACTTATGGTTTCTGCCTTTGAGAGAGAGTGGACTGACACATGCTTTTGCACAACGGCACAAAGCGCACATCTGGCTGTGTCTCCTTTGTGTACATCCACTGGATAAACATATATATAAAGTGCACATACATCCAGAGGTTGTGCTATGGTTCTGCATAGGTTTTGTCATACACATAGACCAACATCCAATAGTAATACCTTTTATGCAACGTCTGTACTGTACATCTGGGACTGCACCTTTCATCTCGCCATGACTTCATGGCTTTAGCCATGACTTTGAATAAAGCCCATCTGTTGGAACATTCAGCTCACTGTCTAGTAAAGCGTTAATTTGCCCTCTTATAAAAATGATACCAGTGTTTATTCAGCCAGCGCTATAAATTCTCCTCTTTGCTACTGTGCCCTTCACAGGAACTCCAGCCCAGCTGTGCGCTCACCGGTCATGCTGCCCTTCACCGTGATCACGTTGCTCCTCTGCTCTGTCCACTGGTCCACGGGCCTCCCCTTCGAGCAGAGGGGGTTCTGGGACTTCGGGAAGGAGTTTGACGTGCAGGACCTGCTGATGATGATGAGGGACGAGGAGGACGGGTCGGCCATCGGCCCGGTGGATCCAGAGGAGCTGCCGGGCGGCTGTCCCTTCGGCTGTCAGTGCAGCATGCGCGTGGTGCAGTGCTCCGACCAAAGTGAGCAGAACTGGAACCGGGACCAGAACTAGAACCCATGTCCAGTGCCCAACCCAGATTCAGTTTAGAGAACCAGACCGCACCTCTATAACCCAACCCAGATGCAGTTTAGAGAACCAGAACCCAGTTCTATAACCCAACCGAGATGCAGTTTAGAGAACCAGAACCATACCCCACCTCTATAATCCAACCCAGATACAATTTAGAGAACCAGAACCAGAACCCAGTTCTATAACCCAACCCAGAAGCATTTTAGAGAAAACAGAACCAGAACCCAACCCAGACCCTGTGTAGAGCAGCTCACTCTGACGCTGGTGAATCTGGCTATGATGTTGGTGCTGACATCTCACCAAATTGAGCAGACCCAAAAACTTGGCCAGAACCTAAACCAAAAGTAGTGGCTGACTCTGATACCGGTCCAGCCCTGACCTGGTAGCCAGAGCCTAAAATGAGATCGAGCAGCTGGTCACAGTGCTGGTATGGCCCTGATCTGACTCATCATAGCCTGATTCAGATCCAGATTAACTCTAGAAAAGGAGACACTCTGATACTGCACACACCCAAGCCAGAGATGGGAAGTAACAAAGTACAAATACTTCGTTACTGTACTCAAGTAGATTTTTCAGATATTTTTACTTTACTTTACTATTTATTTTTTAGGCAACTTTTTACTTTCTACTCCTTACATTTTACAAAACTGGCTCGTTACTTTAGTTTCAAATAATTTCAGTGGAGTTACCGTTATTATTTTTCGCGTCATCAATAGCTAATTGGATGGGAATATACGTTGCACTTGACGCACCACAAGATGACTTGACAGATTTGGGCGGCATTCATTAGCAGCAAATCATTGCAGCTTGATGGCAGTAACGTTAATGTTAGCACGTAGTATGTCTCAATAAAATGTAGTCAAAAATGCCCTCCTCCTCTCCTCACCTTTGGTGCTTCCCTAACTTCTAGCTGCAGTGTAGCCTATATCCTTAGCAATAAGTAGATGCAGCATATTGGGTCTTGTCTATAAATGGCCCAACAGGTTATAAGGGGAAGATTTAAAAACAGAGACTGGCACTCTTTCACTCAAGTAACATTTGTGTGGTCCAGGTACCGTTGCATAAAAAATGGTTGTCATTCACAAGACTACTTTTACTTTTATACTTTAAGTAAATTTCCAAGCCTGTACTTTGTTACTTTGACTTGAGTAAAGAAGTTAAATCAGTACTTCTACTTTTACCAGAGTATTTTTCAACACAAGTATTTGTACTTCTACTTGAGTACAGGAAGTGAGTACTTTTGCCATCTCTGACCCAAGCCTTCTTTCTGTAATCTACTTCTAATCTACTCAGGCCATTCGGTGGCAGTTCATTCAAACAGACAAGCATGAGATAGATTCCATGAAACTTAGAGACTCTCACACACTGTTTTTCTTGCAAATCTCTAAACAGTTTTGATTCTTCGACTTTCCTCGGGTTACAGGTGGAAAAATGGTCAGAGGAAGGTTGAAGGACAGAAACTTCTATAAATTAAATTAATATTGGCAAAAGATATAGTGTGCGGGAGTCTCTAAATTCCATGACTGTCTACTTCAGGTCATCTCGGACGCATCTATGCAGAAGAAAAAGTATAGAAAGTGCGTAAAAGTCTTAAATTCAGATGAAATAGCAACACAGACGCAGCGCAGACAACAACAGGAGGCAGTGATTACTGTACAAATCCATCCCTTTAAGGGCGGCCCCATAAGAGCCACTCCATCCCTCTCATATCCTACTGCGTATCCTTTAATTCACTCCAGTTTAACATCTGTGAAAGATCAGAGACCGCCCCATCATTGATTCGATGATTATCTTTTTATATTATATTTTCATCTGTGAAGTGAGCTGTGCAATGGAAAGAGATACTATTTCAGTTCACAGAACGGCAGAGGACTGTACGTGAGAAATGGAAATGTGAAATGTTATCTTTGTATTAACTGGATGAAGGAGCTATAACAGAAATAGTGTTGGACTAGCATTACTGTTTCCTACTTACACAAAAGCCTCAGGCATACTTGACAGGTCTGTATTATGGCTGTTACATCATTTAATTGTCAAAGTGATTACATCAGCACTCTGGGATTGTAAAACTAAAACATGTAAGGTATCTTGGAAGTAGAAACCCTCACATAAATGAACCCCAAGAGAGGCATTCAGTGATAAAGCATCATAAAGCAAACTGGCATATTCAGCTCTCTTCATGTCCAGGATTCAGATTTCTCAGGATATTTTATCACAGAGCCCAGTCATATTGTTTTCTTTTTATAGAAACCAAAGAGGCAACTTATTTAGCTGAAGACTTCAGAATGGAAAGAATATCCCACTAAACACTGCTTTGGGCGTACTGCTTTTCTTGAAAAAAAAATAAACCCAAAACAAACAAAAAAACAGGATGGTTGCAGTCCAGGACCAGATACACTGACCCACAGCCAGTTAACTGTTATTCCTCGAAAGAGTGCTTTTGTCCCCTATAATTTATTAACTGTAATGGAGGTGCATTTGTCTTTCCGTCTTCCATGTCGCTGTGCCACGTGGACCCGTGGTCATCTGTGTGCATCTTAATTACATGGGAGACCGCTGAGCTACCCAGGCTGTGAGAGGAAGCACTTTAGACTCCCGCCTCTCCAGAACTTCTAAACATTTCCCAAATTACATACTGTGACAACTTTTTTCCCCCCAAACGGCGGAAAAGAACACCTACTAAAGTGTTTGGACCTATTGAAAACAACATTTTTAAAGGCAAATGCTGCATTAACAGAACACATTGGACTCTAAACCATTTTGGTTGCCCTTCATTATTTGATATAAGTTTAGTATACAGAAAACTGTCAAATGAATCACAAAAAATTATAAATATTGTGAAAGGTATGTACACAGTAATTAAGATATCCATCGACATACCTCCCTACCTACCTATCCTCTGCCCAGATCTGTATGCTGTTCCCCAGGATATTCCCACTGACACACGTCTCCTGGACCTCCAGGGCAACAAAATCACTGAGATCAGAGAAAATGACTTCAAAGGCCTTTATAGCCTTTACGTGAGAACCACACAAATACACACACACTCTCACACACACTCTCTCATACACTGACACACACCCACACGCACATGCACATTGTCCATTGTTCTTTCTTCTGTCATGTGTCCCCCTCCAAACAGGCGTTGGTTCTGGTGAATAACCGGATCTCAAGGGTGCACCCTCGAGCCTTCCTGCCCCTGGGCCGCCTGCAGAAGCTCTACTTCTCCCACAACCAGCTGCCCTCTGTCCCAAAAAACCTGCCCGCCTCACTGGTGGAGCTGCGTATCCATGACAACCTCATCAAGAGGGTGGTGGCCGGAACCTTCTCTGCGCTGGGTACCATGAACTGCATTGGTAAGACCCCTACTCCTCCTTATTGCACAGTTCCACCATGTCAGATGATATGCTTGCTTTTGACATAAATTAGGATTTGAATAGCATTAACATTCTTCTGTGCATTTGTATCTTTATCACAACAATTTTGCATTATAGCTGAGTCATGTTGTGATCACACACACACACACACACACACACACACACACACACACACAGATCATTTTTTTTTTTTTTTTCCACTTTTATTTGTAAAGAGTTGGGTCGGAACCCCCTTCGGAATAGCAGATTGGAGCCAGGAGCCTTTGCTGGCCTAAAACACACACACACACACAGATAATTTTGTAACTTTTTTTCCACTTTTATTTGTAAAGAGTTGGGTCGGAACCCCCTTCAGAATAGCGGATTGGAGCCAGGAGCCTTTGCTGGCCTAAAACTGAACTTTCTGCGTATCTCTGAAGCCAAACTCACTGGCATACCCAAAGGTAAGTGTGACAAATAGTACTATAAATCTAAAAGTAAACCATTGTTTGTGTCATTAGGTCATTCATGCACTGACCATGAATTTGTGTTTTAATTAACACAAATAACACACATTTTTAAAACACACATTTTAATTAACACAAATAAAAAACATTTATTTTGTTTTAATTAATTTGGTGTCTCCCACAGACCTCCCTGAAAACCTTCGCGAGCTCCACTTGGATCAAAATCAGATTCAGGCCATCGAGCTGGTGGACCTTAGTCAGTACAGAGACCTTTACAGGTATAAGGTCATTTCCTATAACCTTAGGAACTAACTGTTTGGGGGGAGAAACCCATTGTTTTGGTTTCAACTTGCTGTAGGAGGATTAGGTCTTAGTGACAGTCTTGGTGTCTGCAAAAGAAGGCCTTCATAACCTCTGCTAAACCCCTCTGCCTTGTTCCAGAGCCTTATAAGGCTCTGCCTTGGTGTTGATAATACTGCCCTCTAGTGGCGGCTCTGTAAACTAAAATGCAGTTATACATATCACATTAGCCTAACATTACATTTCAATAACACACATGGTAAAACGCATATTATGTTTTTATATGTACATGTAATATTACATATATGTGTAATATATGTATTATTAATAATGTTATTATTATTATTATTATTATTGTTATTATGGCACACTTGTCATACATACATTGCATTGTCTCATTATGTTAGACTGGGCCTTAGCCACAATCACATCCGTCACATTGAGCATGGTAGCCTGGCATATGTCCCCAACCTGAGAGAGATTCACCTGGACAACAACCGCCTGAGTAAAGTCCCTGCTGGTCTGCCTCATATGAAATACCTACAGGTGAGTCACTGAATAGGTATCACTTAAAGAGAGAGTCCATCCCTGCACTCTGCATTGTACCTGTAGTGTGGAGATGCGGTCAGCCATATACTGTATACTGTCAGCCATATGTACTGTATACTGTCTACTGTATATAAGTCAGATGTTCTCAAACTTAAGACTGCTGAGGCCCAATTTCAATTGTGAAAATCTTCCGTGGCCCACCCAAACCTAAGCCTGCATTAGTTGAACTAGTTATCTGCATAAAAACAACTAAGTGTTCCTATACCCGAACAGCAATTCCCTATGGCTATTTTACAAGTGATAAGACCTGCTCATAGTGTGGCAGAAGTACTTTTGAATTTGAACTATTAAATCATTTACTTTGACAGTTCTTCAACCAAAATTACGAAATTGAAGATAATAATAATAATTTACCCTATAGTTTGTTAGCCACCTCTGTTACCAGATTTCTTTATCATTCTGCCCTGTGTTATATGTCTTTTTCATTAGGTTGTCTACCTCCATTCCAACAACATCAGTGAGGTTGGCATCAACGACTTTTGCCCCACAGGCTTTGGGATGAAGAAGACATTCTACAATGGCATCAGTCTGTTTGATAACCCGATCAACTATTGGGAGGTGCAACCCGCCACCTTCCGGTGTGTGTCCGATCGAAATGCCATTCACTTTGGCAACCACAAGAAATAGAGCAACTCAGGAACCTCGCCATGGAAAAATACTTTGAAATCTAAATGAAGTGGAATGAATATTAAAAAGAAATCCACATGAGGGTTTGCAGTGGTTATTTGAATTAGTATTTGAAATAAAATGGCTGAAAGAATACATGGAATATGTGGTTAAATGGGAACAGAGGCAATAACAGGAGAGGTGCCTCTAAGAGAGACAGGAGAGGAGGGGGGTGTTTGTTTTTATCTCTGTTGACAAGAAGACCATTGAACTTTTAAGGTTTTAAGTAACACAGTTAATGGTCAGAGGGTAAAATGGATGGAGGTCTATCAATACAAATTGTAATAGGTAGTTCAACTTCAGTCTTGTTATTTTTTCTTTTCTATTTTTCACAGTAAATGAACAGCATTGAAAAATGGTTGCTATGATTTTGACTGTTGTTATTGTTATTCAGTTGTTGTGATAACCATGATGAGGAGTCATGGCTTGTATACAAAATTGCTTTAAAAATAGATGTAATTTATGTTTTGTTTTAGGGTTAGCAGATTGATTGAGAAAATTGATTGACATTTTCAGTCATTCATGTATTCTATTGGATAAACTATAACATTCAATCTAGTAATTCGGGTTTCCAGACATAGAGGCGTTTTATGTACATTATGTGTTGTTGTATGTGGACATTGGGACATATTGGATACACCTAAATTGGATGGTGTGCAAATCCAGGTGCTATGCAGGCCTACTTTTTCTGCGTATATGTCTGTAATTATGTAATGTTGTCACTAATGATACATTTCTTGAAAAGCATTAAAGAATGAAGAACTCACATAGAAATACTAGGTTTAATTTCTGAATGTATTTGTTTTTGTTGTGAAGACAACAAAAAAGGTTGTGAAGAAAAATTTACACTGTAAAAAAAGAAAAGTCAGGGCTGTCCAATTTATCAACCCATATTACATTACAAGTACATAAAACAGTCTAGTTTTGAACGAAACACAACCTTATTGTGTTTAAATGTTCATTCCAACTGAGTAATACATTTGTCTAAGTGAATCACGTAAGGTAAGCGACGCGTATATACTGAAGCAAAAAGGAAAAGAGGGTTTGTAACAGTTACTATACTGTACAAAACATGAAATTGAACAAACTCATGTTTGTTTTTCAAACACAATGTGATTAAATTGAACTGAGATATTTTGCCACAGTAATGGATTTATCCAACAGAATCATGTAAGATCAATGTGAAGCACTTAAGAACCAGTAAGGCAAATTAATGCATGGGATGCCTTGGTGTCACCATTTCATTGTGTTCCATGAGTCTTTGCAAGAACACTGAGATAATCACACAGCTAACAGTATTGCCAAAAGTTTTAACATTAGTTTTCTTAAAGAGGGTCATGCTTAGAGACCAGAAGAAGAAGGTATTGAGCATGCACAAAGTATCAGTGGTTTTATAGCACTCGTTTCAACCTCAATAAACGCTTTTGAAATACTATGGCACAACATATTCATGTTTCATTCTAAGATTTCATCTTGAAGTCTTACATATCAAAGTTATCTTTCTTTAACATTGCTGTTGCAATATCTGAATGCCTGCTCTCAACACATGCCACCTGTATAACACAATCATGTTGAAATTCCATGAATATTTCATTTAGGCCTAAGCCTAATCAATTTAATTGGAATTACTTGATCAAATTGGGTTATCACAGCATGAATCAATTTTGTAAACAGAAAGAGAAATGCTGGACTAATTCTAGATATTTCATTCATAAAAAGTATATATACGATATACTTCATGTGCAACCGATGTACACAATAAAATCAAGTAAATCCAGCGATTTATTTTGTTCAGTGTAGTTTTGAACCTATTGTATACAAGTGGTTCTCAGAGTGAGGTTCGGGGATCCCTGGGTCTGCAACCTGGAGGCATATCTAATATAATATATAACATAATTTGCTTGGTCTCTGTGCCTCTGAGTCCAGGCCAGTAGGGTAACAGCAGATTACAGTGCATCAGTCAGAGTTCCCAAAGTCCCAGCTGAGATTCACTGTACTGTAATGTTAGTGTACAGAGGCCTTCGCACCACTAGAGGGGAGTAGTGCAAGTTGTTTAGGCCATCCACCACCTGCATCTCCTTAGATTTCCTGAGTAGAGAGTATCTGTGGAAAAAGGATAATATGTAATAATAGTAAGTACTGTATGTGATATTGCATATTGTTACATAGGTTGTTACACTGTACTTCATTATGTAGAGTGTATATACTGCATAGCTACGAATCAGAGGAAAAGGTTGGTGCACAAACAGTCCTTTTTTATAGCCTTCCGTTACACATAAAGTTATTTGTCTGCAGAGACCCTCTCCACAGCATTACTGAAGTGTAATAATATTTTAAGCGATTTACTTTGGCGTGACAAATTGTCCCACAAGGCTATATGTCTAAAGGCTATATCACTTTATGCTATTTCGTTGCAATTGCATATTCCAGTCTTACTCATAACTACTCTGATTAATGTTGTTAACATCCCCAATGACAGTTTATACTAGTTATCATTTAAAAATAGACCCTAGTTGTTGTTAGATCGACCGGACCAAAGGAACAGCCTTGGCAGCACAACAGCGACCTGAGGCAACCCTCAGGTGTGGTGTAACCTGTGGTTACCTGCCGAGAAACTGCACCTCCCCATGGTGATGGTGAGGGATGGACGTGTAATGACCAACATCCCCTTGAGGACGGCTCACTGAGTAACCAGCATTGTGTACCCTGCAAATAAAGATGAGATTCAAGAAAGATGAGATATCATACCAATATTCACACATGCAAAAAAGCACAAACTGTAGCTACTGTTCATTTGTTTTAGACATAGTGTAGGCCCTATTCTCTGACTGAAAGTACACATAAATTGTGCATTTACTTAACAGTATTTACAAAATGTTCCTGGGAGTAATACCGCTGGACAGCCGCAAAGTTTGGGGCTAAGCCCCAGATGTTTTCAACTCTTGGTGGTGCACCTGGCTGCATTCCACTGCATTTTTGGGCTCCAGCCACCAGCATCACATCACTCCAGCATCACATAACTTGCAGTATTACTCAACGTACATGACACAAAGCATAAATTATACATGTACTTCAAGACACTGCATCACACATTTCCCAACATACTCAAGGGCAACACAGCATCTACATGACAGAAGTTGCAGCTTGTTACGGCCGGCTCAAATGCTGCAACATAATATGGAGACGGACATCAGAGTTTATCAAAAATATTGTATATAATTGCAATAAAGACGCATACATTCTAAAATCTAGCGGTTCCGCATAAAACACATGTCCATATAAGGACATACACACATACACTACAGTATGGATGCACACACACACGAGCAGTGCAAATGAAGTTCTGAATTCTTTTTATGAGCGAACCACAATTATGCAAGTACGAGCATAAGGAATAGGGACGCAGATAGAGTCAGTCCACCTCAGTCAGGCTCACTCTCAGTCAGTCTACCCTTGTTAGCCCCAAACCCCAGATTAGAGAATTTGATTCAGATAGAGAGCCTCACAGCCCTATGTTTCAAGCACGCGTGCACACACACACACACACACACACACACACACACACACACACACACACACACACACACACACAGGAGTAGCGATCTCAACTATGCTATGGGAGCCCCGTAGGCACCAGAGTGGTCAAAAAACACAACAATACTGTACATACATGTCTACATTACTCGCAGCTTTCACACACAAACAATACGAATGTTACCTGTTCCACATGTCATCATCCTCGCCCCCCCAGCCCCAGAAACCGTTAGCAAAGCCGTTAGGTCTGTAGAACTGATCCACTGTTAGACCACTCACTCCCCCAAAAAACTCCTCGTATAGAAGCCTATGGACAGGAAAGAAAACTGGTCAATTGTGAAAAGGTTTGGGAATACTAGATCTACCGCATAGTGGAACGTGACATGACCACCGCATAGTGTTGCCATCCATACTAGATCAAGGATGGGCAACTTTGATGGTGGGAGAGGCCACATTTTCGAATTGGCAAACTGAACATAAGTAAGTCACTTTGGATAAAAACGTCTGCGAAATTAATACATGTAAATGTAAATTCTTTATGCTACACTCACATATAATAATACTTGTCTAGCTTCACAGTGTAGTGATGATACTGATGACACAATGATGATGACTAACTGTTGTGTTGTAGGTAGAGACAAGTACGAGTAAGGTCATTTCAAGGTCATGTCACAGCAAGGGCAGACACCGGCTGCTGATGAGGATGATAATGATGATGAGGATGAGGATGAGTAGCCTGGAAAGTTGTGGGTTCAATAACCCAACTTCCACCGCTGTGCCCTTGAGCAAGGCACATAACCCCAAGTTGCTCCTGGGACAATGGTTTTGTAATATAATTGACATATATAAGTCGCTTTGGATAAAAAGCATCTGCTAAATGAATAAATGTAAATGTAGTATTGATGTAAATGTAAGCGGTAGTAATGATAAAGTGCAGTGAAGGTCATGATGGTAATTATGATGATGTGGCATGGTGTGGCAAATGATGTGGCCTAATGATGATGGTCCCTATGGTGATGTGTTTAACCTGTTCAACAACGTAGAGGCCGAACTGCAGCCTCTGGCTCTGCAGCATGGGGACCAGGTGGTTAAGGAGGATGGGAAGATGTTCATGTCGGTTTCTGAAGGGAATCACAATGGCAACCTACAGAGAGGTGTGAGGTAGAGAGAAGGCAGGTAGATTCAGTCTTTTACATGTGAAGACACACACACACATACAGATGTATGTACACACACACACACACACAGACACAAACACACACATACAGAGATACAAACACACACACACACACACAGACACTCAAACAGACACAGACACTAAAGGATAACACAAGTACCCTTCACTGGAGGGGATTCCATTGGGACGACACAACTATGTCATGTCAGAATTGTAACAATATACTGTAAACTCAGACTTTCTCATCCAAACTCAATTCCTATAGAAGAGGCCATTTATATGATTTATATGATTAATATTTGAACTAGAGAACAGAACAAAGGTTTCTACATTAATTATGCAAATTGTAGCCAGTATAAGGTTAATAACACACAAGGGGGCAGGCTATAAATGGGCATGCATTTATTTTCTTCATAATTGTTTTCAGATGTTTTCTTTTATGTGTGTAGTACAGTACCACAGCTGTGTGGCATTTAGTTTCACATGAAACAGTTACTCCACAAAAAAGGAATGGAATGCTTGATGCCAGTTACCGTTTGAAATGTCTCTTTTTTTAATTAAGTAATGTTTAATAAACTGTGATAAATACAAGGGTGTGTTTTTTATTTACATACATGCAGTTGATATACAATGCATCTTATACACAGGGAGTTACTGCATAATAACAACCACCAATTCAGCCAATTTTTGATAACACACATAATCATGCAAATACACACACTGGTGGAGGTTCCACTGGAATGCTGGGGATTCCGGAGTGACCATGCCTCATTCTCTCATTATTGAAATACCTGGAATGACTGATGTACTGACAGACTATCTAAAGCCCTTTGTCTGACATAAAACCACCTGAACCTCTTCTGGGCAAAACACACTGCACAATGCACTGATACATACAGGAGTAGTGATCTCAGCTGTGTATTGTGGGAAAGGAAAGTCTGATGCACCACAGCAGACAGAAAATGCAACCAGACTCTGTTAGCAGATGTATTTGCTGTGAAACAAAGTTTAGGGTCCTTTTAAGGCCCATTTACACTTTATACAAGCGAGGATACGGAATAGCACAGGGAATAGAGAAATTAGGGAATAGGAACGCAGATAGAGAGCCTCTCAGTCAGTCCACCCTTGTTAGCGCCAAACCCCAGATTCCCAGATTAGGGAATTTGATTCAGATAGAGAGAGCCTCCCAGTCGGGTCAACCCTCTTGTACATCCTAAACCCTAAGGGACCTAAGGGACCCTCGCATCAGACACTGAAAGGTTCAAGCACGCACGCACACACACACACACACACACAGGAGTAGCGATCTCAACTGTGCTATGGGGAGCCCCAGGGTACCAGGAGTGGGACTACATGTCATCATCCTCCCCAGCCCCCCAGAAACCCTTCCTAGCCAAGCCGTTAGTTCTGTGGAACTGATCCACTGCATCCCTGTTCAGACTATCCAGCAAGGTAAATCCTTCCTTCTTTTTTTTACACACACACACACACACACTTACAGGTATATGGCCGTATCCAGTGTGCATACCACATGGACTACCATAATTTCCCGACTCTTCACCACACTGTAGCCTATATTAAATCCTACCTGTTGCCTTTCACCATCCACTTATTTAACTGCTGTCGCATCCTGTGATATGCCATCTCCTTTTCCCTCTTTCTTTTTCTATTTTTAGCCGCCGACAGCTTTTTTTTGCTGTATCCATCTTTTTCCATAGACGGCAACTGACTACTCGTAGGCCTACCTGCTCGCTCAGCCTCACGGCGCCCCCTCCCTCTTCTATGTCAAAATTCTATGACGGAATCTTATGAGATAGGGCGCCTACTCTAGCCTGTTAGTCCTCTAAAAAGTAACTCTAAATCATTTAAACATTGAAAAAATGTTTAAATGATTTAGAAATGCACAACAGTAGCTACATGTAGAAAATACCAAATATATTATTTATTTATTTTTACCATTGCTTTGCGCCGCATATAGCGCATACCCACTTTTTGCGCCACTGCTCACTGACGTCACGTTCACTTAATTAAAGGAGCCACACATAGGCCTAGGCTATATCTATTTTGTTTACTGTACCATTGAGGAATATTATGAGTTATGTCCATCATTAGTGGTAAAAGCGTAATGTCGGTCATGGTAATGGAACCGGTCACAGCAAACAGATAAATATCGGTTATCATTATCGGCCCTAAAATTCCATATTGGTGCATCCTTACTTGTCACTGTTGCTTGGCAACACAGCTAACAAGGATTAGCTAATTCGTTAAGACAAGACTTCACGACCATGTACATAAAACCTCTTTCAAAAACAGAAATTATGAGGGTAGCAAGGGTAGAGGAGAGTCTTGGCTGGGCAAGAGCAAATGGGTAAACTGGTCAAAACGTTAGCATTAGAGGAGCTGCATAATCATGCTAAATGAAGCACAATGCTTTACTGGGCACACACACTGTTTAAAAGCACACACTTAATATAGACTTGGAACAATGGTGTGGCGCACAGGTGCATAGATTGCTGTTGCGTAGTCTACCATATGCATACAGTAGATGGCTGTGCATACCACATTTATTCCTACAGGATTACACACACACACACACACACACATACTGTACACACACACACACACACACACACACATACACAACACTGGAGTTTACCCTCCAGCGTGGAGCACAGTCTCTAGGGCTCCAGTGTCCTTCAAGGCTAAAGTGATGAGCTCTAACCAGCAGACGCCTCTCCACCTCCGCCAATGCAACCATACTTGTGTTCACCGAGTTAGCGCCCTCTAACAATACACACACACACACACATACATACATACAGTACATACATACATTATATTATACTACATCACAGTATACTCACTACATCTAATTAGACTACACTACTGATTATATACTTTGTACATATATATATACTGTATATATATGTATGTACACAGTATATAATCAGTAGTGTAGTCTAATTAGATGTAGTGAGTATACTGTGATGTAGTCTAGTTAGCTGTAGTGGGTGTATTGAGTAGTCCTGTGAAACATGTAGACTACACCACTGTATATAGTCATTATATGGAGTTGCATCTCAAAAAATATATTTTTTTAAATTATTATTATTTAGAATATTGTGGAAAAGTCCATTGCACTGCCCAGACTGAGAGATTAAAGGCTCAGGAAATCATTGCCAGTGTTTGGACTTAGGACTGGAGCTAATTAGAGCTCATCTCAGATCAATATTTCTATATTATTCCATGAGCTGTAAACTGTAATCATCAAAATAATCAAAAATAAAGCAAAGAAGGCTTGAAATGTTTTACTTTTGTGTAATGAACGTTTCACTTTTTGGAATAAATTATGGGGGGGAAAAAAAACATTTCCTTGATATTCAAATTTTTGAGATGCACCAGTATGTCCCTATACCAGTAAGTATAATGTGTTGTACCATAATAGTGTACCATAATGTCCATATACTGCATCCTGTTGGGTTGGTACTCACAGATTATGTGTGAGCTCTCAGGACAGACATCGGAGGACGGTGAGGTTAGGTACTCAGGGGGCTCTGACAAGTCGGATGCTTTAAATTGAAGATCAAAACTGCCCACAGTGTTTTCTTCTGGCAGGAGCGATAAATGGTAAATGATAAGATATTAGGGTGAACTAATGACATTCATATTCTGTTCATCCAAAAAATGTGCTGCATCATGTTTACAGATTTGACATTTTGAGATAAAATAAGAGAGTTTTGGTGTGGTGTGACACTAGTTACAACAATTAATTGATCAATCGGTCTCCATTAAGTCTCATCTGGTTTGGGAATATTATAAGTGCATGATGACACCTAAGACCAATTAAGTTCAGTTCAGATTACAATAATTCAATTACATTCTACAAGGAAAATGCAGGAGGAACAGGTTAATTAATGAGTCACGGTTAAAAGGTGACAGGTGAATGAGACAACAGTTCTACAGTAAGATAAGCATGAGCTGCCTATTGGTTAGTAGTAATGAATGAATGGATGATGTGAACTACGAGTCTTCGCCTGGAACTGGAACTTTCGCTTAAGGTATCATTTTCACTAAAACTGACACTTCATACCTGTTGCACTGGTGTGTACACTGATGCTGCCTCCCATCATCCCAGTCCTCATCTGCTTTCTGAGTGCCATGGCTGTAAACCAGTACTCACTCACTAACACACACACACACATAGTTTCTTCATAAGTACACATGTATGTGTAGGTTTACGTGTATGTGTGTGTGTGTGTGTGTGTGTCCAGGGGCGCAGGAGGCACGGGGGACGTGGGGGATATGTCCCCCGCAGTGCAGATGGCCGTCGTCCCACTCACTTTTGATAAGGAAAAAAAGCCTTATAGGTACGCTAAATAAATAATAGCCTATAGGGTTTGTGCTAACTATGTAAAACTCCCCATTAACAGCATCACATCACTAACCACAGCCATCTACAGTACTGTAAGACTGCACAATCTCATATTCACTCTGTTGGATATCTGAAGCCAGTTTGTCTACTAACAACCATCATTAGAGATCGTTTAAGTTTGGAGCGCCATACTGGTAGGCTATCAAAAGCATAACATTTTCGGTTTGGTTTGGGATCTAATTTACTTTTGGACTGTTTGATTATATTGCTAAATGTTGGGACTGATGGGCACTGAACTCTGGGAGATATTTGATGGTTCACTGTTACTGTACTGTTTCATGCAGTTGAAAAAGTGTTGGGATTTCCACCGCTGTTTATTGCAAGACAAGGCAGCCATTCATTGAATAGGGGTTGTGCTGTAATAGAAACCTTTTTGCGTAGCCAAGTAGCCTAAATTGAGTTATTGTTTAATTATGCATGATTTAGTAGGCTACTTTTTATTAAATTCATAGGCTGGAATGCCTTGAGTCACGCAACAATTGTGTTTAAATGTAGTAGGCTTCAGCCTCTGGCAATTAGCTCGAAAGGGGCGGCAAGACAATGAGCTTGAGAACGTGTGTTGGAGATCCATGGTAGGAAAACGACTTCATTAATCCAACCAACAATATAATAAAATATTAAGAAGAGGTGTTATTTCATTGACTTAAATCGAAGCAATGTCTTCTAGTGCTGGTGGACTGATAGCAATTGTTGGTATGGTATAGGTAAATATGGGAACCTGCCTTTATTTGTCCGGCTATAAATAGAATCAATCCCGGGCATAATTTGAGGATTTATGGTAGCCTATCTCCTGCTCAACATGACATTAGCTGTTATGTTTATTGATAACAAACTCAATTAGCCTACTCATCAACTCATTTTCACTAGCCTAACCATAAAATACAAGTCTATAGGCCTACCCAAAGTTTTTGTTCTAAGACATTTATTTCAAACATAATTTCAAGACACAAATGGGATACTTCAGTTACCTTGGTGCATAAATCCCAGAGAGTAGGTTACCACACCCCAGAGTGATGGGCCTTTTTTACGCGTTCAGTGTGGGGTATAAACAAGCTGAGAATTTAGCGGTGTCACGTCTGCCTGTCACAGACATGGGGAGCTCTTTGAAGCTTGGTATAATGTGGTACAGTTACTACAGTAACAGTATTTGATTTTACTTCTTCTGTAATATATTTTTTTCAATTTTATAAATTCTTTGATTAAATGCTGTTGGAACAAATAGTAGTTGATTATAAAGGCAACTTTCTGTTGCAATTTTCTGTGTGTTCTGGACTGGTAACTTGTTAAGCCAACATGTTCTAACATTGCATACATATTAACTGCAGACACATAGTGGAGAGTTGATTTGGTTTATACCAGACAATTTAGGTACTGTAGGCCTAACTAGGCTATTTGATCATGTAGTCTATGTTTGGATCATAGGCATGATGATTCATTCATGGCTTCATAAAATATCAACATCATGTTGCTTTTAGAGTATTCTACCAATGGCCCAAGTAATAATAATAATAATAATAAGCTTTATTTGTATAGCACCTTTCATACACAGAATGCAGCTCAAAGTGCTTTACATTTGAAGCATGTAACACAATAATAGTCAGTCAGTCATTATCAATCACTTTTCTTCATTGCTGGGGCCGTTTATGATCCACTCAGCAACATATCAAAAATATAGAAGCAGAGCCAGATTGAATGGGTCAGTTTGGGAATTTAGCCAGGACACCGGGGATTCTCTTTACTCTTTATGATAAGCTCTATGGGATCTTTGATGACCACTGTGAGTCTCATCCAAAGGGATGTCTCATCTAAAGGAGTTTCTGTATTTCAAAATGTGCTCATTTGAGGGTGGTGGTAGTTTTGTTGGGGGAATGGGGAATGGGAAGAGGGAGGATATCACATAGGCAACACAGGAGTAATATCCTGCCATTCATTTTTGCAACAAGAGACAAGCGACCATTGCATCAACATCAACTAGCCAGGCTGAAATTAGAGCAGCAAAAGAATGGCAAATAGGTAATATGTCCAAGAGCATCATAGAGACAGATGGTCTGGCTGTGATGACCTTCTAAAGAAGCTCAGTCAGGGGCAAGTTTCCCAAAACCATAGTTGCTAACTAAGTTGGCAACTTTGTTGGTTGCAATGCAATTTCTCATTGCCAACCAACTAAGTTGCTAACAGGTTAGAAACTAAATGTATGGTTTTGGGAAACGCACCCAAGGATAGTCTACAATGTTAACTGTTCATGAGAATTCTGAATATTGAATCAGATTTTTCTGCATTTACTACTGTTGTTGAAGCCAACATTATACTCATGCTTCTGTTTAAGTATTTCTCTTGACTGAACACTGATGTTAAAGGTCTCAAACAGAAATAATTATGTGTATTAACATTCAGAATATGGATGTTATTTAATCCTTCGGATATGTATTAATTTAATAGAATTTCTTGTTCGTGTTTCATCTGGTGACAGTCAGCAGAGCAAAGGCCTACTATGGAAAACAGTCCATTTCATCAGTGAAAAACTATCAAGACATTTTTTTTATGAATAGTGAATAAAAGTTTTCACTATAACCATTATTCGATCTAGATAGTATATTTGAAATGAAAGAGTTTAAGCATATTACATCCCCTTACAAAAAAAATAACTTTGGTTATATGCAAAGTACAATACAGTAGCCTACAATAATATTTTCATGCAGTAAAGTAGGCTACCTACTACAGTATGTAGGGCAATGCAGTTTTTTCATGTCTAAAATATTGCATTTCCTGCATAAGAACGGCAAATAATTCCTCCCAAACGGCAATATTTTGAAACTCAGAAAACTGCAGTTTTGACACTTCAAGTAGTGCAGTTGTTTTCTGTAAGGGTTAACTTATAGAGCTGTGTATGACTCATCTCATCTGACATTTTGGACCAGGCTGAACTAGTTTTCTGAGGTGAAGTTCAGGGGAATTTTAGCTCTTTTTCGAATGCATTTCACTGTATCCTTGCTGTATATTGAGGACATATCAGAGAACATCTTTCAGTAATTTCAGTTTTACTAATAATTTGTGTCAATACAATGTGTTGAAAGTTGGCATTAAATCCAGACAGGTATCTGGAGGGCGTCTAGGTCAGAGGACTCCTGTGATAAGGACTCCTGAGAAAAGTTCCTTTCTATTGAATTGATGAATGGGGGCTATGCCTGACGTACAAATACCTTTATTATGGAGAAAAAAACGTAGCCTATTCAAAAATGAACCAAAAAGCTTTTACATAGCTATAATTTGTGTCAACTCTGCAATATGGCTAAATTTTTCACATTTTTATATTTTCAAATATACACAGGAGATGTGTTAATATGTGATAAGGCAAATTACTTTCTCTTCATGTGGATATCATACTTGATTTCCAAATAGTAATATGGTAATCGAATCATTATTATTAATAGCAGGCACCTCAGCTACCAGATTGTAGTTAATTTGAGCTATTAAAACCTAAGAATCTTCACCACTTGGATAACTAGATGTACCGCATAGCGGTACAAAATATGACCGCCGCTCAGTCCTGTACATCCGTTCCGCGAAAATAAATCACACTTCAATTTGTCTCCATATTTTACTCCATCCCCCACTCTTGAAACTTTTGTGTATGCTTGTTTGGCATGCCTGAGTGTGTGTGTCGGCTGCACAGAAAAGTACCCTACTGGTGCTGAAAAGGTGAATAGATTGTAGAATAGCCAAAGAAGATGTAGAATTGTTATAAAACCTTTAAAATCTCTAAACAATCACAAGTAGGGCAGTTCATCACAGTTCATCCATTGCAACTGGATTGATGAAAGGTCACTTACACCTGTAGGCTACATTGTATTTGGGAAAAGCAAAAGGTATCAGCATAATGTTATTTATTTATTTATTTTTTATGTATTTTTAAACAAAAACATCTCTGTCAGTTCCATGCCGTTTTCAACAGCTATCAAAAACAAAGGTCATTTTTGGATGGATGGATTTTTGTGAATGTTTCTTCTTCTACATAAGATTTTAGTCATCTTTAGTTCATGTAATACTTTATTGTCAATGCACAAATTAAGTAACAGTAGTCTGAAACGTTATTGTTAATGCACAAATTAAGTAACAGTAGCCTAGTCTGAAACGAAGTGCTGTTTTACATCTAACCAGTGGTGCAAATAACTGACATGTCCAAATGGGCCTTGATGAAATGCGTCGCTAGACTGTTCATACACATTTTAACGGGCCAAAGTTGAAGAGCTTTTGTCCGTTATTGTTAGTGCAAATATAGGCTGATTCATGTTCCCTTGCATTGTTTAACTGAGGTCCATGGCTAGTCTGGCTTTCATCAGACCAAGCTCAATCTTTTAAGAAATCAAAAAATAAATAGCGGGCAGATCAGGCTGGGTTCACCCAGCCTAGTCCATAGGCACCCGATATTGTTTAATGTTCCGATTGAGATATACACGCTCTGGCTATTCTAAATGCAAAAATGCATCAGGGAGTTATGACAAAACGGTAACTAACAAACTAGATCCTAATAGAAAGTTGTTAGCTTCCCTAAGCTACAGGTAGGATTATAAGGTAGGCCTATTGACAACATAAATTGTCAATAGGCTATCCTGGCGACACAAATAAAATCTCCTTTGGAAACCAATGGCTTACGCCTTACAGTATCAAGCGGACTTAAACTGTCATATCGTGGGCTAAAAGTTGTAATAACATTCACGCAGCTCCATGAGTCAAGGAAAGCATAAATGAAGTAGCCACTTCTAAATGGGACCTACTACACAGTAGCTTAAGGTGTTTTGCTAAAACAGCCATAATGAAATGAAGGTGTCATTGTTTGGATACTTCACACACAATAATGCTTTTTAATTTCACAGACTACAACTACCAAGCTGTAATCAAAGCACATCGATTCCCCTCTCACCCCTGCACGCACTTAAAACAAAATAAACAGGCGCCTCAGTCTCAATGATGTATAGGCAAACTGCATCAGACCGGTGTAACGTTGGTAAATCTTCCATTGCACAGAATGATTTTGTAGCACGTGCAATAAATGACAGTCGAAAGATACAAACAGTGCTGCTATACATTTGCTTGGTATAACCGCATTTATAGTTTTCTACAAATGCAATAAATCAAATGCCTCCATCACTCAACCAACGCTAACGTAACATTACCTAGGTCCTTATTGATATTACAAGATTAACGTACCTGCAGTAAAACCAAGCATGTCCGATAAACATCCTCAGATTTATTTCGCTTCAAGAAGAAATGGGAATTACACTTCATGTGAACATCGCCCTATCCTTATTAGATGTTAAGCTGCGGTAAATTACAGTCCTTGTATGAAGGCCCATTGTTTTTCCAACCCCTTTTAACTTCCAACAAAATTACGTCTCACTGCAACGAAAAAACGCGCCATCTAGTGGACAAGCGACTACTTCTTTCAATACTGAAAATGCAGCCATGATGATGATGATGAATATTTATTTTGGCTTTCTTTTAATCCTACTGATTTTCATTTTTACCGGGGGCAAATCACAAATGAGTGATTATGAGTCAGGTTTATGTGGGCCCTTGAGACCAACATACCATAAAAGATTCACAGAGAACTGTGTCTGCCCTACCCCTCCTTTCGGGGTCCAGTCCAGCGGGGGCTGCAGATGAAAACGAAAAATGACGGTTCCATGCTATCCATATGGGGGTACATGCTCACCAAGTTTTGTGTACCCGGTCTTTCAGTGTCCCGGAATCCTTGTTGGTGTGCGTCACTAAATGTACACATAAATTATTTTATTGTAAGGCCCCCATGAACGAAAGTACACAAAACTTGGCATGCATTCAGAGGGTGTCATAATGATCCTAAACTTTTAATTTTGTGCAGTTTTGACCTTGTCAGCCAGAGATATTGAGATGAAAACACCTAATTTTATGCTTTTAATTTTTTAACTAGGTGGCGCTATACATGAAATAAGTGGTAATGGGATGGGTTGACATGCCCCCTTAAGACCAACATACAAAAAAAGGTGGACCTCCTAGGCCCTACGGTTCTCGAGATATTCACAGAAAACTGTCTCCGGCCACCTACAGGCCAGTTGGTGTATAGTAACATAAATTAATTTATTGTGTGGCCCCCCATTAACGGAATTCCACAAAACTTGGCGTGCATACAGAGGGTGTCATAATGATCCTACACTTCCAATTTCGTGCAGTTTTGACTATGTTAGGTCACAGATACCTTCAATTACACCACCTCATTTTTACTTTTGTGTTTAACTAGGTGGCGCTATACATGAAATGAGTGGTTATGGAATGCGTTGACATGGCCCCCTTGAGATCAACATACAAAAAAATAATGGTCCTCCTAAACCTTACGGTTCTCGAGATATTCACAGAAAACTGTGTCTGCCCCCACCCTCCTTTCGGGGTGCAGTCCAGCGCGGGGCTACAGATCAAAACGAAAAACGATGGTTCCATGCTATCCATATGGGGTTACATGCCCACCAAGTTTTGTCTACCCCGGTCTTTCAGTGTCCCGGGGAATCATTGACGGAAATTTGGACATGCGAAAAAAAAAAAAAAAAAAAAAAAATCTGACTAAACCTATATGACCGCCGCTTCGCTGCGCGGCGGTCATAATAACACCAAAGGACATTTTAGTGAAGATATCCTCTTAAGTTCTTAGCAGTGTTTATTACAAACAAGTGTTCGTTTTGTTTTGTCATACCCAGAGGAGACTAGTCATGTGGAACGCACGGAGTTGAAAGTACAGGCTAAACAAACTGAATGGAGGGTGGTGGTTTTACCTTTTCCTGGAGATGTGTACGCAAAATACATCGTATACGTGCTGAGGACCAAGGTAAATGTAAGCCCGAAATGCAGCTTCCAACGAACCCAAGGTCTTCGCGCCATGATGATCTGGGTTGCTAAAGGAGGTTTGAAGCCACTGGCTATCGCTATGCAAATGGAAAAGAGCCGCATCTTCAAACTCCCGCGGTAACGTCACCGCACTTTTGACGCATAGACCAGACAGGTAGGCCTACAACCTCAAACGACACAAGTAGTCTAAACCTAAAGTCATGCTGTGGTGTGGGCTACTAAAAAAGTCAAATGGAAAGAAATCGTGTATTTTGAGTTGTATGCGTGGGAGGGAGCCTGCGAGTGCATGTTAAGGGAGATTGCCTACTTCCTGCCTACACACACACACACACACACATACAGGCCTACTCACACGCAAGGGTGTAGTGGTAAACTACAGTAAGAGGTGGGTAAACTCAATTCCGTATACAGTAAGGTGGACTGCGACATGCATCCGATTTTTAACCCTCCTGTCCTTTTTTTTTTTTTTTTTTTTTTTTTTTTTTTTTAATTCTCTCAAAAATAGTGTTATTTTGACTATCATTATAGGCTCCATGACTCTGTCAACACAGTGCATCTGAACACGTTTGGATAATTTGCATAACAATGTGGGTGTGTTATTTAACTTTAGAACACCCATGTGCATTCCCGGCCATTAGAAATAAATGGTGAGAAAATAGTCAGTGTATAAAATTGATTCCAGGCACATACCTATTGATTAGATGGACTCTCTGCTTCTGTACATTCACACACACACACACACACACACACACACTAACACACCCTCATTCCCCTTCTTTGCTTTTGTCAGCCCCCACAGAACCAATCCCCTTCCCTTTCTATTTCTGACTTGCATGAGCTCAGGTTGATGAGGCCTGTAGGCCATAAATAGCAAATGGATGTTCAAAACTGGTAATATCCAGTAGAACTTAAGTTGATACAAAGATCTGTCACAACATTAAATTATATTGTTATAATGCAGTGGTCATTTTTGACTGGGAACACAAAACTAGTAAACATGAAACGAACAGGAGGGTTGGAGAAGGCATTCAGAATAAGGCTGTAGTCATTATGTCAACATTGTGTGTGTTTGTGGGTCAAATCTGTGGCGGGGTTTGGGGGACCCCCAAACAGAATTTCAATACATTTCCTGTCGTGCAAAAATATTATTAAAAATCACAAACAAGTCATTAGTTAAGTTAGTCAATTTGGGTATTCCAAACTGTAGACAGACATAGGCATGAATGAATCCAATTAAGATAGGGGGGTCCGGGGGCATACTCCCCGGGAAGATTTTTTAAAAATGACCCTTTAAATGATGGCTTCTGGTGAGTTTTGTGGAAAGAGAAGAGAAGGGTGGAGAAGAAGCAACTTCACACAGAGGCTTGTGCTTCAGGGCCCCCTGAACTCTTGGGTTGGGCCCAGTAGGCCCATCCCTGGATATAGACCTGTGGTATGACTCCATTTGTCTCCAAAATGTATATTTTAAAATAAATTACAAACTAGAGTATCTTTATATAACCTCTATTATTACAGTACACAGAATACTAATTGACTAATTACTGGCCCCAGGGGCCCAAGGGGTCAGGGGGCCCTGAAGCCCAAGCCATTGCATGGAATCACTGCCTCAATATCAACAAATCAGGATGTAGGCTTAGCCTGGCTAGCGCCACCACTTCTCAATGAGACGTGGTCTGGGAACCAAATGTTCATTTTCTCGTATTTGAAAAAAATACCCAGATCCGTTTATTGGGTGCCACGGATGTCTATCAAATGCGTCTGTGCATAGCTCATCATCGTCTTGCTTTCCCCCCTGTTCTGTGATTGGTTCCCTATCTCAGGCGAAAATTTGCTCCATGGTCTCCAGGCTGCCTTAGCAGTGTGAATCAAATCGCGCGCAAGGCAGCATGGGAACACCCAGGCTAATGTAGGCTATGAATCTGATTGAATTAAAGTATTGGTCATCCCCAAAATGCACCAGAATACAGGAAATCACATCAAACAAATAAAAAAAATCTGGGTGAGGACCCAGATATGTGACCCACACATGCAAACTAGTGAGACTTCAATTATTCCACTAGTTAACTAGTGGACAAAAACAGTCAGCTTGTTTGTGTTTTTAGGTGTAACTAGTGAACAAAATACGCATGCCACTACAACACCCTCACTAGTAAACTAGTGGGTATTTTGGCATTTACATCCTAACAAGTGACCATTTTGGCATCTCACTAGTTAACTAGTGGGGCTGAAATGGCCTTCACTAGTTAACTAGTGGGCATTTTGGGGCACACTAGTAAACTAATGACACTTTTTGCACCTCACTAGTTAACTAGTCGAATGGAAATTGCCATCACTAGTTCACTAGTGGGTGTTTTGGTGCACAGTAGTAAACTAGTGACACTTTTTAGACCTCACTAGTTAACTAGTGGGCATTTGTGTTTTCACTAGTTAACTTGTGAGCAGTTCTGCCTTCACTAGTTTACATGTAAGTGTCACACTGAAGCCACTAGTTTACTAGCTAGAGTACCTTTGGTCAGCATGTTAACTTGTGTGCCACATGCAAATGTTGTGGGTGGGATTTCGTGAAATTCTGCACTGTGATTGGTTGTCATGTTCTATTTGGACATAGGGAGCCAATAGAAAGCCTCAATTTCCAGAATTCTCCGCCTGCTAATTTGAATTCTGCGCCACTAGTTGACTAGTGTGAATTTTGTCTTGAACTAGTTTACTAGTATACATTTATGACTTCACTAGTTAACTAGTTTGGACAAATGATGCATCAACTAGTTAACTAGTGAGCCTACTGCCATCACCTATCTAGCTAGAAAGCCATTTATGGTTCACTAATTAACTAGTGACATTGAATAAACAGTGAATAAATGCGCAGAATGACACATGCACGCACAAATTCATCATTTAAAATGAAAGGGCAGTGCGTTTCACTTTCGCTATTGCGAGGAAAATAGGCTACAATATGGAAAATGCTTCAAAGTTCCCTTTGAGTCTTATCGGCTCCAAAAAATAATGGGGTTTCCTTAGCCTGTGCTACACTTTTCCAACAAGATTTGTGAGAATTGGTCCAGTAGTTTTTGCGATATTGTTGACAGCCCTACCGCACCGCAGTAGCCTGCCATATGGTACAATAAATGGAAGCTTTTTATAGCGCACACCACTAGCGAAAAACGAAAAATGTTTGATGCATTACTTGGTATGATTTGTGTGATCATTACTTACTGTAAGCAGTCGAACAATAAAACATTTAGTCAAAACACTGTGACAAATTTACCTGTAGCCCTGAATCTTCCCTATCTGAGCAACAACCTGGCCGGGGTTCCTCTGTCACCAATAATTGCAATATTGATGTCATGAGCAGTGACACAGCACGACTCAAAACTTGAAGAAGACCAGTAGTAATCAGGTCTACTTTTAATTTTATAAATACCTAACACTTAAAATTCAATTGACCACCATGTCTTTATTCAAGTTCACCTGCTGCTGTGACCCTGCCACACCACTGCTGTCTGATAAAGGTGGTGGCTGGGATAATGTTCTCATTAGTTTTATATTTTGTTGCTCACTGGCCATCCTCCATGTTGTACACTTTTTTCTCTTTCTCTCTCTCTCTCACACACACACACACACACACATCTATGCACATTGACTCTCACAAACACATTCACAATCCCCCAGCCACCCACACCCACACAAACACAAACACATATGCACACACTTAACTTACAAATAAAGTTCATGCGATAGCCTAGGCTACTTTACACATAGCCTTTTCAGTGCATGTTTAACAGTACTAGGCTAATAGGCTACAGCAGGTTGTCTTTAAGAGGGGAAATTGTATGACAACAATAACACGTCACATGAATATTTGGCATAGGCTACATCACAAAATCGCATAAATGGAAACCAAACTGGTAGACAAAGGCAAACACTTTAACAGGGGACATTAATGGCCCCAGCCATGGCGCAACTGGCTGGGGCACCTGCACCGCACGCCTGCGACCCGGGTTCAATTCCCGCCCCGTGGTCTTTTCCAGATCCCACCCCGACTCTCTCTCCCACTCACTTCCTGTCACTGCCACTATCCTGTCGCATTAAAGGCATAAAAGCCACAAAAAAATGTACTTAAAAAAAAAAAAAAAAGGGGAATTTTTACCAATATTAGCTTTTGAGATGTCTAACTATGGGTTTTTAGGGGTGCTAATTCTATCCCAGCCATTAGTTTTGAATAAAAATAACTCAAAGTCCATGACAAATATCCATAACAAGTGGTTTTATTGAACAATTACAAAACAAAACTTCCTTAATCAGTTTAAGATTTAACAAACCTCATCCCTCAACTCCCCTGCACTCCTTCACTCCTGTTATCATCTGGCTGGTTGATGTTCTGGCAAGAGTTGTTCCAACAAGCAGAATTACACTTGGCTTTTTACCTGAGAGTGTCACAGTCACCTGCACAGTTGCAAGTGGCAAACTTCAGAAGGTAGTCCGGTGCAATGGGATCTGGTGTAGGGACTGGTGCTTAACCATGTTCTCCTTGTTTCTATCCACACTCAAGGACATCTAGTGATGGACTTTGTAGCAGTAGCCAATCTCTGGTCTGGAGATAATGCCCGCAGAGAGTGCTGTTCTGTGTTTTACATTTTGTTGCTCAATGTCCACCATCCATGTTGTACACTCTTTTTTCTCTTTCTCCCCCTCTCTCTCACACACACACACACATCTACATGTTCGCACATTGACTCTCACAAACACATTCACAACCACCCAGCCACCCACACCCACACAAACACATATGCACACACTTAACTTGCAAATAAAGTTCACACCTTCACTGATATGGTCTCTCTCTCTCTCTCTCTCTCTCTCACGCACACACACACACACACACAAAAAGTGAGTACACCCCTAAGTGAAAATGTATCCTGACCATATCCTGACCCTTTTTTGCTTTCTTTGCCGCAAACTCAGCAATGAAATCATAGGCCAGCTTGCAGGTAACGTCTTTTTCAATTAATAGAAGGGCGAGCTCACATGTCTCTCCATATCTCACATGGCAAATAGTTTTTAATAGCTAAAAGTTTCAACTTCGAAAAGCTTTGTTTACCCACTGATCACAATTTCAAAGTTTGGGAAGGTTGGTTCAATCTTTTTACGTTTTAAGTGTAGCCTATCTGTCCCCTTTGAAATTATTATCTCAAAGTACCCTCAGGAAGATGTCAGTGCTTTATGTCCTGGGATTAGACGTGGTCAAATAGGGAAAATGAGAGAGAAATTTGGGGATCACCGATCATGGTTTTGGGAGCCCGTTTGAAAGCCTATAGGCGTCAGCGAAGGAAGTGGGAAATTATTTAACCCTTTGTGCACCGCATGATGCACTTTTTTTTTTTTTTTCAACCTGAATATTGGTGGGGATATTTCAGTCGTCATTTCACATTAGTGTGGACACGTCCTTAAGTCCCCATGCAAATCTATGCCCATGGGTGTAGGCTACTTTCTCTGGAACCAGAGGTCACTAATGTGTGCGTTATTATGACCGCCGCGCAGCGAAGCGGCGGTCATATAGGTTTAGTCAGATTTTTTTTTTTCTTTTTCTTTTTCGCATGCCCAAATTTCCGTCAATGATTCCTGGGACACTGAAAGACCGGGGTACACAAAACTTGGTGGGCATGTAACCCCACATGGATAGCATGGAACCGTCATTTTTCGTTTTGATCTGTAGCCCCCCCGAAAGGAGGGTAGGGCAGACACAGTTCTCTGTGAATATCTTGAGAACTGTAGGGCCTACGATGACCATTTTTTTCCGTATGTTTGCCTCCAGGGGTCATGTTAACCCATTTCATGTGCACACATGTGCACAATCAGATACACACACACACACATACATTCACAGTAATCATACGTATGACACATACTCACACAGTAGACATATGTACGCTTGCATGCACAGGCACATACGCAGGCACACACACAAGCACGCACGCACACACACACACACACACACACACCCACACACACAACCATAAACATAACACAAACAATCAAGAATTTCTCAGAATTATGAACAGGCAAGATGGAGGTGGGGTTGTATAAAATTAATTTTACATGTGAAATCTAATCTAAAATCTAAAAACTAATCATGTTTTGGTACTTGTTGTCTAGCAGATACCAGTGAGAGTTGAGTGTGGATAATGCAATTTAGTGAGACAGTTAGAATCATATAGGCCTTTCAGCGTGATTTATTTCTGTGGGAAAAATGTGCTGGACTGGGCGGCGGTCATATTTTGTACCGCTCTGCGGTACATCTAGTTTACGTTTGATTACATTTCAGATGGTGGTGCTTGTTGGTTTCCTGTAGTATAGCGGTTTTTTTTTCTTTATTAATTTTCTATGTTGGTAGGCTTGGGGGGCATTTTGGTCATATCTGAATATTGGGTATGCTTCACGCCAATATGCCTCACATTCCCCACATTAATAAAGGCAACAAAAGAATGAGTAGACATACACCTTCAAAACACAAAAAATTCCACTAGGGGGTAGCAACGCAATGTTTTTACCAGGCTCTGGCTATTATTTCCACTTCCACCAGTTCTGTGACATCTGTTCACAACAGATTTTTAAATATCAGGCGGAGTCAGTGAGGTTCTTAGCATTACAAAGCCAAGAGTTAAACATCATTATACTTTTATATCATTTTTAACACGAATACTGACGTGGGTAATATTGAGTCCTAAGTGTTTTTTTGTCTGTGGGGACTCAAATGGTTAAAATGACCTCCCTAGAACTAAGTCAAGCCAACGACCCAGAATGCTTGGTTATTTAACCCAGTAATAACACCCTAATGACCCAATTACTGACAAATTAAGAAAAAATACCTAATGATACTTTTAGATGAGAAAATACAGAGGATGGGACTTTGGCGACCCTAGTGCTGCATATATAGTGCTGATGCACAGCTTCGCCTAACCCATGGATACCAACATGGGATAAATGAGGTGGATAGAACAATGCACAACATACATTAACACTTTGAATGCCGCACTGTTTTCGGAAGCTTTGGCCCAGAGTGCCAGCAATTTAGATCATTGTTGACGATTGAGTGCAACTCTTTATTCAACTTCGACACATGCATAAATCCTTCAGCATTTTAACATGCTCATTCACTAGGTGTAACACCCCAACTGGGTCCATGTACAGGTACACTAAAACAATGCAGGTGATGTTCAATCAGAAATGTTTGTGCTGGCTGAAAAGCCTTCCAGGAAGTGTGTGACATATACAGTAGGCATTGCCACAGCATTGTTGGAAGGCCTACTTACCTGAATTGGACTTTTAGAGTTCATTGTGTTCAAACACACTCCACATGATCCAAGAACTTGTCACTTATCCATATAGAGACCCATGTAATCATCGGCCATGCTAAATCTGAAAATAGAGCCACCATGACATACCTGTGGAGGATAGCACTTTTTAAAACTGTCACTTCTTGTTATTTTTTCCATACTGTGTGTCTTCTCAATTTGAGGCGACAGGGAAGAAGACATGCAAGAAAGAGTCTCAAGGACAGAGGGAGCAACACCAGGGCTTAACTTGAGCCGGAACACGCCGGAACATGTTCCGGCACCTCCGACCATGGATCCGGAACCTTTTTTATTGGATCCGTCAACTCTATACGTCAATATAAAAAATAAATCGCCTAAAAGAAAAATAAATAAATTACTGTTTGTGTAGTGTTCAATGTTGATATCTTTCTTATTAGTCTTTAGAAATAGGGAAGACCAAAAAGGATACAACAAGCTAATCGAGGATTTGAAAGTGCTTTACAATATTGGCCATAGTACAGCGGTTAAGCCCTCAAATCAAGGGGAATTGTGCACTTTTTGAAAGAAACATGAAACTTCTACCATAGTTAGGTTATACCATAAGGTTTATTTTCAGATTGGGAGGGAAGTCAAATTTGACCTCTGAGGCCCGGGAGAGGTCAAATCCAAGATGGCCGCCAATAATATTCAAAAGTGCCTCACGTTGGAACCAAACACAATAGAAAAACACTTAAGGTGTCATTACCACAGGAGGGTGACGCGCTGTTCGGGGAGAGAGAATGTGAGACGCTCTGCCAGCAGTTTTGCATCGATAGCCCGCGGAATGTCATCAGGGCTTTCAGGGAATACCACCTCTACCATCTCCTCCCCATTTGCCTTGTCGGCCCGCCACTTGCCCGGTTCAACCCATTTCCTTACGTGAGGTCATGGATTTCTAAAGGACATAGGTGTAGAGGAAAAAAGCAGGGTAGTGGAGCAGGCCGGGGGTCTGGATGCTGTGTGGGCCATTTTGGACAAGTAGGCTAGGCCTAGGCTACGGTAGGAAGAAATCGTGCTTCCACGCTGTATCTAGTTGATCATTGATTACTGGGTGTGGGTGGTCATCATTGCAATATATAGCATACTTTAGCGCTTGCGGCTTTTAGCCCCTTGTTGGACTGTTTTGTTGGTTCCCCTGTATCTCCTGTTTTCCCTGTCTGTGTGCGCGCTTGTGTGTGCTTGTGTGTGTGCGCGTGAGTGTTTGTGTCTCCCGCTCCCTCTCTGTGTCATATTATGTGTCTGTTGTAACCTCATGTAACAGTTCGTAGGATATCGTACTAAAAGTATGACCAAAAAATCCATACGATATCCACTAAAATCTGGCAGACGAGCGATCAAAGCACATGCGCAATCTAGCAGTGTAGAACTCACTTCGTTGTTATCGGTGCGCCTGCGTTTAGACCTCGGAGAGCTTCAGCCTCCTGAAAGGTAGGTGCAGTAAACCTGGGCATTTTAAAATCTGATTAGCATTAAAAGCAGGCAATAATATAAATGCAGATGAAAGCAGCGGTCGTCTAACTTGATAGGTCAATGTAGTTTGCCAAAGTAGTTAACGTGATACATAGCCTATGAAGACGGTAAGTTAAAGAATTGTTGCTAATTTATGCTAATAATAACTTAGCTAGAGAAGACGTAACTGTGTTTTAAATAGATATCATCAATTTCGTGGAATTACAACACAAAAAAAACAAAAACGCCAACATCGTTTTTCTTCTTGTCCGTGTCTGTCTTACTGTCTGTTTAGTAGAGGTCATGTGACACATGCCACCACAAGAAATTGCGGAAACGCATCGTAGAGCGAGAGCCATGTGGGGTAAATTTATAATAATAATGTTGTTGTGTTGTTTTTTGCTGTTTCGAACAAAATAGGGATCCGTATCCTGACCAAAACTCCTTCATGCTGTAAAACGACTAGAATCACGCGAATTTAGTGCAATTTCTTAGTACAATTCAATGTCTTATAAGGGTAAAAGACGTGGACAAATACGTGATAATTAACCAAATAAATCATTGTTCACGACGTTATGGTTAAACTATCGAAATGAGTGCGATGGTGATACAATCTTTTCAATTAGTTGACATGGTGTTTGACATTAAATTATAAGCAGGTCATATTGTTTCACGTAATAAGCTATTTGTTTCTTTGGGTCTGGGTAATTCATGTGACAAATTCTGTTATAGGCTACTACCGTTTTTCTGAAAAACAAAGCAGTACAACAACATTTCTATCTCCAAAATAGTGCATTTCTGCAGTGTTCTACGTAGTGCAATGCAGCTTTTAATGTCCAAAGTAGCCTATACTGTATTTTCCTGCATAAGAACTACAAATACTCCTCCAAAACTACACTGTTGACACTTGAAGTTGTGGAATTATATTTTAGTAGCCTGCTATTCTAGTATTTGAATACATACCCACATCAGTTTTACCCTTGTCTCACCTATATACAATATATGTCTATGAATTGCAGTAGTGATAAAATGAAATAGGAAAGAAAGGTGTCCTGTGGGGTGTACTACGAATCTCGATTAGTGGGTTAGCGAGGTATGTTGCGCTCAAAGCAAGGGTATGCTGTGACACGAAAGTGGTTCAGTTTTAGCGTCGCTGTATCACCATGGTACCTTATGCTGTCAACCAAATCTGGGGGTCGTTTCTAGAAAGCATCGTTTGCTAACTTGCGTCGCAACCTTGGTAGTTCGCTCCATCGTTCTTGGATTTGGTGTTTCTAGAAAGGGTAGTTCGAACTGTCAATCGCAAACAAGGACGCAAAGTTTGGTCGTTTGAACTACTGCCCCTAGGCAGTCGCACTTGTGTCGTTCCTTGGTAGTTCCTGTTGGTGTCCGGAGCGCCTAACCAAAAATCACAACCGCCTAACCAAAATTTGCGAAGTGGATGTTTATCTCGTGACTCAATGATTGATCTATCCTGTAGCTTAATTTTGATTAAGACACTGCTCCCCTACTTGGCTCATTCTTGCTATTTATGTTAATTAAAGTATTGCCTTGCTTTTAGTATTCTAATCTTCACAGTCCCTAACAACAGCAGTGTTAAATGGTGTAGTGGCTAAAGCAGATGACTTACTATCCCAACGTTGTAGGTTCGATTTTCTGATGATGTGAGATTGTCCTCTTGCTTCTCGCTGCAGGTGAACTAGTGTGACACGTAGATTCAATTGTTTTTGACTGATGTATTGTACCTATGGTCTCTCGATGTAGAGTAATTATATACATAAATATGTATGGTCAAAACCTATTGTTGTGTCTCGTAGGCCTACTCTTACTCAGAGATGAAAAGAAGAGATAGGATGCGAACTCCGGCCGAGCGCGCAGTGGACCAACGCGCTGCCGTTAAGCCACGAGACAGTTAATAACCTATGGGATACCCAGATATTTGTCCAGGCTATATATTTTTTCCAACACATAGATATTTAACACAAATAATGACTCATATTGGTCTGCTTAAGTTAACTGTTTTATATGCTTGCAATAGGTTTAGGTTTTGGCTGATGCCAATGACAATACCAGCATTAATCACTCGGTTTAGATTAGAAACATGTCGACATAGGCCGTGACAGAACATTTCTAGGGGGTGAGGTATTACACGTTGCCACTGTTTCCACCAATGATATGTATCGCTGCATCATCAACAACGTTGTTGGAACTATGGTGTTCGAACGTCGGAGGTAGCGAATTGCGACACAGGTACGATGCTTTCTGGAAACAGGTGTAACAGTGTCGTTGTTTAGTCGCAAGTTGCGTTGTACCATGGTGGTTGAGCAATGTCGTTGCTAACTTTTCTAGAAACGACCCCCTGGTCGGGACCAGGTTATCGGCTAAGATTTCGGATTAGATCGGCTCCTTAAAGCACTAAGCGCAGCTTCCTAGCCCCTCCTCTGACAATGGCGTCACCATTCGTAGGTATTCCCGTGGATCTCGGTGCACGCATCGTGCAAGGGTCCCTCTGGAGACAGGGGGTGTTTCGGGACAGATCCGATCCTTTAGCATTGCCTGAGGATATACTTTATGAGAGATACAGGTTCTCATCAGAGGGTATTCGCTATTTGATTGCTCTTGTTGGACCTTATGTAGGTAATGCCACAAAAAGAAGCTGTGCGCTTACTGTTGCGCAGTGTGTCTATTTCACTGCGTTTTTTGCCACGGGAACATATTTATTTACATGCAGTTGGTGATGCGGAAAACCTAAGCAAAAACACGGTGTGCCGTGCAATCCAAAAGGTTGTAGCTGCACTTTAATAAATTATTAGACGTGTTCGTGGTGTTTCCTGGCTTTCTGCCCCCTCAAACCGTGAAGGAAGGATTCTATCAACTTTCAGGTGATACAAAACCACTAAATGTGTGGCGGTAGAGCGTCAGTCTTGAATGTGTGCGTGCGGGGTTCGTCCCTCAAGCATTATCTACTTACATTACATTACATTTGGCTGACGCATTTGTAACCAAAGCGACTAACAACATGATAATGATATCCAGACTATGTAAAACAAATGCCATTTGCAGATGACTTGTGACCATCAGCTGATGGTAACAAGTGTGGACGCCAAATGGCCCGGCTCGGTGCACGACTCGCGCATATTCCGGGAGTCCAGTCTTTGCCATCAGTTCAAGCAAGGTGTGCCAATTACACAAGAGCACTAACTCTAAATGTATAGTAACGCATTAACCACACCGTGTTATCCCCCTTTAATAGGCCGTTACGATGGATTACTTGTAGGGGACAGAGGATATGCCTGCATGCGGTTCCTAATGACTCCGTGACTCTACAGAGTCGGCCAGAGGGCCGCTTCAACAGGGCCCTCAGCACATGCAGGGTGAGGATTGAAATGACATTTGGGATACTCAAGTCCCGCTTCAACTGCCTCCGGGGTCTGAGGGTGAAGCCGGAAAGAGCCAGCCAGATCATCACTGCATGTGTGGTGCTCCATAACATTGCCAGCATTAGGAAGGAGAGAACCCCTCATGTGCCATTGGTGGCTGATGACGTTGTGGAGCCCATCACTGTAGACCAGGGGTCCCCAACCTTTTATGTACCATGGACCGGTTTGATTCCTATTTTTTTTCCACGGACCGGCGGCGGGGGTGGGGGTTCCATGTTCCATATGTGTTGTGCATGCATTACTTGAAAAGAACTAGCTCTAGTTATGTATGAACAGTGAAGGTAACGATCTCTTAAACATGTGAAAAACGTGAACTTGAAGAAGTGAAAATTTAACAATATGAACTATGAATATTGAACAACTTGAAGTACATCTATAGCCTACGTGTGAACATCCTTAACAAAATATGGGAACAAAACCGAATATAATCAGTGGGAGCCCTGGTTATGGAATGATGGAAGACAGTGACACCCTCAGTGTGTTTGAAATGTCCAGTCGATTGCGCAATTTGGTCTTAGTTGCAGTCATTGCCGAAAACCCGGCCTCGTGGTGGGAAATGGTAGCAACGTCTTCAGCGCTTTTACGGCTATCTCGGGATATTCTGCTTTGTTATTGATCCAAAAACCCGCCAGAGAGGTTTCCTTATAGACACTGTCATTTTCAATTTCGATCAACTGCTCTTCCTCCTATTTGACAAGTTAGGACTATTTGGGATATTGACAAATGGGTTGCGGACCCACTCATTGGTTTGCCGTGGATCTTTGGAGGATGGGAAGTAACGCTCAAACTCATTTGAAAGCGCAACAAGGTGATCGCGCACCAGCTGCGAGAGAAAGGGCCCTGCCTCAGTCTCTCCCAAAACCCCCACTACTGTTTGGAACATATCAAATACACCCGGTCCACTCGCCGTCCCCACAAATCAAGCTTGGCTTTAAATGCAGCGACTTTTATCTGACAGTCGCCATTCTCCCCTGGAGTGACCGGTTGAGGTCATTAAGCAATCCGAATATGTCACACAGGTAAGCGAAGTTTTGACACCCAGTCCTCATCACTAAAATGTGCAGCTTTTTTTTTTCTGTAAGAAATCTCTGCAGCAGCTCTCTCAACTCAAACACTCTGGCCAGTGACCTGCTAAAGATGCTTGTTTTTGTTGCTCATTCTAGCAGTTTAGCTAACCGTGTGACATACCGTTAGCCAAGAACTGATCAAGTGAAGTGAGCTGACCTGAGGCTGCGCAGCGCTGAAGGCAATATGTAAAAGTGTTGAAGGCGGGACAGACAGACGTAAGAAAATAGACCTTGCAAAATGCAAACATGCGTGCAATCAAACAACTGCATATAGGCCTATGCCATGTAAAAACGTGACATTATTGCGAATTAAATTTAGTTTAGTTTGCATGCATTTTTTTTTTAACTCATGTCGTAGGCTACGGCCCGGTTAGGAATGTCCCGGTGGTTGGGGACCGCTGCTGTAGATCATCCCACAGGAGTGGCCGTCAGACAGGCGATCACCAACCAGTTTTTTGAATAGAGTTTACAGGTTTTTACAGGTGAATGTTCAATAGAATTTAGGTGTCCTCAGGGAAGGAATTAGTGCTTTTTCGTTGGTTGATGTTGGAGCCCTTTGTTTTGTGTGTGTTGAGGAAATACAATAGAGAAATTCATTTGTTCACAACTCTTGACTTTATTTGCTTATTCGCGCATTTGCTGTGAATGTAGAAAAAGAACATTATTTCAGAGGGTCAGTCTGGGTTCACCAAAGTCAATCTAGGTCCTACATCATAGCCTACCCTCTCGAGGAGCTGAATCTCTAGCTTGAGCTTCTTAATCTCCAGGAGTTTTTTGGCGTTGTCCAGCTCAAGGTTGCGCTTATACAGCGCCCTTACAGTGTCTGTTCCGACCTATAGAAATTATTGGTTAAAATAATAATTAACTGGTGGCGCACCTTACAAAAGGAGTAACCTAGATCAAAACCTTGTCAGTCCCACGAGAAGGTCCTGTAGGGGGCTCATCTATGGTCTCACCCCTCTGTAGAATACATGATCAAAAGGAAGAGTCATGTGAAACTGTTAGGCTACATTACAGCACTGCTCGGTTGAGTTTCCCATTGGGATTGCTCTTTAAGGTGCAAAGTGGAGGCACTATTAAGGTGGATAGTGTTGTGTCGTCCATCACCCCTTACACAACCAACAGCTATGTCAGTGACATAATAGGCATTTTGTATTCTGCAAAGTCATGTTATCGGTTTGAGACTTATTATTAGGAATCACCTCCATAGTCGCCCTGGACTCACAGGCCGACAGTGTGTCCATCATCCCTGTCCTTGAAGAATCAGGGGAACATATTAGAGGCAATTTTTGCCGACATTCTGGCAACATTTAGGACAGTACATGCCACTTTGCTCTGACAGTTAGGCTACCTCGGTTTCGAGAGTGAATACATCCACTGACAGCGGCTCCGCTAGTACGATGTTCATACCTTCTACTGTGAATTACACAAATTGAATTTACACGCAATGATGTGATATTTCATGACCAACACAATTATGTATGTTAATTGCCAATACATACCCATTACAAAAGCATTTGCCGGGAATGAGGCAGTGGGGTCAGATGATGTGCCCCCCTTCCACCCCTGCCATCATCGGCCGCCATTCATTGTTATCAAGGGCCAGCTCCTCCGAAACAGTGAAGGGCGGTGGCGTCCACAGTGGCCTTTGATGAGTTCCTTTTTTTATTTGCTACAGTAATCAACATCAGGTTAAACGTTAGAGCCTTGCTATTGCAAGTCCTTGGAAACAATCACCTGACATAATTCACATTGACTTTACCACATTGAATTATGTTCTTATGCTTGTTCCTGACTTGGATCCATGTTCTCAATGACGTGCTGGCGCAACATCTGGATGGGGGAAAAGGCAACGCATACAAAATTGTAACGAACACGCAAGAAACGAACCCCGGTCGCTGGGGTGCTAAGCGCTTACTAACCCACTAAGCCACCATCTCGCACTCCTAATTCCCTCAAACATAAGGTATACAATTTTTGCATTGGGTGGTTGATTAGATTACAGAATGAAATATATTTCCACTAAGCAGGTTGGACATTTTTTTTTCACATTGAAATCAGTACAATACGATTACTGGCGAACAATTCAGCCTGTGGCATGGGCCTATTTCTTTTCCAGACAATATGCAGGGAATTTCACTTACGAATTTACGCGATCTGCTATTTTTTGCCAGCACGCCACCCTAGCCTTATTGTGAGCAACCGTGTTGCCCCTCGCTGTGATTTGGTGCTTCATCTCCTCATAGGAGTTCATTATAATCACTTGTTCCTCCTGTGTGAAATACAGCGCTCTTGTTCTATGATCCATTTTCTGACGTTGGGAGTAAAATGACGCGATGAACGCCCTTTTTATGAAAACGCGCATTGAACCTAAAGAGGAAAACCTGGCTTGACAAATTGAGTCGTCAGTGAGCTTTGTGGTACCGTTTAACTTTGATTGCGAGTTTCGTATTTGTCGATCTAGGTTATCCGAAGAAAGCCTGGGTATGTTCAACGATGTTCGTAGTATACCCCACTGATGTGTTGTTTAGGCAAGGCCGTAGTCATGATGTCAACATTGGGGGGGACCAAATCTGTGGTGGTGTCTGAGAGACCCCCAAATAGAATTTCAATACATTTCCTACCATGCAAAAAAATATTATTAAAAATCACAACAGTCAATTATTAAGGTATTCCAAACTTTTGACATAGGCATGGCATGGATGGATGGATTATGAACCCCTGGACACAGATGCCCCCCTCAGATAGACGGGTCCTGAGGCATTCTCCCACGGAAGATTTTTTTTTAAAATTACCCTTTAAATGATGACTTCTGGTGAGTTTTGTGAAAAGAGAAGGGTGGAGAAGGCCCAGTAAGCCCATTCAGTAATCCATCCCTGGACCTGTATTATGACTCCATTTGTCTTCAAAATGTATACTTTAAAAGGAATTACAAACTAGAGTATCTTTGTTAAACTCTATATTACACAGAATATGGTTCTTTGACTTTTTACTTACACTAAAGGTAAACTAAAGGTTTTAAACTAAGGCTTAGACTCATAGGTTTGGACCTATAGCCTAATAAGATTTTGTCTTTTAATTTAGATTTTATTATGCTGGTGGCTAATCACACAATTTTAACGTAGTTTGAAAGGAATTTAGGAATAGGCTACTAAGACAGGCCCCTCTTCTGTCTGACTCACCTCATGTTACCCCCTGCATTATAGACTGGCTTCTGAGAGAAATTATGTTTTGTGCCAACATGTAGAAACACTAGGCCTACTACAGCCTTTAATTGATGAATGGAGGTGCAAATTCCTTTCTTTGGCGATTCACATTAACTGTAGGCTATCACCGCCAGTGCATTGTAAAAGTTTTTTCCAACTTGTGTGCCGTCGCCACATTTAATTCCTACGTTTTGCCTGCATGGATGCGCGACTGAGTGCGCATCTAAATAATATGCAAGATGCAACAACCATTTCTAAGAGGCCTATAAATGGCCATTTCTGGCATTACTACTAGCATATGAATGCATTATTTATGTTGAAAGACATGTGAAGGAAATGAATGACCCAGGCTTGCACAAATTCATCATTTAAAATAAAATGTTTCACTTTCATTATTATTCCGAGAATAGGCTACAATATGGAAAATGTTTCAAAGTTCCCTTTGAGTCTGATCGGCCCCAAAAATATATGGGATTTCCTTAGCCTGTGCTACACCTTTCCAACAAGTTTTGTGAAAATTGTACCGGTAGCTGCGATATTGTTGACAGCCCTACCTCACCGCAGTAGGGTGCAGTAAATTGTATAAATAGCTTTTGATAGTCACTAACGAAAAACCACCAGGACAAACCACTCAGGGGTGTAGGCTACTCTGGAACCATCACTAGGTCACTAATTTTTGCATTATTTACGTTTGATTACATTTCAGATGGTGGTGCGTGTTGGTTTCCTGTAGGCCTACTGTAGTATAACGCTTTTTTCTGTCTTTATTTTTCTATGTCCGAAATTTTGGTCATATTTGAATATTGGGGGGGACACTCAATGTCTATGGTGACGACGGCCCTGTGTTTAGGGATGGTCCTGCAATGTTTTCTTGACATATCTTTATGCCTTTTTTTCTCCCCTCTACTTATGTTTTCACAGATCCTTGCTCCTGATATCCTGATGTATGGGTTGCATTTCATTATACGACTCCAACAGAACACTCACAGAAAGGAGAGTGGTGTCAAACTACAAGACAGCCAGCATGTAAACAAAGGCCTTGTTTGTCCTTGTCTGGCACTCATTTGTTTACTTCCTGAAGAGGCTGAAGCATGCTGGCCTTGACACCTCAGTCCTTACGTCACGTTTACATTACTTTTACTGCGATGGTTGCTATGGTAGATATGGTTGTTGCTGTGCTAAATATAGGCCCATCTATCTATAAAGCAAGAAGCGTCTGTGTGTCTGTGGCACACATATCTCACTGACCGTTTGTCAGACTGATTTCAAACTTGGCAGGTGTCTTGCTACAGGCATGAGTAAGTGCAGTGCCAAATAATTTTTCGTTGTTTGAATAAGAAATGCAAAAGATATCGTTAAATATATTGGTAAACTGTACTGTAAGCTACCAGTGAGGATAGAAGCAGGGCTTTGGCAGAACTGGATCAGTGTAGGTTACACGGGTAAAAACTTAAGCGAGTGCAAGATAACTCCACAGATTTTGCAACAACACGCCAGCACACACAGGTAGGCTATGCAGTGGCTCTTCAAAATGACGTAAAAAATGATGTGCAATAAGCGGACACTTCGAATAGCCCAGGCTACTTTGGACTGTCTTTAGACTTTGAATAAGCAAACAACAATTCCAACTGAAAATTGAAACGAGCGATAATGGTCCCGAATTAAAGAACGTCTCAGAATGCCACACATGCAAAGCATAACCAGCAACAAGCAACGAGTGGCAGGCAGAGTGTGATGTCACTTACTGTAGGTCTATATGAATAGCCCAGGCTACTTTGGACTGTCTTTAGACTTTGAATAAGCACACAACAATTCCAACTGCAAGGTCCTAAATTGAAACGAGCGATAATAGTCCCGAATTAAAGAACGTCTCAGAATGCCACACATGCAAAGCATAACCAGCGACAAGCAACGAGTGGCAGAAAGAGTGTGATAAGTGTGTCACTTATAGGCCACCAGAGACTGTTTTTGAGTCACACCATTGCAAATTCCATATGATGCATCATTCCACAAAATGGTTTGTTTTCTCTATCATCAAGTTATTCAATAGGCTAAGCATATAGACTTGACTCAAAACAGCTGTTAGGATTATGTCATTTTGATTTGTAAAAAATGTCACATGCAGCCATGCTCAAATTCTGCTCACTTCACATTTATTATATTATTATATTATCTGTAGGCCTATTCATTATTGAATGCTTACCTGGAATTATTTCCCTATCATCCTATTTTTAAAACAGGCCTACCTGCAGGCATGTAATTGGGCTACAGGAATAGCATGTTTGAACGGGCGCTGCACTAGTCTATCTATAAAGCAAGAAGCGTCTGTGTCTGTGGCACGCATATCTCGCTGGCCGTTTGTCAGACTGACCTAAGATTTCGTATGTGGCTCGCGCGTGGCACAAAGGTGTGCACTCTCGATTTTGTAGATTTTTGAATGCATATTTCAAAATATGCTTATTTACATAGGATGTTTATCGCTGCACTGCACTGTTTCCAAGGGGGCCAGTTTTAGGGGAGCTCCACCCCATGGATCGTGTACTGACAGTAGCTAGGTCTCACTTTGATGATAGTCAGTCGCAATTTAAAAAACGGATAAGGCTACTCGGAAACCGCTTGTGGGTTAAGATGACAGATGATTATCATGTCTGACCTCACCAATAAAGACTCCCTGTATGCAGTTTGCTTGCATAAAATGATTATGCGGATTTTGCAACAACATGATGTAGTGACCACTCAAAATAAAAGTATGTGCCATAAACTGACGCTTAAAATAGCCCAGGCTACTTTGGACTTGACACTTTGACTAAACAAACGACAATTCCGACTGCAAGGTCCCAAATTGAAACGAGCGATAGGCTAATGCCACATAGCTAACATTATTCAACAAGTTGCAGACTGAGCGACGTCACTTATCACGCCATCAAACACGGGTAGGTTATGTAGTGACCACTCAAAATAAAAGTATGTTCAATAAACTGACGCTTCGAATAGCATTAGGAAGTTATTCAGTAAGTTATACACACTTAACTCAAAACAGTTGTTAGGCTTATGTCATTCTGATCTGTAGAAATGTCACATGCAGCCATGCCTACATTTATTAGGCTACACATGTATTAGAGGCCACATTAATTATAGGCTAATATATTATAATATTCAGTATTCATTACTGAATGCCTATAGCCTCTAGATGTCAATTACCGGTAATATACGTTATGAGATGTCCCACCTTCCTGCTGACTTTGACATATCATATGGCGTACATAGGCCCATATTGTAGATTGAGAAACCGACTGTACAACTGGTACATGTTGGCCTATCCTATAAAGGGACAGCTGATTTGACCACCTAAACCATATATTTTCTGAAAGCCTATAGCCTCTAGATGTCAATTAATATACGTTATGAGATGTCCCACCTTCCTGATGACTTTGACATATCATATGGCGTACATAGCCCCATATTGTAGATTGAGAAACCGACTGTACAACTGGTACATGTTGGCCTATACTATAAAGGGACAGCTGATTTGACCACCTAAACCATATATTTTCTGAAAGGCCTCAACAATGGTCCTTTTGGTCACAACATGTAATTTTTGACACTATAGTGATAACGACCTGTCCAATCAACAAAGAAAAGCATACCTTGGAGGTAAAATATGGGTCTAGGGACCTGAGTAATATTTCAATGTGACTTTTTCAGAGATATTGACAGTTTATGAGCTAAACATGACTATGATACTAGATTTAAATGGACTTAAAATAAGAAGAACATATCAAAATTGGATTCCTTGTATTAAACAAAGTAGAGAAAATACATTATACAACAATTTAAGACTAAAGGAAGCTGAGATATAACCTTTTCTCTTTTTGCCGGGGGCCATTTTGGATTTTATGGATAACTGCCACTAGGGGGGCCACCCCAACTTGTATCCATGGATTTTTGAAAACCTTAGGCCTATACCTAACACCCTGCCAAAAATCAAAAACTTATCCAGAAGTGCCCAATCTTCATGATTTTTCACATATTCCTTCCCAGCTAAAATGATTTATTGCAGCTGTTATCCATTTTATAGATTTAAATAAAAAGCCATCTAATCTGCCTTGATTCTCTGATCAATCTAGCGGCATGGTGTGGGCTGCAGTGTCTTTTATACAGCAAACGCCATTTGAAAAATGAACAAATCTACAAGGGCAAAAGTGGTGAATGCTTACACCATATGTGAGCCAAATCAGTGTTCATTCAGGGACCCAGCACCGGGCTGAAAAGTGCATACAAAAGTGCATAGTCTTGCACCTATGCAAGCAAGGTAATGTACTTGTTCATGGATAAAAAGATTAGGAGAATGCAGAAAAGAGAATAGGAGAATGCACATTTTGATAAATATTTGGAATATTCTGGAATGGAATATTGGAGGATTTTCTTAAGCTATAGGCTAGCAAAGATTTCACAACATGTATTTTTTTCTTAGATAAGCCTATAATAATATGAATACTTAATGTATAAGCTTTTGTTTTATACAAATGATTACACTCATATAATGTTTAAGTATAATATAAACTCAATATTACTAATAAACACTTGTACAAGATGTGCTTGCTCAATTATAGGTTGATCATCCACCAGCATGAATCCCAGATTAATGGTCCTGCTTCCCTGCTGCAGTGTTTAAAGTGTACTTCAGATGCAGAACAGCACCTCATAAAGGACATTTCATTTAAATCATGGATTGATGGGAATATGTCATGGAGAGGACAGTCAGGGTACCAAGAAAAAGCGTCCCAAGGACAATGAAAAGATATTAGTAATGCCATTTGGACTTGTGATTAAAGGGATACCTGGCTGACCTGACCTTCATGGAGATCTGAAATGTTTCAACTCCATGTAAGGACATTAGTACAGCGGCTAAGGCCAGATTTTTACCTGAATCGTTCAGTTTTTGCAGAAAGCATGAAACTTGGTACAGTTATAGTACTACCCCTAGTGATCAAAAATTGAAATGGACCCCAACACATAGCGCCCCCTAGTGGCTCCTATCTTGACTTCAAATATGGCCACCAAAATATGCCCTTTTTTCTACATTTATAATGCTATGCAGCTTTTAACACATAATATGATATGTCTATAGCCATCTTTCAGCATTATGAAATACATTATGTGACAATCATGCATAATTAAAATGGCAGACATGTTGGATTTTAAGGAAGTAACCATAAATTCTGACACAGAGTCAAAAACTGTGGTGCATTTAGGCTATGTGTGAAGTTTTAACTGTGTGACTAAACCCTGCACTTGCCTGGGCTCAATCCTTCTAATTTGCCCCCTAGAGGCTGGCACGCTAGCAAGGAGCCTAAAACCCATGGATGCTAGCGTCTGTCAAGTCTCTTAAAGAAACATATGCTGCTTCGGTCACAGACAGAAAAGCAGTTTGACTGATACATATTCCATCTTTATCCTTCTTGACTGATTTTTCACTAGTTTCACATTTGGCTTGGGTCAGTGTCACTACTGGTAGCATAAGCCAGTACCTGGAGCCTACAAAGGTTGCACAGGTAGTCCAACTCCTCCAGTATGGCACACCAATACGTTCCATTGCCAGAAGGATTGGTGTGTCTCCCAGAGCAGTCTCAAGAGCATGGAGGAGATTCCAGGAGACAGTTGCTCTAGGAGAGCTGGGCAGGATGGTAGAGGGTCCCTAACCCAACAGCAGGACCTGTATCTGCTCCTTTGTGCAACAACAAACAGTAGGAGCCCTGCCAGAGCCCTACAAAATGACCTCTTCCAGGCCGCTGGTGTGAATGTCTCTGACCACACTGTCAGAAACAGACTTTATGAAGGTGGCCTGAGGGCCCGATGGCCTCTGGAAGGACCTATGCTCACTGCCCAGCACCGTGCAGCTCAATTAGCATTTGCCATAGAATACACAATTGGCAGGTTCACCACTGACACCCTGTGCTTTTCACAAATGAGACCAGGTTCACCCTGAGCACATGTGACGTCTGAATATGTCTTGGAGAATGCAATGCTGCCTGCAACATCATTCAGCATGACTGGTTTGGTGGTGGGCCAGTGATGGTCTGGGGAGGGATATCCTTGGAAAGACACATTTTTTCACTTAGATTTTTGGGGGTCTTTGAATTCAGTCCTCTGTGGATTGGTAATTTTCATTCCCAAATAACGAAGTGGCATCCTTTTGTTCCTAACATATCACTCAGTCCATATCAGTTTAAATCTTACCTCACAGGACGCTTGTTTAACGGATCATGGCTTGGACAGCTGTCCGCACCTCACCATCTCACCACAGGGGTCCCCCAGGGCTCAGTACTGGGCCCCCTTCTCTTTGCTATCCACACCACTTCTTTGGGACAGATTATCCGTTCGCACAGCTTCTCATACCACTGCTATGCAGACGACACACAGCTCTATCTGTTCTTTCCACTTGATGACCCCTTGGTCTCGGCACGGATCTCGGATTGCCTCTCAGACATATCTACATGGATGAAGACACACTCACCTCCCAGCTAAACCTACTATACATCATGACATCAACATCAAAATTGACTCTCTGTCTGTTGCACCTACCAGGGCTGCAAGAAATTTAGGAGTCGTTCTCGACAACCAACTAACCTTCTTTGATCATGTTGCCTCGGTTAAGCCGGTCATGCCGTTTCACACTCTACAACATATGGAAAATCAGGAGACTTGACTCAAGATGCTACCCAACTCCTGGCACAGGCAAGTCACAGTGAAACCACTTCAGATGATCCAGAACGCGCCGGCGCGTCTGGTCTACAATCAACCCAAAAGGGCACATTACCCCGCTGCACTGGCTACTATGGCCGCCCACATCAAATTCAAGTCTCTAACGCTTGCCTACAAAGTAGTCTCCAGTTCTGGCATGGGCATACCTCCCATCTGTTGCGCTCCTCAGACAAATGACGCGCCACGCTAAGGTCAATCCAAACCTTTACCAGTTCCTACTAGAGCAAGGGCATCCCTCTCCATCTTCAGAAAAACTCCTGAAGACCCAACTCCAGAGAATATATCATCTCGTAGCACAACTTACAACTAGATAATTCTAGCACTTACCACCTGACTAAAACTGACACTTGACTGTATAAAAACAGCACTCACTGATGCACCTTTTCCTATTGTTCTCTACCTTTTTTAATTGTTTTAAATTATTTTTCTACAATTGTTGAGAGAATTGTTTTAAAAGCTTTAAACTGTTTACCAGGGGTGCGTTTCCCGTACAACTACGGAGGTTAGCTTTTTACTAACGTGGTACGATGCATCGTTCAACTAACCAACATGTAAGTTACGACTGTTTCCCAAAACCGTCGTGCCTTACATAGTACTGTTTAGTTTGAACCATGTTGGTTTCAACCAACATAGTTCAGACTACAATGGTTGCAGATGTGTTCGGAGAATGTCGGGCTCTGTCAGTTAGAGCCGAACGCATTAAGTCACGTAAAAGTAATGAAATTTGACATTGCATGACGTTTCCTGGGCCCATCAGTTATAATATAAATAATAATAATAATAATAAAAATAATGATAATACTTATTACAACAATAGGCAGTAATTTCAATAGGCCCTAGGCTATGTATGCTTTTAAAAATATATATATAAGGCTATTAATAATAATAATAGGCATAATAATGATAATTTTAATAATAACGTCACAGTCTATTGAACATAGCCTACTAATTAGCCTAATCAGTGAAGCATAAATCGCCAACCGAGCAAATGTGAACAAATAAGTTACACATTTAATGAAACACACCGAATAGCCTATAGGCTAAATACTGGCCAATATTTTCATTTGTTGTAGCGTGACAAGGTGGCGTGAAAGGATAGACCTCTGCATTTCGGATCTTGTAGTCGTAGGTTCGAGCCTCGATAATGATCAATTAACAATGGTGTTGGAATCTTGGATAGGCTCAATCACTAAATATTCCTATGATCGTTTAGAACCTGTAGTCCTAGTTTTAACTACTGATTGGAGACCATATGCTTACTAGCCTAGGCTTAGGATAAATGTATATTATGTTCTATGAAAATTGGCATGGTTAGATTAGATTAAACTTTATTGTCATTGTGCAGAGCACAAGTACAAATACAACCAAATACAGTTTGCATCTAACCAGAAGTGCCAAAAAGGCAGAAAAGTGCAATGTGATATATAAAGTATAGACAGGTGGTGCATAGACAGGACAAGAAATATAGTGCAGTGTAGACAGTAGGTTTGCAGAAGGTGGTTTAGAATAATATAAATGAAATATAAATATGTGCAGTATCCTTACAGCAAGAGCAGAATAAATATGGATATGTAATATGAACAATGTTGAACATGTTGTTATGTAAGTGCTTTGAGTTTCACTCTGTTCTAAAAGCGCTATATAAATGAATACTTTACTTTATGATTGCCCTTCATTTCACTGGAAGTTTTTCATGCCTTTATGCAGCCTTTTTCCAATGTTGCCCTTGTTATGTGTTTTCACTGTGACACTGAAAATTGAATACTGTTACCACACACAAGTATTTCATGATATTTTAAATGCACAGATAGTTTTTTTACCATTACTTTTCATCCATTGTAGTTATGAAGTTGTGTGTTGAATCACAACCACAAAATTACAGTTCACATAGCACAACTGTTAGCTCAAATGGTTGAAGGATCTGCGCCAGCTGTACCAACATACACACACACACACTCACACACACACACAGTGTTACTGTAGGTGCTGCTCATGTTGTTGCCTTCTGCTGCTGAGATAGTAGCAAAGTCTATACTGTTCAAATGCATGTGTATATTCCCTGAGTGCACTGACATTTCAAGACTATGAGCCATGACATCAAAATACATACACAGATTGAAAGGTCACAAAGCAAAGGCAACTTACAATTTTTCCACCTCCCATGACAGGCCTACCCATACCTGGCTGGGCCATGAAGGACAAGTTAAATCAGTGAAAATCATGTCACATTTTGACACTGACCACAGCACTCTGCATGCTCACTTAAGTCCCAGAGGTCTTAAAGTTCTCCAAGGCGAGAGGCTACGCAACATTCTGTCATTGTACCAACATAATTCAGCGTAATTCATGTGTTCAAATATCAAGATCATATAATAACTGAGAGTAGCCTAACTTATACATCCGCTAAACATAGCTTGTGATCAGACAAGATACAACACAAACCCCACTCCACAGGCATACTCACCTCACACCCATCGACTCAGTCTTGAACCCCTGACCTCTGTCATGTAAAGCACACACGCTACAGTCTCTGCCACAGCACAGTCACTTCACCACATCATAATGGGCTGTAGAGTCCATATACCGTTAGCTATGTGTGTGATTAGCAGATGCTTCATCCAAACACACTAACATACGACTACAATGTAACGTTATCCTTTTATAACAATTACAATGCTAGCCTCACATAACAATACCGTTGGCATTCAAAAGCTTTATCACCAGATAACTTAACTTAACTTAACGGGTGTTCGAAAGAATCTGTGCTGACACATTAGCATTAGGCTACATGTAAATTCACGAATAATAACAACACAGATGATTGCGGTCACCATAGCACTTCACCACAGGCCGCTCTGTTGTGGGCTAACTCCACAACAGTTCACTTTCCACTGTACCACATAACGTTGTCCAGTAATATGCAATTGTAGCTTCCAGCAATGCTATGGTATGGTATCCCACAGCAATGTTATGGGATCGTTTAATGGCTACCTCTCATCCATCTGTCCTCTGCGTGTTCCGTCATCAGGGTTCCGTCGTCTACTATGGTTCTTACTACATACTACAGGTCGAGAGGTGTAGCTGTAACTACACAACTTTACGATAGTGGTTGCGAACGTTAGTTGCTACTATGGTTTTGGGAAACACTGACGCTTGTGTCCGCGATGCATCGTGACTATGTAAGTTCCACCACCATAGTTCACACTATCGTTTTGGGGAACAGTTGTGTCGTACTTACATAGTTGCAACCATGTTAGTTGCTACCGTAGTTAGCAACAATGCTTTTGGGAAACGCACTCCAGGTTGTAAGTCGCTTTGGTTAAAAATGCGTCAGCCAAATTAAATGTAATGTAGATGTCCAGCATGATGTTTTTTCCCCATTGAGATCTGATGTGTTTCATTTTTTAAAGTGTATAATTTTTTCAGCAGTAAGAGTTAAGGTTTGCTCAGAAAGAGAAGGTAGAAAATATAGAATTTCTGGCTTATTTTCTTACACGGTGGCCATATTGGAATCTTACCAGATTATATTTGATGCCTCATATATGATTGAGGTTGTGATAAAATGACTTTTCAAACTTTGAAATTGTTTTTGAATGATATTTCTATCATGAATAACAATAGAGATGGTCCTATATTTTCGCCATATTGGATTTCAAAATGGTCAACATCAGGTTTGTTAGGAATGGTGGCCACTAGGGGGTGCTATGTGTTGGGGTCCATTTAAATTTTTGATCACTAGGGGTAGTAGTATAACTGTGCCAAGTTTCATGCTTTCTGCAAAAACGGAACGATTCCGGTGCTTAGCCGCTGTACTACATGAGACATAAATGCTATATCAGTCGCCAGACACTTTAAAGGTGTAATACTGTTGATATTTGAACTCTAGAACAGTCAATAAAATAGTCTTTTCCTACCCCATGCAGAAGCAACTCTGGAGTACTTGCTTATGAGTTTCAGTTGGCTTGGATATAATAATACCTGAATCTTACATTTACATTTATTAATTTGGAAAACGTGTTAATCCAAAGCGATTTATAGCAATATCTTAACATATTAGTCTCCTCTTAAACAGGCTGTGCTAATGTCTACAGCAAGCATATTATTGATGCGAAGATGCATTTGTGTAATATGATTCTACAGCTCAACGTCCTCTCCATAACATGTTTATATGCATACAATTGTGTAAAAAAAACTAATGAGAAAAGATGAAGAAAAGCTAGACGAAAGACGAAATCTATGTTTATCAGTGACTTCTCTTTTCTCATCCATTAGGCCTAATCTACGTGTCATCCTCAAGTAAAGCATTTTCTCCCTCACACTCTAACATTTCAGGGGGTATTTTTTTTATTTTATGTTTTTGCTCATGATTCATTAGCAACATCAGGAAGTGGTTGCATCAGACGCTTTAAATAATAAATGACTCAGGTAGTACTAATTGCTGCATGTCTGACACGTCTTTGTGCTCCTGTCTTACTCAACACCTCAAGATTCCTCCACAGACTAACAAATAGGCATTTCAAAGTCTTGGTAGAGAAATGTTGTGCCAGTCGCATCCCTATGTGCAAAGACATGTGAACGAGACAGTAGCACACACACAGATTCCTGTAAAGAAATTGTGGATTATTTTGGATTAACAGATAATTTTGGTCTGAAACTTTTGCATTTGTTACCAAACTAGATACAAATTATTTTTTGAATGCGAGACTAATGGTCAGGTAATCTCAACTATTATTGTTAAATACATACAGTCGGCAACTAGTCATAATCGTGGTTACCGCCCCCAGTTGCCGTGGTTACTGTGGCTGAAAAGCCCCCGAGGGGGAAAACATTTGTTTCGATTGCATGTAATCTAATGGAGGTGCACCGGCTTGAGTACAGAAAGCACCTATAAAAATATTAAATCTTTTAGCAAACATCACTAAACGGCACAAACACGTTTCAACTGAGAGTTATCTGTGTGTCAAGGAGGTTAAGGGTAACATTAAGTTCCCTCATTTTGCTAATTCCAGTTAAACGGCCAGAACTGTCTCGAGTGTACTCATTGTAGAACTGCTTTCAATGGCCGGACTGTGTAGCTCGGTTTAGCAAGCTAACCCTTTTGCCTTAACATCACATACTCGTAAGTTGCATCTGAATTTATTCTCACATGAATGCACATTCCCTACAATGGCCGTGGGAATAGTTTTAACAAGTAATGTGTACCAGTTGGTTATGTTACACTGACGATATAAAGTTAGCCAGTTGCCAGGTAACCTAATGATGCTACCGTTGAATATAGCTTCCAGAGAAATTTGTCGTCAACATTGGGCAATCAAGGGTGAATTAAGTTGTTAGCATACACTGGGCAGTTAAGTAAACACAATTCCTTCAAATTATTGTGTTCAGAAACAAGCAGAACTCCACCTGAATGTAAAACGAATGTATAAAGTCTAACTGTTAGCTAGTTCGCCCATTGACTTCCATTGTGTGAGATTAGCATGTTTTCCCCCTCGTGGGGGGCGGTAACCTTTCCGAACGTTTTAACCGACTCTATGTATACAACATCCATAATTCCTACTTACTAGTTGTGTGCCACAGCATGAGCAAAACATTCCTACAGAGATAGGTGTTTGATTTGGATATGTGGGTGCAGCTCTATCCTTGTTTGCTGCATTTCTGTATATGAGGTTTGAGGTCAGCCCAGACACCACACATAAATCTTACCGATGTCGGGCCGATGAATGCCGTTATAGTCTAGAAGACATCGCATAGGAAGCGTTTGCTCATTGGTAAGACATCGCCGGGATGTCGGCAAATCATCGAAAACGACAATGAGCCAATGTTTCAACGACTCATCGTTTGCTCATTGGCAAGACATCGCCGGGATGTCGGCAAATCATCGAAAACGACAATGAGCCAATGTTTCAACGACTCATCGTTTGCTCATTGGCAAATCATCGAAAACGACAATGAGCCAATGTTTCAACGACTCATCAAAGCTATGCCCACCCCCGGCTTATACGACCTTTATTTATTTAGGTCGGAACTTCAGATTGCACATTTTACACTAGGCTATAAATGATTAGATCTATAAAGACACAAGATGCCAGAAATATTTTCAATTCATTTTATTTAATGTTTAAAAAAGTCTGAATGATGAAAAAATGCTGTTAGAAAATGTTCCCCCAAAAATCAGGTTCTTCTCTGCAAGAGACAAAAACAACAATTAATTCACCGCAATACTTTCATCTTTAAAGTCTACCCTTAACGATTGCTGTTAAGGAATTTTCATAGATGCAGAGAACCACTACCGAGCTCGGAGAAATAGATTTCAAACCCATTAGCATTACCTCAGCTGATATTTCAATCAAGCAGAGGCGAGCTAATGCCGTTACTTAGCTAGCGTGCTAACGCTGGCCAAAACACAAACTCTGGAAGTGACTAGAGAAAGTTGGGACTGAAACATAGCCTACATTTGCTTTGGGAACTTCGGCTGATGCATTTATCTGTGCATTTCCTCTGTGCAAAGGCGTTATGATGACACGACCAGCAGGTTAGCTCAGCCAAGACAGTAACGTTAGCTAATAGCCTAGCTCCCACTTCTCTCCATACAAAAACGACAGCCTTTCCTGGGTTAAGTAAGTCTCACGGTCAAATAATAACTTGCTATTCTTACACCCAAGCATATTGCTGTCCTTGTACCGGTAATCATGGATGCTTGTAGTGTTAACATTTCGCCATAGCCGCTAGCTAGTTTAACATATTTTCCAGTGTTAGCTCGACTAGCTAACGTGAATTAGTTCACAACGAAGTTGTAATTACCCCAAAACAGCTCTTTATAAAGTAATGTACACCAAGTTATGGCTTAGCCTAGCAGGCAAATATATAAACAGTCATACAGTTGACACAATGCCTATTTTCTGACAATTTACATGAGTGAATTTACCAACCTGAAAATCGCTGCTCCAGGAGGATGTATGTGTGCTGTCTGGGAGGGTTGGCATAATGATGGTTGTATCCCGATATGGTTACTGTTGCATTTGCATTTTAATATCATAGAAATTAAGTTATTTTCGCCAGATCAAACTTGCAGCGAGCAAAACATTTGCTCTGATTCAGCAGCTAGATTTCTGTCATAACTGAAGGACCCAGGAGGGTCTAACAAATGATTCCTCTGCCCACAATCATCTCATGTTGGATACAGCCTCCCAACCACCACCACCACCACACACATACACACACACGCCATTGGACTGTACGCTGTACGTTCATCTGTCCACCCATCCATCTTGTCCCTTTGTCATGGTCCATTACTTAAAAACCCTCCCCACGCAGAGGAGGCACAGCGGGAGAGAAAGACACTGATCAGGGAAGACAAACCCCGAACACTGAGTCATTGAATCGATGCCAAACTAACACTTCTCACCCCCTTAATTTGGTGGCCGGGAAACGTCGCTCTGTGTGCGTGTGACTGTGCGTTGGCTCGATGAGGAGGTGCTGATTTGGCGGTCACCTTTGCTTCATCTCTCTCTGCTCTTCCTCCTCCTCCTCTTCCTCTTCCTGCTATTAAAATGACAGATGTGTGCAAGAAGGAGCCGTCGTCATTGTGCATAAGAGTTTGGGCTCCAAAGTCGAGTCGTGCGCTGCATCTCAAGAGGAACCGTATGAAACAGAGACAGACTGAAAAACACATGCACCCTGCCGAAACACACACACTCACACACATACATACACACACACAAGGGAACATGAAGAGGAGGGAGCACACACAGAGCATGTGTACAACAACAAGGGTGGAAAAACAATAATAGCACAAAGCACAAAGTCCCACTGAGATGAAGTGACCACTTTTACGCATCAGGGAGAATAGCTGGGAATCCAGGAAGCAAGTGTGGCTACAAAGAAGAAATACCTTGGGAAAATGGAGAATGACTAACTGGAGAAAATGGAAAAACATAAAATAACTAGATGTACTGCAGAGCGGTACAAAATATGACCGCCGCCCAGTCCAGCACATTTTTTCCACAAAAATAAATCACGCTGAAAGGCCTATATGATTCTAACTGTCTCACTAAATTGCATTATCCACCCTCAATTCTCACTGGTATCTGCTAGACAACAAGTACCAAAACATGATTAGTTCATAGATTTCACATGTAAAATTAATTTTATACAACCCCACCCCCATCTTGCCTGTTCATAATTCTGAGAAATTCTTGAATTGTGTGCGTGTACACGTTTATGTTTGTGTGTGTGTGCGTGCTTGTGTGTTTGCCTGCGTATGTGTGTTTGTGCATGTGCATGCATGCGTACATATGTCTACTGTATGAGGATGTGTCATACGTATGATTACTGTGAATGTATGTGTGTGCGTGTGTATCTGTTTATGCACATGTGTGCACATGGAATGGGTTAACATGACCCCTGGAGGCAAACATACGGAAAAAATTGGTCATCCTAGGCCCTACAGTTCTCAAGATATTCACAGAAAACTGTGTCTGCCCTACCCTCCTTTCAGGGGGTCCAGTACAGCGGGGGGGCTACAGATCAAAACGAAAAACGATGGTTCCATGCAATCCATGTGGGGTTACATGCCCACCAAGTTTCATGTACCCCGGTCTTTCAGTGTCCCGGGAATTCTTGTTGGTGTACGGTTACTAAATGTACACATAAATTATTTTATTGTAAGGCCCCCCATGAACGAAAGTTCACAAAACTTGGCATGCATTCGGAGGGTGTCATAATGATCCTACACTTTTGACCATGTCAGCCAGAGATATTGTGATGAAAACACCTAATTTTTTGCTTTTTAATTTTTAACTAGGTGGCGCTATACATGAAATAAGTGGTAATGGGATGGGTTGACATGCCCCCTTAAGATCAACATACAAAAAAAGGTGGACCTCCTAGGCCCTACGGTTCTCGAGATATTCACAGAAAACTGTGTCCGGCCACCTACAGGCCAGTGGGTGTATAGTAACATAAATTAATTTATTGTGTGGCCCCCCATGAACGGAATTCCACGAAACTTGGCGTGGATTCAGAGGGTGTCATAATGATCCTACACTTCCAATTTCGTGCAGTTTTGACTATGTTAGGTCACAGATACCTGCGATTACAACACCTCATTTTTACTTTTTTGTGTTTAACTAGGTGGCGCTATACATGAAATGAGTGGTTATGGAATGGGTTGACATGACCCCTTGAGATCAACATACGAAAAAAAAATGGTCCTCCTAAACCTTACGGTTCTCGAGATATTCACAGAAAACTGTCTGCCCTACCCTCCTTTCGGGGGGTGCAGTCCAGCGGGGGGGCTACAGATCAAAACGAAAAACAATGGTTCCATGCTATCCATATGGGGTTACATACCACCAAGTTTTGTCTACCCCGGTCTTTCAGTGTCCCGGGAATCCTTGACGGAAATTTGGACATGCGAAAAAGAAAAAGAAAAAAATCTGACTAAACCTATATGACGCTATATGACGCTTCGCTGCGCGGCGGTCATAATAATATAACGGTTAACTTCAGTAATTAACATTAATAACAACATATAATCATATAATTGTTGTTACTGCTGTAGATGGATCCTTTGTTCATGTTATCTGATGAACAGAGTTGTTTCAGTTGACACATCCTGGATGTTGAGACTATTCTTCACATAAACATAATCTTCAGCAATTACCATAGTTTGTGGGTACATTGAGTATTCTTGGTATCTTCAGTTCATTAACTAATGTTGGCTCAGGGATAATATATGGCAGTCAGTTTGGTAGAAAGGAGATGAGGACAATCCCACCTGTCAACCTTCGTCAGAGCACTCTACTGCCTGTGAGTAAGAGATGGTTGTTGTCACACACACAAACATACACACATACAGTATAGACACACACACACACACACACAGTACATACATAGACACACACGCAGACAGACACACACAAACACAGACACACACAAACACAGACACACAAAGTCACTTCCTATACCGCATTTACCTTCACTGTTGCTGCTCTTAGAGTCCTAGACTCCCCACAGCACCACCGGCTCTCCCATTCTCGGCTCTGTGTCAAAAGCACAAGAGATCACTTAGACAAGACGACGCTCCATCGCTGGGATTGCTTAGATCTGCCTGGTTGATCATCCTTTGATTGCTAAGTGAATTAGAGCCCTGCTTGCAGAAGGAAATGAGAAAGAAGTGGAAGGGGGCATAGATGTAGAACACTGCATCATCACCCTTGGCTTTCTATTTATCCGTGCTCTCATTAAAACCTAATTCATTTGAACTAATTCATTAGTGCCATTAAATATGATAAAAATTATAATGTTATTATATTAACAATTACCACTCCTCTCATCTCTTGTACCCCCTCTGATCTGGCCCTGATTTTTCAGTCGGTGTGAGTGGCAGAATGTGCTTGTCACGCTGCGCTGTTTGTGTTGGTGCTGATCCATGTGAGGGTAATTGGGTTAGAGGCCCTGCCGATGAGCAGCGATCCACATGATTCTGAAAGTGATTGGATCGGCTCATGGCTCTCAGAGCGAAGACTGAGTTTTAGAGATTTAATCCAGTAGCACTAGAGGGGAGAGAGAGAAAGTAAATCAAATTTGATAAGCCAAGACAGCTTGACGCCATGCATTTTTTCCCTTGAGGCAAGTCTGTGACTCTCTAGGGTTCTTCAACTTTACCGTAGAACCTCTGATAGAATGGCATTGTGGGAGAAAATGGTATCTTGGCATACTACTGTAGTAGTCCTAGTGTTGATGCCAGATTTGAAATGCACAAACATAAATTACAGTTCATTACCAAAACCATTCCCAACAAATTGTCAACTGGTCCAATAGACTAGTCTGATATAGGCTGTTTGCAGAATGGGTTTTCAAGACTATGATACCAGTAGAAAGTAGGCTGAGACCAAATCTCATATTGCCAAACAGGAGTAGACAGTAAGATGGGTGCCAAAAGAAAGTATAAATCCGCAGAGAAACACGAGACAGGAAGAGAGTATGGAACCCGGTGGGAGAAACTCTCACAGCCTTAGACATCGCAGGTGTCCAGCTCAGAAAGAGATCAGGATAGATAACAACCACACCAGAAGATAAGTCCCCAGAGAGACCAAAGGATGAGGAAGAGATGGAGCTCCTTTATCCAGTGAAACAGGCACACTGTAAATCCTGAAGAGAGAGAGAGAGAGAGAGACTTGAAAGTGAGAGAGGAGAGCTGGCTGTTGCAAAGAGACATGGAAGGATTCCTCGAGAGACGCAAGCACTGGATGTTATTTTAAAAACCCCATTAAGAATTACACCAGAGAAAACTAAATGCCCCTAGGAGCAGAAGAGAGAGGTAGATGGAAATACACAACATAACAGGAGGAACTAGAGCAGATTAGAGAGAAAGAAAAAAATACAGAGAAAAACAGAGTGTGAGAGAGAGAGAAAGAGAACATTGCGTTTGGCCAGCCTCAGTCAGTTTTCTAGTTCAAAACATGACACCTGCTAATTGGCACATGTACAAAACCAGATATGCCTCAGTTGCAGAACCAACTGGCGTACACTTCCACGAGCACAGCTCATTTATGTTCATCAGTCCTGAACAGAGCCATCGCTCTCTAGGGCTTTTTGTGTGTCCTATTAAAAGCCTGACAACACTTTACAGATTGTTTTCCATCACTTTTAGTTTATCATTGGCAGACTTTTTATTGGAAGAAATTAAATTAGGATCGTGACGGACTACTTAGCACTATGCAACCGGAAGAAGAAAGTTTGAGAACCGCTGAACTCGCTTGGTATCCTATGAGGAAGAAAATGTTTAGAGATGGTCCATGAAAGGATAGAACAGAGATGAGAGTTGTCAGAGCAGCAAGACCAAAGCAGAGGAAGTAAGTCCTGGAAACAGCTGACAAAGGAGACAGGCAGAGATGGCACGGAAGCACTTTGTCACTGTGATTAAGGAGAAAGGCCAGAAGCCAGATCAGAAGGACAGGATGGATCAGAATGCCAGGATGGATCTGAAGGACAATCACAAGAGATCGCAGGGTGCCACTGCTCCACAACAAGCACTCGCTCAAGGTATTAGAGGTGCAAATGTTAACGATCTGCTCAGCTATTTTCTGTAATAGAGCACATTCTGAGAAGGGCTTTGGCAAGCCTGAAACTGGAGGGCACAACTATCCATAACACATCCACCTAACTCTACAATGTGGTGAAAAATAATAAAACATGCACAGACATTAACCTTCAGCAATCAATAGCTATTCGATCAAGCAGGAAGACATGGCAAAGTTAACTCCTTCAACTGATAAATGCTTAGTGTAGGCTGCCCCCTTGCTTCAGTCCTGAGTTATGGTATAGCCAGCCAGACCAACGGATACCCTGTCTCTGCTAAATTACTGAAGCTAAGCAGGTGTGGGCTTGGTTAGTATACTGGGATGGGTGCAGCTCCTTACAACAGTTTACATAGGCTATATTTGCTCTAGGCCTTTACTCTATTACTATGCCTTCATTCATTGCTGTGTCCCATGGTGATATCAAGTCAGGAAATGTTGGGGTTGCACATATCTTAACATGCTGAATGAAAACTGGCTTTTGGTTTTATTTACACATTATTTATAAGTCAGTAGTGTTTCGGCATCCGGGTTGCCAGCTCTTCCAGCCAGGGGGGGGGGTTGGGAAAGATACACCACTCCACAGTAATTTGAAAGTGATTGTAGTACCAGTTTTGGCCACAATCTTACATACGGTTCTTTTAATGCTGCTAATAAAAATGTAGTGGAGTAAAAGTATACATTTAATCTAAAAAATGTAGTGAAGTAGAAATAAAAGTAGGAAGAAAATTAAAAACTCAAGTAAAAAAAAAGTAAAGTACAGATACTCCCCATTCATACTTAAGTACTGTACTTAAGTATTACTACTTAGTTACTTTACATCTCTGGGTGGGTGCTACACATTTTGGTGGTGGTTAGTGAGGTTCCCCCTCCGCTGTAAAGTGTTTTGGATGCCTTGAAAAGCACTATAGAAATGCAATGTGTTGTTGTTGTGTTGTATGGCATTTAAAACATTGCTTTACTTTACCACGCAACCTTATTCACCCATCAATGCCATTGGGTTGAAGTGTGCTCATGCCCCAAGGTAGGAAGTTACAGTAGGAGCAACGTTTCCCTTTCTTTCTTCTTTAATGAGCAGTCAGTTCTGTCTGATGACCTTACAGATTTTGCTGAAGAAACCACAGGAGGTCTGAGGAAAAGAGATGCCTTGCAGCAAACTTACCGAGCTGCACAACTCTATGGTTCACTGTGCTTAGATATTCTGTCCTCAGTTCAGGTTATTGAATATTAAGGTGTACAAGGACAATGTGTGCAAAAATACAATTCGGGTGTCAAAGATATTTCAGTCTTAAAGTACTTTCCTACAGATAATCCAAGCTGCATTGTTTGTGTTACGACATATTTGATCTGTAAAGTGCTCTCAAATATCATGTTTGTCATATGTCATATTTGCACAGTATTGGTCCACTGTTCTTTCTTCTTCATATTAATGGCATTCTCCTATTGGAGGGTTCAGTCCAGGTCAGAATAGCAGACAGAGGCAGCTTATACAGAGATAAACTGCTTGTTGTTTTTGGAGATTCGATGTTTATATAAGAAGTTAAGGAATAGGAGGAGTAGAAAAGCTCACGAGTGAGGAGTCCTGCTCGATGACCTTACAGATCTGACAAGAGGCGCTTACCAACAGGAAACGCACCTACATGTATAGCTGTACAAGTACGGTATTCCATACAGTAAAAACTTGGTGGCACTTTTAATTGCATAGTTTTTACAGCATCTTACAGCAATAGCAATAATACTGACAAACGTAGTCCTTATACTGGTTTCCAGTAAGAAAGCACTGCTGCTTTTCCATGAATCACTAAATTAGACTGGACCAAATCACCTCTCAGATACATGTATCAGCAGTACACATGTGCTAGATCTCACAGATCTCTGGATAAGAATATGTTAGGAAAAGCCTACCTACTGTCAGAAATGAACTTGGTGAAGCTGCTTTTACATTACATTACATTTAGCAGACACTTTTTGACCAAAGTGACTTATATGTCAGCTATATTACATTGTCCCCAGAGCAACTTGGGGTTAAGTGCCTTGCTCAAGGGCACAACGGTGGAAGCCGGGAATTGAACCAACAACTTTCAGGCTACTGCACGCTAACCCAGCTCCTTAAATCTCCTATTCTTCCATGTTTTTGCTTTTGCTCAATCTTTAATGTGTTGAATTGTGCTGTATAAATAAGTTCTTACATGTACTGTACCACCTCGCTTTTACCTGTCCAATTGGGTCCAGCAGACAGCGTCACTATCTCTTTGTTACTCACACAGCCACTACTGTACTCAAATTTGCCCTTGCTAGGTGGTCCCTGACATGATGATTAAGCCGTTTTCCGGGTCACGTGACTCTGCACGGGTCCTCATGAGTGTGATTGATGTGCGCGGCTCGTCTGTTCTACTCTCCCTCTGCGCCTGTCCTGTCCAGTCCTCGGAGAGACAAGGCCATGATTGTGTAAGAGTCAGGCCAGCATGTCAGTCTCGCGGCGGTGAGCAAGCGCTGTTATTTTAAGCTCCTTGATGTGCTGGACTGTGCTGGACCGCACTGCTCAGCTACGGTCAGTGCTTGCGGAACGTGTTCATCAATTAGCCCTGGCTGCTCTTGCACAACAGTGTGTGTGTGTGTGTGTGTGTGTGTGTGTGTGTGTGTGTGTGTGTGTGTGTGCGCGCATGTCTTTATGCATAAGTGTGTTTGCTCGGGTTTTGTGTGTGTGTGTGTGTGTGTGTGTGGGATTGAGGGTGTTAAATGAGGTATGGGGCACTGCTGGAGGGGAGAGCTGTTGGGGCGGGTGGGGTGGGGAGGATGTTTTGGGGTTTGCAGAAAAGGAGCACCCTGGGAAATCACAAGCTAATGAGGGTTTCATACTGATACTGCTCAGCACCCCACTCATCATATTGCTATCCATCACTTGCACTTCCGCTGCTACATGAGCATAACATAGTCTTGTGACCAACACAACTGAATACAGTATACTCTCTCTGTCTCTCTCTCGCTCTCTCTCTCTCTCACACACACACCCACTCCCACACACACACGCGCGCGCGCGCGTGCACGCACACAAAAACACATACATACATACACTCACACACACACACATGCGCACGTGCACACACACACACACATATACATACACACACTCTGAGAGAGAGAGAGAGAGAGAGACTTGCACACTCACACACATAGTCAGAGAAAGGGAGACATGACTGCCCACGTAACAGCAGCCTGTTATTGCCATGAGGTGTTGATCTGACGCTGAGCTGGCGAACAAAAAGAATGACGTCCATGCAGACACAAAGGCCATGATTCACACACAGTGGAGCCGGAAGAGCGCAGTGTCACCCCTCAAGGGCATTTACCAGCTCGTCTCCAAGTTCATCACCAGAGCTGAGTGTGTTCTGAAGAAAAATGCAACTCTTTGGATTCAATTTGTTTTCAGCAGAGCTTTGAGTTGCACTCCTGTGAGCCAAACGTTATAGTAAGTTAGTTAATGATGAGGTTCGTTTTTCAGAGGAGGAGCATAGAAATAAGCTGCAGGGAGCTCAGTCAAGAGCAGAATATTATTCACACCAGCCTGTGATACGAGTGTGTGTGTGTATTTGTGTGTGTGTGTGTGTGTGATGATCCAACAGCCCCTCACCTCCACATACATACAATCACTCTCATAACCACCCTGATCCTTTTTTTCTAACATGTTTTTTTCTTACTCAATGTACCAGACACCCACACACACTCCTTGTCACCACTGTTGAACGCCCAGGCTTTAACACATACATACAAATTCTGTCTGCTACGCTTACGCATGCTTCATAGGACATAGACAGATATGCACCAAAGGTGTGCATGCATACGGATAATTTAAAACATTCAAACAACCAACAGGGAGTTTCGGTTATTATTCGGTTATTTGCGTTGCCAAATAGAGAGTGAGAGTGTTATCAATAGAATAGAAAGATGGAGAGCTTTGGGTCTTTCTGGTAGGTACCCTAAAAATGGGTCTAGTAACACTGCAATGTAAAGACGACTTCATTAGACTGTAAACATGGTGGTCTTCCTTATACTTCTTTGTATTGTGTAAGCTACATGCTCAAACAGAATATGTATCAGATCCACTGTTTATGGGGATCACAACATTAAAGGGACACCAGGCAAGCCTGATGCTTTTTCTCTACGAAACTCCCCCTCGCTCGGTCTGAAGCTCTTTTCCTTTTCTTTGCATCTTCCGTCAAGGGTTTTCACTGCTTCTTCGCCGGCTCTGCCATTATACACACGTTTGCAACAATCGCTAGTGTTTCGTTAGCCTCCCTCTGTGCTGTGGATGCAGGATGGAAACTGAAACTGCTTCGGTCGCCGGGTACGATACACTGAACTTGCAAGCGGGATATTCTTCCTACAGGCAGTAGGGGCGGGCGAGAGAGTCTTCATTCGTTGCCTGGTGTCCCTTTAACAGTGACTTGGTAGCAGAGTTTATACTATGCTAGCATACAATGGTAGCATAACTTTTACCATGATTCCGTGCATTATAGAATAACTGCATAGGAATATTAATATTTGTGTAATATGTTGAATGTTTAACCAGTTATTTAATTATCCATGCACATCCTTAATATAATATGCATTCAATCATATATTTATCTCATCTCTTTGCTGATGATTGCTGGCATTGAGCAAACATATTCAGTCTGTCTTTCTTTCATTCAGACACACACACACACACGTCAAACAAACACAGTCACACAAGCATCTGCACGTACGTGCACACACACACACACACACGCAGCTCCTCTGTGTGTATGATTGATGGGTGTACAGCCCCCTCCACCACCAAGTGTTAGCCTCTTCTAGTATTTGTTGCAAAGGGTGATAACACTTGACCGCATTAAGAGCCGGTGTAAAGTCACCCAAATGCACAATCCATCACTGGCATACTGATGTGTTGAGCAGTGCAATCCAGCAACGAAGGCATACATGCATACAAATGGGTTTATCTTTATCTCTATACAACAACATGGAAATGCTTCCCTCATTTTGGATCATTGAGTTGTGCATAAGCACTAATGAGACTCCATTTTGAAACTTGCAAGGATGGGATGAAAATGGAATCACAAGTGTGGTTGTCCACATTCTGAGCAGCGTAGCGTGCTGCAATAGGGTGAAGCCAAGGCCCATTTTAATGAGAGGTGTAAAGTAATCCTGCCAAATTATATCCGCATGTTCTCCAGATGTGAAATACATGTTAATGGCAGAAGTAGTCCGTATCTATTTCTCTAACTGTCACAGACACTTTCTTTCTTTTATTAAGTCACAAGTCTTTCTTTCATTAATATTTTCTGCCTGCCTGTCTGTCTGTCTCTCAGTCTTTTTCTCTCTCTCGCTCTCTCTCTCAATCTATCTCTCTCTCTTTCTCTCTCACATACACACTCACACTCACACCACAACCTCACTGCGACTACTGAGCATTTTAATTATTAAAAAATACAGACACTCCTGTTTGCTTGATGCCTCTCTTCTATTCCCATCTCATCTGGGCTCGTTTAGTTATTGTTGAATTAGTGTTTCACCTCCAAAATCAGCATCCCCCGCCCTCTCAGCCTGAGGCTGAAATCTGTTCCCCTTGCTCCAGTCCAGCAAGGCCAACTCGCTAAACAGCCAACTCAGCCAAACAGACACTGAGCTTTTTCTGGACAAGTCTCACCTAACAAGATTGTCCCTGGGTGCGGGAAGTGTTAAATGCAGGAGGAAATTTGCCTGTGTCATATTAACATTCACACAATGTGCTAGTCTGCTCACATGCACTGTACATCCTTTGCAGTTTGGACTGTTTCTGGAAATCATTTCCAATGCAGCCATCTGTAGGCTACTTTGCTGATTCTTTTTTTTTTCTTGGGATCTCATCTCAACTTCTACGCGGCCGGCATTCTTAACAGATGAGATAGGGTGCTGCAACGAACTTACTTCAAGTAAAAAGATCAATTAAAAAGATGAATTCATTTTCTTCCCCACCCTCCCACTTCCCAAAAGTGTCTCCACTTAATCACAGGAATGCATAACTTTCTTTCTCTAATGCTGCCGTAAGAGATAACGGTGGTTATAATAACAGCTTGCTCCAAATGAAAGCTAAAAGGAGGGAAGCATAATTTCAGCTTGACCCCCACTCCAATCTATTCCAAAGGATGTCCCGGCTTAATTTCACAGAAATTAAACAGCATACCTTTTTTTTTGTTCTCACCAGTACCAATAATTATTGGCCATTGCAACTACACACTTCTATAACATTTTATCATAACACACTTCAAATCATTAGTTAGGTATTGTTTAGGTTAGATATGTTTTTATTTATTTATATGTATAGGCCTATTGGGCTAAATATGTGCAAAATAACAAAAATCTAAAACCTAAAAATTCCTCATTTACATACATCTACATCGTTTGATTATTTGCTTGTCTGTTGGATTCAGTCTGTCTCCTGTTTCCTATCTCGCACCCCTCCCAGTGTCCATTGTGATGAAGGACTTTTCACAGATTCTGGTGTTTACAGAGAGTTTTTGTCAGGCTGTTCATTCCCGTTAGAAGGTGAAAGTCTGCTAAGGTCGTCTCATATCGACCCGCCAGTCTCAGGGATGGTCCCCTTTCTACAGGCCCTTGTTATGAAGACTAGCCTCAGAAGAGAGGGTTGAAGCAGAGCTAGTACTTTCAGACCTACTTTCTTTCTTCAAGGTTTATTCCCACAGCTGCATTTTCTATGGACGGAGGAAATGTTTTTAGGAATAAGTGGAAATAGGTCTAGTGGGCAAAATAATGAGTCTAGGCATAGGCTACACAGGAGCAGAGGTTCCTCAGTTTGAATTTGGCTGTTACGACATAAATACATTTTAGAGGATTACTATTTTTATAAATGTAATGAACTCTCTTTTGCACAGATAAATGACATGCACTTTCACATTTCTTTGTACAATGACAATATGATATTGTATTATATTGTATTGTATTGTATTGCATTGTATTTATGTCCGTAAAATGTCCACGTTCTCCTCTACAGTACTCCTGGACACATGGACCACGTAACATGGAAAAGAAACATTGACATCTTTACAGCTGCTACAGCTGTAGTTTTGTTACTTTCACTCTGCTTGTAACAGGTGATACATTACAGTGGCAAACTTACATGTGCAGTGAAGCAGAAAGTAAAAAAACAATATATATCAAACACCTTTTTTAAAATGTCAAAGGCTTCCTGAGGTATGGCAAGTTATGAGTATGCCAAAGCATAATATGCATAGTTATATAATATAACATCATATGGTACACGGGTTCGAAACACTATACCTGTATTCAGTCTAACTGTAATTTTACGTAAATGTGCATGCATGAGTTCTGCAAACTCCCCGGCTGAGCTGACTCTGTCTGTGAAGTTGAGCCTATGAGCCTAAACATGCGATACCAAGAGAAACGGCAGGAGAACAGGGGGAACGTGTGCACTTTCTTTTTGTCTCCCAGTCCCTTCAGCTTGTAATAATTATCCCGACTTCCATTTCCATTTTAAACAATCTGCCAAAACTGTTTTAACTATATTTGTGTGTTATGTATTGTTGTAT
>NC_063192.1:22221131-22256131 GCF_017589495.1 Alosa alosa | reverse complement strand
GCACCAAATTCCTGGGGGTGCATATCAGTGAAGACCTCTCCTGGACCACCAACACTGCATCACTGGCGAAGAAAGCTCAGCGTCGCCTCTACTTTCTGCGGACACTTAGGCGAGCAAGTGCTCCACCAGCCATCATGACCACATTCTACCGAGGCACCACTGAGAGCATCCTCTCCAGCTGTATCACTGTGTGGGGCGGAAGCTGCACTGAATACAACAGGAAAGCCCTGCAGCGCATAGTGAACACAGCTGGAAGGATTATTGGTGCTTCACTCCCCTCCCTAAAGGACATTTACACCACCCACCTCACCCGCAAGGCGACCAAAATTGTGAGTGATGCAAGTCACCCCGCTCACAATTTGTTTGATCTACTGCCCTCTGGGAAGAGGCACAGAAGCCTGCGCTCCCGCACCACCAGACTCACCAACAGCTTCATACACCAGGCTGTTATGATGCTGAACTCTCTCCCCCCTCCTCCATAACATCCTGGACTTTGGACCCACAGTGGCTGCCTTGCACTACTCCACTTGCACTACTCCACTTGTACACTTTGCAACTTGTTGTTGTTGTCCTGAAAACCCAACACTTCTGCTGCTCTTACATAACTTGCACCACTATGCCACTTGCTTACTTAGGTCAAACAGAACTACCTCAGCCATTTATTGGCCTGACTTTGCACTATTATATTGACTGTCATGCACAATTTCAACCCAATCTTGCTGCTCTTATTTCTTCATTGTATGTGCCTTCTTATTTACTCATTTATTGTTTACTTGAATGTTATGTTTGTCTGTGGACTTAATTGGTAAAATATGTCTTGTCTTCACCGTGGGATAGTGAGAAATGTAATTTCGATCTCTTTGTATGTCTGGGCATGTGAAGAAATTGACAATAAAGCAGACTTTGACTTTGACTTTGATATCATTCAGCTTCAGTGGTCAAAGAGCGACTGGAGAGGTGTATGAATGTGATGTGTGTGTGCAGTCATGGTTGCTGCTGGAAATGTTGGGCTCTATGATTAGGGTTGGGTATCGTTTGGGTTTTATCCGATACCGGTGCTAAATCGATACTTTTAAAATGGTGCCGTGGTGCCTAAACCGGTACTTTGTATTTAAATTAAAATATATTTCCAGTTAATTTAGTGTGTTCCAAAATGCTTCAAGAAATTTCATGTCTTCCCCATAACACGCAATATTTTGAACATGTTGGGCTACATGTCGGTGTTGAAGTGTTTAGATTCCCAGCGCTAGGCATTTTAACAGCAACTATGGCTATGTGCTACCAGTCAGCTGAGTTTAATTAGTGATAACGTACAGAGATGGTTCCGTAGCCTCTTTGACAGCTCAGTGACATCAGGTATGTAACCTACATATTTATGTTTTTGCCAGCTAACTTTTAACATGATCTTCATATTCATTGTGATGCTATATGAGCCTCATGCACATGAAAGATTAATATCATGACATTATGTTTTTTAGGACACACCGTGAAATAAAGTTTTCATCTTACAACTCTGCTGATAACATTTCAAATAAATGCCAGCTAGCGCATTAGCAAGGATTTTGTGTAACGTATACTGTTGATGTTGTTTCATTGCTTGTGTGTAGTTAGGCCCACTGCTAGATTTTTACAGGAGCTTGTGATATCGCTTTAAACCTACTTGGGCTCCCGCAAGCTGTCAAACACTGTCCACTCGCCTATAGTGGTGCACCCCTCTGGTTTATACATCCAGTGTATTACAGGGCTTAAATTTCACTGCGGGATTGCGGGTATTGCGCATAATTTGTTCAAGTCCCGCAACTCTAGCCATCATAATGCGAGAAATTCCCGCATACACTTTTACAGCCTGTCTGATGACGTTAATATAGCCTAATCATTAAGTGGCGTGAATGCGGTGCTATTGACCGGACTGATCAACTACCGAGTTGAATTGAACATAGCCTCATGCAGACGCACACACACACGGAGGAGAGAGAGAGAGAGAACCACTTTGCGTTTACGCAAATAGGCTACGCTACCATGGCAAACTTTTACATCTGGAAAGAGCTCCTTGGTAACTATCCTGCTAGCTCAGTCAGGTCACGTCAACACTTGATCCCAGAAAGATTGTCTTCGACATGTTAGTTTTTTCAACATTTATTGTATCTAATGACATAGAAAACATAATGATTTGCATACACATACCGCACTGTGCACAACTTTTATTCACTAGCGACTATAGCCTAAAACCGTCAGGTTGAAGGGGGGCTAATTACTCCATAGAATTACTCTCACGTATTTTCTTAAAGTGACAGGCACTCAATTACACCTACTCATCAGCAATGTGCACTCAATTGGACCTACACACCACATTAAAGATATGCCTAAGTGTTATAGGTTAAACGTCAATATGAGGCATTCAAATTACTAAATATGTTTAGCTACTAGTAATTACTAGTAAAATGCTATACTTTAAAAAAAATGCATTATTAAATAAATACACTCTATATGAATTCAAAAATATATGATAGAAACATATCACATAAGCTATCATTTTCATGTGTGTTTGTGTGTGTGGAGAGAGTCAAGCAGAATCTAGGATGTCCACTGTTGTGAATGAGTACAGTATATATTACTGATGACGTCAGGGTGGTGGGGGCCCCAAAATCAAACACTTTTTTAAAAAAAGTATCGAAGTATTGAAATCGCAATTCTTGACTTGGTATCAGAATCGACCCCCCCCCCCAAATTGTGTAAATCCCCCCTACATTAATAACCTAAGGGGGGAATTCCCCCCCATTTTGAAAAATGAATTTTAAGCCCTGGTATATGTTAGCTAACTGTATCTGGATGTGTTGCTATCAGAGCAAGAGTTAGAGATGGCGCATGACATGCAGTGATGCCTCTTAAAAAAAAAAAAAACACGATTTAAGCACCGAAATGAGGCACCGAAATCCACGTTTTTATTCGATGCCGTTACTACCGTTTGCGTCGGCACCGGTGCCATATTAGAACCGTGTTTCGGTGCCTAACCCTATCTATGATAGAATATTACATTGTCTACCCTATTAAAGGAGAATTTTGGTGTGATATTGACCTGAAAGTGTGTGGGTATGATAAGGAATCAGATTCCAAAAATAATTCCGTGGAAATGCATGGATTCCAGTTGCTTCCAGTAGCAGCATGGAATTATTTTTGGAATTTGATCCCTTATCATACCTTTTCATTCGTACTCGTCACTCGACTTATCGTGACTAAATTCAAGATGGCGGCGAACGGTAAACTTCCTAAAGGTACTGTCTGTATAAATCGTCTTGTAAATAAACTACCAATGCGCTTTCAAAGTTCTCAATGTCTCGTTTTAAATGTCAGGGCCTTCGGAAGTCTACCAATGAAGTGTGGAGGTACTTTGAGCCTCGTAAATGGTGTAAAACAGTGATTTATTTGCATGGCTAGGCCGATGCCCGAGGCACCCCTTTGAAAACCTGTTGGTAGCATCAGCTAACTAGCTCCAGATTTCGGAGTGCAGGGGACAAGCCGAGATGAGCTATGAGACAAAAGTTCACACTCGGTATCATGTTTCAACACACTTTAGGTCAATATCACACCGAAAATCTGCTTTAAAGCAACACCAAAGAGTTTTTTGTACTTTAAAATAATGTTTCCAAAATCGTTTCAGGGGTTCATCAACTCGTAACAGGGTGAACGGCAATTCTGCATTCGCTTCGCGGCCCTCTATCGGCTATAACCGCACTATGTAAGTTTGTCAGATCGGGAAGTGGATCTGTAGTTCGATGGAATGAGACATAAGAAACTACAAATTTGACTTGCATCTGATGTCGCAATATTATCGTGACTTTTATAAGTCATTACTTTTCTACCTGGACATCGTTATTTGCAAAGCCGTTGCTGGATAAACAAATAGCGTGCGTGCAACAGAGGGAAAGTTCTTTGGTGTTGCTTTCATAATAACACTGTTGGTCTTCATGTTTAATGGGGGACCCTGTTAGTGAAACTGCTCAGGAGTCACCCCCAAGCATCCCCCCCAGACACCCTACAGTGACTTTGAACGGTTCCCCCTGTCTGAGGCTCATGATTGGTTAACAAATGAGGTTTTGAGGAAAGGCTTTGCAGAGGAGTATGTCTGTATTGTTGCATAGGCAGATCATTGTGACTTGCTTGCATCAGCCATTGGGAACAAGTGTCTATATTAAATCATGCCATTGTACACAGCTCACATAGACAGAAATCTTAGAGGCTGTATGTAAGTAAGTAAGTTTGTGTTGGTTTATATAGCACATTTCGTATGCACAAAGTGCAACACAAAACACTTTACACAGCAAATGAAAACATGACATAACAAATTATAAAAATTAAAGGATTAGTCCATTTAATAACTTTAACCAGCACAGCATGGTGGCATTGAACAAACCAACCCTGTAGCCTTGTTGGCAGTCTGGAGAGAATTGGAAGCTCGTAGGACCTTCGACAGCCACAAATCCACATCAGAGACTTTCTAATGATGAGACACGGCACTCTGTATGTGTGTTTTTCTCTCTCTCTCTGTGTGTGTGTGTGTGTGTGTGTGAGTGAGTGAGTGAGTGACTGACTGACTGAGTGACTGAGAAAAAAAAAAAAAAAACAGCCTTTCTCCCAGGCTGGGTTACAGATGGCCTTCGTTCAATTCTTTATCCCGCAGGGAATTATCCAATGAAGTTGGTGAAAGTTGAAGAAAAACCTTTTACAGAGGTATACTCCAAAGGTCATTTGAAGGTCATGTTCATCCAGGGCAAGACAAAATGAATTGTCCCAGTGTAGGTATTTGTCTCAAGCTGTCCATAAGTTCCCACCTGTCAGAACCTCTGGGCTCAAATGGCACCACAGCTGTTTCCTTGTGCCCTTCCTTGTGCTTCCCTGGTAAAGGAACAAGCCAACATTTTGGGAAATTAGCCTATTCGACTTCTACCCCAGAGTTAAGATAAGATTATACATGCCCTTCTTGTCTCTGTAAGTGCAGTAACTCTCTCTGACACACCCACCGTTAGCCTAGCTTAGAATAGTTAATTGAGGTGGTCATAATTTTGCTTGCTTTAAAGCAAGTGTCAGCAAAATGCATGCTAAAGAGGCAAAGCTGTGGTTCAGGGGCTAAAAACAAACAAATAGCCACTTAATAATCATTCAGTCAGAACTGTGCCTTTAAGCGACAGTTTTAGAAAATTCAGTGGAATAAATCAAGAACATAATGACCAATATGTATGCTTGCTGCACAGATATTACAATAGTAACAAATCAGCCTGTTGCATGAAGATATGGAGTTCTCTCTACAATTCTACGAGCATAACAAGTGGCTGTCAGGTAGGTGATTAATATTGGTATGATATTATAATTATAATATTATTTTCTGTGTATAAAGTGCTGTCACTTCTGATTAACTGCAGTTCAAGCCATTCAATGTGACACACCAATAAAATTAAGTTTCACTACACTGATTTTACTTTATAAATCTGCAGAGACTTATTTAGACATTCCCTCACTCGAAGTACAAGCAACGACATGTAAGCAACTTCTAACCCCGTAAAACTTAAAGCACTTAAGCACAAGTTCATTTTGAGGGTAGGTAAGTGGCTTTTAAAACAAGGTTATTAAACTGTCTTGGGCTGTTGTGTCTTTGGACAGATTAGCAAACTTGCAGTGATAATTTAGTGTCCTGTTGTCTTGGCAGAATACTACTTTCTACTACTAATTTTGTCTCCGTAAAACCTATTTCATTTCATGACCTATTTAATTTGGACTTTTTTGGCCCACCATCATCCAGTGGACTCAATATCAATTTAGCCAGCGGGTTTTTTTTTCAATGATTTCAGACGTTCGATTTAGCACGCTGCATGTACCAGACCAAACGTAGAGGTAAAGAGTATAATCATAGCAGTGCTTTCATCCTCACACATCATCATCAAACATTCAGCCATACCCTTAGCATTGAGACTCCCCCTGCTAATTGAATGTGTTTACAGTTGTGCTGACGACACAACTCTGGTGGGTCTCATCACTAAGGGCGACAAGACTCAATACAGGTTGGAGGTCGACCTTCTGACCACGTGGTGCAGGGACAACAATCTCCTGCTGAACGTCAGCAAGACCAAGGAGATTGTTGTTGACTTCCGGAGAGGTCACACCCAACACCTGCCACTGACCATCGACGGTGCTGTGGTGGAGAGAGTGAGCAGCACCAAATTCCTGGGGAAAAATATTCTACCTTGTCTGTGGACATTGTTATTTGCAAAGCCGTTGCTGGATAAACAAATAGCGTGTGTGCAACAGAAGGAAAGTTCTTTGGTGTTGCTTTAATAATAAGACTGTTGGTCTTCATGTTTCATGGGGGACCCTGTTAGTGAAACTGCTCAGGAGTCACCCCCAAGCATCCCCCCCAGACACCCTACAGTGACTTTGAACGTCTCCCCCTGTCTGAGGCTCATGATCAGGGCTGCCAACTTTTCAAAAAACCTTGGAGTGAGATTTGGTGGGGCCAACCAAAATTTTGCTGCGGAAATTTTTGTTTGGCTCGTTCAGCATTATACCGTACAGTAAAAAAAAAGTACATTGGTTCTCAGGTGTAGGGACCAGGGTCCCAGAGTTAAATTAACATTGGTATCAAAGGGATCTAACCTAATGCTAGGACCATGGGCGATGGCATTCTGAAAGTGGGTGGGACATTTCAGTGGGGGGTATGGGATTTGTAAGAATTTAAGAAATGTGTGTATATTTTAACTTTTAAATGCATCAATCTGGTGCACTTTTAAAAATAAATTCAGAGGTCAGACTTGCTTATTTTTATGGAGTTATTTGTGCTGTAGCCTAAGCTATTTTGCACTTCAGAATTATAACCATGCATACACAGGTGGAATAGTTATGGTGATATTGCAATAAGTTCACAACCACAAAACATATGGTCCATTTCACAGTTCAGAAATGTTCAGCACTCCATGAAATTATGCAGAAGTGGTCATCTGTGTTTTCAGCTAGTTCATTTAAGATAATATATTGGTCATTGTAATGGCCATAGCCTACAGGCTATTCCTTTTCAGGATGTACCCATATCTGCATGATGTGAATGTTTGCATATGGCTTATGTCAGGCTTTATATCAATATTTGTGTCTCCTTATTTGATTTTCTTTATATTTTTTGCATTAATGTCACTAGAAAGCATGGCAATATAAATAGGCCTATATTCATTTATCTGTGTAAGTGGGATTGGCTGGAACCTGACAATATAAGAACCATGATAGTGGGATAATCTACTGAGCAATTTACAAAAATGTATATAGGCCTACTGACAAATAGTTTACATTAGAATACATTATAATTTCGCCCCAATGAGGCTATGTAGAAATGTGTTGCAATTTCAAAAACAGAGGCATGCTTTATATCCTCGTATTCGGTATGGTTTGCTGTTTATTGTGATAATAGGGTTTCCCACATGTTGTGTGAAGGGTTAGTGAGATATTACAACCGAGAGTAATGGGTGTGCACTGTGTGCAAAATGCAAATATGATTAGCCTAAATTGCACGTCGGTTCAATGATAATTTTCTCGCGAACCATTTATCACAGCAACTTGGAACTAATATCATTGGGAAAGCTTAGATTCTGCTCGTTCACATGATGTGTGATATCATGTATAGGTTTAGTTTAGTTGAACCTCATCTGCCAGGTATTTGACCTACCACGTTGACACTTCAGCGTGAAAAATACTCAAAGCATAGGCCTACCTAAAGCCGGGGGAATGCACCTGGGATGGCTTTTGAAGTAGCATCGCAAATGAGAGAAAATTTAGAAAATTCCACAGACAGGGGGTGCTCTTGAACCCTCTCACCGTCTCCTAAAGCATAACCGTGGCTCAACAGGTAGATCTATAGGCTAAACTCATTTTTCAGGCATCTGACCGACCGGGTTGACACTTCAGCGTGAGAAATCGTGGGTGTGGCGTGTGAGTGTGTGAAACTAATCAACTGCGTGTGTCTCACGGCCAATGCGTGAGAGTTGGCAGCTATGCTCATGATTGGTTAAAGGAACACGCCACCCAATGTCAGTAGTAATATATGTTCTTACCTTAACTTTCATGAGTTGAGTCATACCTCTCCCGTGTCGGTACGTGCACTCAAACGCTCTGGTGCGCGGCTGGACAGTGTTAGCATGTTGCTATGCTAGCGGGCTTTGCCGTAACTAGCCGTAGAAGTAATCAAAAACATCCAAGTTTTCCCGACTTAAATACAGTTGCACGAGTAGTTGATAGAAATGTCTACGGCCACGCAACATGAAACGTGGCGATTTTCCAAGCGAATAAACAGGAGAACTACAATGTGTGGTGCAATAGCACTTGGGAGTACTTCGACCTAGCGTAGTAGTATTAAACCTACTAATTAAACCTAGTACCTAATTGTATATCACAGAGTTTAGAATCCATGCTGGATCGACCCTCAGCCTCTCCCTCCCCTCTGAGCGAGAGAGAGGCACACACACTAGAGATGCGCTGATGGGCTATTATTTCAACCATAACTGCATAGCAAAACTTATCATCCATCAGCCATCCATCAGCACCAAAGTTTTTTGACCAATTTTCAAAACCGCACCCGCCCACCATCCGCTAGTTGTTTTAATGTAGGCTATATGGGTGATGCAGCGCTGCTGACGTGAGGCTAGAAAGCCCTTGCCTGTTCTAGAAAGACTGATCCAATGCAGCAAATATATTAAAAGGCTAAAGTCATACATTGGCTATGTTGTAGCTTATCCCTAGAATATCAGCAGCAAACTCAGTCTCTGTCTCGCAAAACAGTCTCCAAATAAAACGCACATCGGCCTGTTGCCTATTCTGCCAGCTTGTGACAATATATCGTCCAAAATGCTTGATTGCATTGCATTCTCCACATTTTTAGCTACATTTTCATGTACCACAACAGCATTTTTGTTCAGTGAATCTTTTGTAAATTGCTTTACAATAGTGTCGTTTTGAGGAAAGGCTTTGCAGAGGAGTATGTCTGTATTGTTGCATAGGCAGATCATTGTGACTTGCTTGCATCAGCCATTGGGAACAAGTGTCCATATTAAATCATGCCATTGTACACAGCTCACATAGACAGAAATCTTAGAGGCTGTATGTAAGTAAGTACGTTTGTGTTGGTTTATATAGCACATTTTGTATGCACAAAGTGCAACACAAAACACTTTACACAGCAAATGAAGACATGACATAACAAATTATAAAAATTAAAGGATTAGTCCATTGAATAACTTTAACCAGCACAGCATGGTGGCATTGAACAAACCAACCCTGTAGCCTTGTTGGCAGTCTGGAGAGCATTGGAAGCTCGTAGGACTTTTGACAGTCACAGATCCTCATCAGAGACTTTCTAATGATGAGACACAGAATTCAAAGAATCTCCCATAGAGATGTACTGTATGGGGTTACAGTAGTTCGTAACGCAAACATGGCATTCGTCTACACATATTCCGGCCCTTCCGCCACCAAAAGTTGAATGTGAATACATCGTGCCAATCATGTGGTATGCTGTGAATACATTGTGCCAATCATGTGGTATATTGGGAATACATCGTGCCAATCATGTGGTATGTTGTGAATACATCATGTGGTATGTTGGGAATACATCGTGCCAATCATGTGGTGTGTTGTGAATACATCGTGCCAATCATGCGTTGGGAATACATCGTGCCAATCATGTGGTATGTTGGTAATACATCGTGCCAATCATGTGTTGTGATCTCGCAGCTGGACCGAGGTTGGTGTGTCGTGATTCGTGGAGCATTGTGCACGTGCAATTCTACCCGAAATAGATGCCAAATAAGTGCCCAAAAAGTGTTGCTTTGTTGCGTTGACTTTGTCCTCATGCTAGCTTGTTATCAGTCCAGAGTTCCTAGGCAATCTCTCACTCCAGAGGCCAGGCATCTAGCATAGCATGGCAGTTCTCAGCTCAGCAGCAGCTCGGAGGAATTGAGGCAGTGACAGATCTCTTAGAGTAGACAGCAGTCCTGAGGGATCTCTCCATCAGATACTGGAGGTGCAGCTTGTGCATTGGTCATAGATGGCTGGATCTCTCAATAGAGCTAGTGATACAGGTCTATCAGATTAGCTCTTCAACCCAGTGGAGTAACATTAACTTTACATAGGTATCAGCCCACTGACGATAGGCAGTATATTGTTTAGACTCACAGGGAGGCTACACCAGACTGCTTCACCAGTGATCCATGGTGTAAAAATAGCTTTAGAAGACTGGTCTAATTTTTTCAAATGTGCGCACCACTGTTACTTCTGGTGTAGCCAGTTTCACTCATTATAGTGGAAGCTAATTGTGTGGTAACACTTTACGGTAAGGGTACATTAATTATCATTAATTCATGCATAAATCAATTCATTATTTATGCATTACTTCATTCATTTATATCTTACTGTATGAATCATCAGGAATTAACATGAATTCAAAGTCTCTCATTCATGACCTCATGCATGAAGTATTAGTTACAGTGGGAACATCATTCTGCTTTATGATTACATGAATTTAAGGTTAATTACTTATGAGTTCATCATGTTTGTGGCTTGTCAACTGAAGTGTGAACAATGGCATGTGTTTAGAGAACTGCACAAGTTGTGTTCAAATCAGAATTTGTGTAGTGAGACCACATTTTTGGCAGAAAAAGAAATCATTGTGATCATTCTTAATAAATCATAATGATGTGCCCACTATACTTACTGCTTTAGTTGATGTGTTGTTCATGTATGAGGTCACAAATGACAAACTATGAACTTATGTAAAGTCCTGATGATTCATGAGATATTAAGGAATAGTAAATACATAAATCATGGAAAGTAATACATAAATCATGGATTAATTCATGCATAAATTCATGATGATTCATGTACCCTTACCGTAAAGGGTTACGAATTGTTGCAGCAGACGCAATGCAAACGGAACGCTTCAGTTACGTGCCCAGTGTAGCCTCCCTGTAAGACAGAAACTAAAATTAACCAACAAAAATAACATCTGTCCACAAAGACAGGATGCCAGACGGAGCGGCGGCTGTATCTAACAAGTCGTCTTTAATATGCCATTCAGGTTAGTCTCATCTGTTTCAGTGTGTATTTCTGTGCCATTTGTTTTTTTTGCTTTGTTTTTCAAAATACTAGGTCATCCTTTCATGTATGTTATCTATGTGCATCAGGATGATCAAAAGAGTTTAATCAAAGATACACAAAGATGAACATACATAGACACACACACACACACACACACACACACACCACACACACACAGATCTAATTTTGGTTGGATAGACTGACCCAGGCAGTGAACAATGACTATTATAATGAAATCACTGGAGACATTCATTAGGAATCTCAAAGCTGCCTAAGAACTGTCCCAAATTATGATTATTCATCTAAAGTACAAAATAGAAAGCATCTTCAAAAGATAAAAGCCGTCATATAACAACACAACCCAACCTAGGGGTGGCACATCAAGCCTCTTTCTTAGTGGGTAACTATGATCTACAAATTGATGTGATCCTTTCAGAGGCTGCTTTGTTTACTAAGAAGACTTAGCAGGAAGTGTTTTTCTTTTTTTTAAAACATCACACTTCAATCTCATCAGCCCAAAACGTCTTTACAGACTGGCCTCCATTGACTAACATTATCAGCTCTCAATGAATTGCTCAGTTAACCAAAAAGAACAATGAATTAATTCATAGCGGCGGAATGCTGGAAGACAAATGGAACGCAGGCGATCGGAGGAGGAGGAGGAGGAGGAAGCACCGTTAATGAACTCATTATCTGTGATGCCACTTTGTGAATCTGACCATTTTTTTCTCAACCTTGTGTATGTGCAGTGGCACGGAGAAATGCTCTGCTTTTCTATAGAAGCCCTGCATCACTAGGGAACATGATCAGTAAACATCAGTTAATATACTGTACATTTATCATAATAATCTCAGGGATTATGTGGTTTACATTTGTGTTGTGTGTGTGTGTGTGTGTGTGTGTGTGTGTGTGTAAGGGCTCATAATTTCACAATACCGTACCTTAATTTGTCTTCAATCTGCAGGTAGCCAACTGTGGAGGCACTGTTAATGATCCCAGACATCCCATTAATTATCTGTGGATCCTGCAGAAACATGCATATTCACATTAGCACCCCCCTCACCCCCACCCACCCCACACCCCGTATGCATCATGCTAAACCAGTGTAAACAAACAACAAAACTCTTCTCAAGCAATGCAACAAAATATATAAAGGTAAACAAACATGACTGCTCAGTCAACTGTTTTGTCAGAAAGTGCAAGAATCCATGTTTAAACAACGCTTCATGTGACACTTTATAAGAAGCTGTGTTGGTGTTTAAAAAAGGAGATGAAAGCCCTACACAAATAGCAGCCTTCTCTGGAGACCAGCAGAGAGCGTGCGTGTGTGTGTGTGTGCATGTGTATGTGCGTGTGTGTGTTGATGTATGTATGTGTGTTTGTGAGAAAGACATCATGACATTCTAAAGTGCATCGTTACTCGTCAAAAGTCTATTCAAATTTAGTAGGATGTCCAGTTCACATTGGGACATGTTTCGTTATCAAAAGTGGAGAGCATGGCGCAACAAGGTGTTCCTAGGTTTTTTAATCAGTCATATGGGTGTCTTTGGGGCGTAACATCATTTGAAACCAATGAGAATGACATCTGTCATTCCCTTTAACGGCGCAAAGCGCGAAATGTCAAATAAATGCATTGGTATTTTGGCATTCAACGGCGCATTTGAAGGAGGCTGCTTGCGAGACGTATGAAATAGTCATTCTTAAACCATGCTTTACTAAAACCTAGCATAGCCTTCACGCATTTGCACTCGTCTATTATTTGAACTCATTGGCAAAGTGGAACTAACTTCACCAAGGTGTCAGTCAACGAAGACAGTTATATGCAGTTACTTTTACTATTGACTGACAATGGGTTACCATCGAAAACATAGGCTGGAAAAAGCAACACTTACCCTAATATTGCTCAAATGACTGAATAAAACAAGAGGAGTTGCTTATATCTCGTGACAGTGCGTCTTCAGCTGTGCTCCAAACGTGTCTCTCGCCTCTCCCCTAATCACTTTTAACCGTCATTACCAATTTCTAAATGATGGTGAATAACTACTCATCATGAGATGTACAGTATTTCGTAATATCTTTATTCTAATTATGTTTCCCATTGTAATCGTGCAATTTGTAATGCTTTGCATGGACGTGCGCTGGTGTGCTTTATGAATGATAGAAGGATGGTGCGTGCACCTGCCAATATGACTGTTGACATGCGCTCTTAAAATAGCATATGAACAACTCGCCATTGACTTCTGACCAGGTTTAGGTGGTGTATGATAGCGATTTTTAGACAACGCGCCAGGCCCCTCCCTAGGTTGTTAATTGCCACACCCCTGGTCGCAATGTTTAAAAAATAAACGTGCAAAATACCGAATTAAGCTTTGCGCGGGTGAATAACGAGCTTTACGCCATGCGCTGGAGCCCAAAATACAGCCCAATATCCTCTACAATATATTCCAGCAACCCTTCGCTCAACACCACCATCTACAGGCCAATGAGTGTACAGTCACTTAATGTACACATAACTTAATTTTTTTAGACCCCCCCCCACGGATGAAATTCTACGAAACTTGGCATACCCCCAGAGAATGTCAGGTTAATCATACACATAAAGTTGAGCACACACACAGAGGCACACACAACAGACACATATAAACATCCACACACACACTCACACACACACACACACACACACACAAAAGCGGAACACAATAACAACAGTTTCTGCTACAAGCAGCCCAGAAAAAGGCTGTCTGAGTAGGTGCCAGACTTCTGGTTGGCATAAAAGGAACCACATGTCATAACAGACCTAGCCATAAAGACCTAGCCTGTAAATATCATTCTCTGTACTGCCAGTAGTATATGGGCAATGTATCAGATAATGTAGATAGATGTTTTTGGATATCATTTGGGCAAGCAATACTGTGATGTGCAGGTCGTGAATGTTATTCTCTGAGCACACACATGAGAAAGATGTACTCTAGCTATCACTTCTGTTGAATGCAGGAACGCAGATATGAATGAATGAATGAATGAATTAAGGGTAAGGCTATTTGCACCCCTGGTACAATTAGCAGTGTATGCTATTTGTACCCTGGTGCAATTAGAAGTTAATTCTAATTGTACCCCGGTGCACACAGCAATGTGTTCTATTAATACCCCGTCTGGTACAAATATCAGTGTATGCTATTTGCATCCCTGTGCATTTACTCTAGCATATTGATCACACAAGGTAATAATAATAATAATAAAAAAAAAAAATGAGCAACATGTTTTTGTTGCTACATCAGAGGGAGTGAATAGCTCAGCTGTGTAATAGACACTCTGAATAAGGTATGCTGTTTGCATCAATGTATAGTTAGAAGTGGATGCTATTCATACCCTGCTGTTTATAGTATTGTATGCTATTTACACCCTGGTGCTTGAACTAGCTTATTGTTGCAATCAAAACTTCCGTTTGAGATTTCTTGTTCAAATTGCACTCCTTCTCTCCAGAGACATTGGTACACGTGCACACTCACTCTGCCAAAACGCATCATGCGAGAAGCAAACCCCGGTCTCCCACATACTAAACCATGTCTGTGACCACTGCACTCTACATTCCACAACTAGAGGGGTGTTTGCAGGTAAACTTGTAGTTTATAGGCCTGAGCGTTATATTCACTAAATTTCTGTTAACTAACAAACTGACGGTTGTATGTGTTCACTGAACGAAGATTATGAAAATAAAACACAACTTTTCAATCTAAAATTTAATTTGAACAGATATTAGTGCCGAAACCATTCAGAATTTTTCACTTTCTGCTGACGAAAAAACGAATGTCCGCCATGTTTTTTGTGCATGTGAGCAACGTCTATTTGTTGTTATGTCACAGGGTGTGAATAGCTCAACTGTGTGGCCATGGCCAAGGCTTTTCGTACCAGGGGTGCGAATGAATAACTGGGAATTGTATAGCTATTATCTGTGGATCCTGCAGCATATTCACATTAGCACCCCCTCACCCCCACCTACCCCACATGGTGCATTCAAAGCACATACAATAGCACAATCCTCAATGTGTCCTTGGAGGGTGATGTTTAAATCACAGTTATTATTTCTGCAGATGCTTTCATTCAATGTGCTTCAGAGCACAGGCTAGGTGTACACATTTCATCTGAATGTGTTTCCTCCCTGGAAATGTATGTGTATTAACAGTCCAGGGCCCACTTCCCCGAAAGCATCTTAAGCCTAAGAGCGTCGTAAAGTCCCTCTTACGAACGTCTTAAGATTTGCAGACTGTTTCCCGAAACCATCGTAGCTTAAGAGCATCGTGAAAACACTCGTAGATCTACGAGTGCTCCAGAGTACTCGTTACCGGCTAAGAGCGTCTTAACAGTACTTCTCACTGAGGTCACCAACAGGACATGCAGAGGAATTACAACTTAGAATACATAATCCAACTTACGTTCCCATTCTTTATTGTGTTTACCTGTGATGAATCAGATTTTAGCGTGCAAAATAGCCTACATTTAATGGTCATAACAATGTGATGAAAAGCGGACAAAAATGCAATCAAGTTATGAAACGAGACGTTGCCAGAATAGTTTGACATTATCTTTGCTAAGTGAAGGCTATATTTTATTAGGCCTATGAGGTAAAAAGCAGAGAAAGCAACATGTGGTTTAGTCTGTAGCCTACTGCATCAAAATCTAAGCCTACACATTTCCTATCTTTCTTACTCGACTTCTTTCTTATCTTCAAACGTCTTCTTGACACCGCGGAAAATTATTGCATGGTGCAACAATCTAATCTTAAAATAATTACAATTATTTATGTCTCTGTGTGGGATATAACCTACTTGGGATGCTTACATGCAGATGTCAAAGTGTTTCTATTTTCGTATTGATGTGAATTAATGTGTAGATCCGAAGTTTAAATGGTAGGCCTATAGCTGTGATGTGCAGTCACCTGACATCACCGTCAAATCAGAGGATATTTCAGAACTATTAACATGGTCAGCTCTCCCCTTAAGAGCATCTTAAGAGCAGTGCATGCTGCTTCACGCCTGAAAGCATGTTCGAAACAGTCGGAAAAACCAAACGAACGATCGTAAGATGAATCGTAGAAAACCCTCTTAAGAGCGTGTCTCCGTCGTCATCGGGGAAGTGGGCCCAGGCAAACTATGAACATTTTTAGCATGTGTGAACCCAGTTAAAGTATATTGTACTCTAGGCAATACAGTCAGCCCTTTTGAACATTCACTTAATACAGGAAAGTTGAGCGTGGAGAACCATTTAGTGTTGTTAATTTGAGTATCAGTGTGTGCCAGAAACTAATTTCCCCTGAAAAGAATTGGTTTTGGGATGTGAGTACTCTGATCAACATCAAAGTTCTCCTTGTGCCTTGTCCTCTTTTAGTACCTCTGTCCAAGGCAGCCAGACTGTTTGTTTCCCCAGACAGTGGGTGGCTTCCATCTTGATTTGATTGCAGTTGCTATTCATTATGTTGCCTTGTCATTAAGTCTGAGGACTTTCTCATAGTAGAAAGTAGAGATTTTACTGGGCTTTTAGCCAGGCATGATCAGAGGAGCGGGTCACTTCCTAAGCCTAACCCTAACCCTTATACTTAACTCTAACCCCAACCCTTATGCTTAACTCTAACCCTAACCCTTAAGCTTACTGATGTTTTTAGTAACACATGGTGTCCTGTCACAACACAGGAGAATCAGTAGCAGCAGTAGATATTGGAATGTTTTTTATTCATTTGTTTACATTTTAAGGGCTGATGGAATGTAAATAAATGCATTAAAATCTTGAAATGAAATCAATATTATTCATATTTTATCATGTCTTCAGAATAAATAAAAAAATCTCTTTTCTCAGCTGCAAGCAAGGCTTTATGGGGCCTCAGCTGAAAATGACGACAGAAGTATCACTTTAGTTCAAGGGAGTTGAGAAGACACAGAGAAAAATAAAGGGTTGTACACACAGTATTGGAGTGGAATATATTATGTATATTTAGTCCTGCTGTTTCGTCTGGAATGGTGTGATACAGTGGACCATCTACTGGGAGGGAGAAAGCAAACAGGCTTATTAAGATGCAGTGATAGAGGCGGATAAAAACAATCATGGGCTAAAAGGGAGAAGAAGAAGAAGGAGAGCAAACAAGGGCTTGCTATTAGATTTACAATAGAATGGAATAGAATAGGCGTGTAGCCGCAAAATAAACAGGGAGAGTGCACTACTACGCCAGCACCATCGCAAGGACAGGCCTTTAGCCCCTACCCAGCCATGACAGACAAGCTAATATGGAAAGCCTTAGCAGAGGCAGCACTGTGCTCTTTAGACTCCACACAGTGAGGGTTTCACCTCCACACTCCATTTGGTTGCATTATCCAAAGAGGTGAGTCTAAAAGACAATTTATAGTAAAGACAACAAGTGTCGCTCGACAAAATATGACGTGAAAGAGGCAACATTTTTGTCTGCTAGCTATGGTGCCATGGAGCTTGCCACATTCATCACACAATTTCAAACCCTGCAGACATTATCACATTCTCTGATTGGATATCAACCCTCAAGTTCTACTGGAGTTTGAGTTCTATAATGGGTTGCCGTGGTTATGGTGTCTGTTTACTGTTGTTTTGCAGTGAGATGTAACATTAATGTCCAAGTTGTTATGGAGACCAATTGACGTTCTGTATGACAAGTTGTCGCTGGCCCTGGACTATGAAAGCCTACAGATCCGTGACATTTGTCTGCAACAATTTGTTACCTTGTTCGACACTTCGGCTATATCCACATTAAGCCGGCAAGATATAAATATGCATAAGTATTAAGTATACTGTTTAGCTCCTCTGTCCACATTAAAACGGCATATTCCGACACCAGAAAAGATATTTTGTCAAAAACGCTCTCTGAAGAACTTGAATTTGAAAACTCCAGGTCTGAATTGTAGTGTGTACAGTGAAAATGCAATGTTTCAGAGACAATGTCATACAGTGAGTGTGATACTGTTAAAAGTCAGTGTTCCAGACACAACAACAGAAAACACTTCTAAGGCGTTTCAGAGTTCTAGTGTGGACGCAAAAATTCTGAAAAACAAAACGAAAATGATAACGTGGATCCAGATTGATTTTACCTCAAATATGCATATTTCTATTTACCCAGCTGTGTGTACAGGGCATAAATGCCAACCTAAATGCCAAATGCCAACATTCTAACCTCGACACTTGTTGATTGCAGTCTTTAAAATGCTCAGAAAACCAACCGACAGTCCAGGATTCTGTCAAAGGGCCAGTGGTGCTTTTCTGTGGTGCAGTCAGAGAGACACTATGTTTTGTTACACGACTAAAGACTGTGCTTACACACCAAGTTTGTTTTAGTATGTAGGCTACTCTGAACAGAACTCTGGAGGACCATGAAGAGCAATTAGTTAAATTTGTCAAATTCTGCATTGAAAGGGCTTTTAATCCTAGACGTAAAAGCAGAGAGAGTGCCTGGCTGCCAAAGTGATTCATAGGGGACAAGAAACTGTACTGCTGCACTTTAAGAATTAATATGAGGGCAATGCCTTTCATCTACACTGTAGATAGTTTGTGTGGACACAATAGGAACTAAGAAAAGTCTTTAAGCTGGGTTGAGAATTAACTGTAGACTTTGCAGGAAGCAGTAAAAGGAAGTCATACAGGGGAAAACAAGTTGAAATGACGGTCATGGTTTTGAACAGAATAATTTAGTTCAAGGCTACAGAGTGCGGTTTTAATATGAGTTATTACCTTATCCAAGCAGACAGAGGACCTTCGGAATCAAATAAATGTATTGAACGTAATAAAACGTAATAAAAGTGTGAAAAAGCATTTTGTTATACTGTAAAGGTAGAACTTTACGCAGATGAATGACAGCTATCCTGGGCATATTTTATATAATCTATAAGAGAAAAAAAAACTTGTTTAGAGGTTCTGATCAACAATAACACTATAGTATACAGTATAGCGTCTATCTATGATAAGATGCAATGGTTTATTATTTATGCTACTGGTTATTTGCAAGAAGTGTTTTTTTTTACCTTTAGTGTTAATCTGGCATCAAAGAGTTGAGAGCTGTCTTTATATGCCAGGAGGTTATCTTTCCAAGCACGATAGAATATTGGTAAGCTGCCATTTTCTTTTCAGTGTCTGCATGCCATGCTTGAGTGCACACAATGTTGGCACTGTACCAGAGCTCCGACTTCTTCCCCCTAATCAACTTCTCTCCCGAGAATGCAACCTTATCCTATGTCGTGTAGAGGTATTATAACACTATCGACCAGCAACCAATTCAGGGAGAATGTACAGTACAAGGCCAGTGCTGTCCTCCTCTCTGTATAAAGATGTATATGCAGATGGGATATTCATCACAGAGTAACTAGGAACACTGGATGTAATTATGGTTTAAGCCCTATAATGTGCAGCCAGCTTAATAAAACCCCAAAGGCAATTATGTCTTTTTATGACTAACACAAGATTGAGTGCTCGAATAAATCTGAGCTCCCTTCAGTCAATTCCTGATTTGAGTGCCATATGGAGGATACTAAGGCCACCATAGTGAGAATTCTTGGATCTGGTCAAGTGCCTTGTCTTTCAGTCATGTCGTTTGATGTGGTACATTTATAAATGCAATGAGAATGAATGCCTTTTTTTCAACCACATACCAAAATCCTTAATGGAATTAATGGAGATAGAGATGTATTTATGTATAAAGGGGAAATCAAGACAAATTCAACAATTATATATGAAGCAATTTCTGAACTCAGTGCCACAGCAAAACGACTCACCTGGCATATGACTTAGGTAGAAGAAACTAACAGCCAATTTACCCAAACAGCCAGTACGGATATTTTCATCAGAAGAAGACACTCTTAAGTATGATGGCACGTTAACATTTCAGCTCCCAAATCCTCATCATCGGCTTGTGTCTGATGAAGGCTTAGCCGCTGAAATGTTAATAGGCCTCCTAATAAGAGCGAGAGTCTGCCTTGTACTCCTGCCATTTCACTCCCACTCTCTAGACCCAACTAATATGGGTTCCTCTAGGAGGAGTGTGAACACATCACATACAGTGGTTTCATGTACACATGACATGATCTATACATATCATCGGTTTTGAGAGAATATGCACATTTCAGTTAAAGACAGGAAAGATGCTAAATTCTTAATGCTATTGGTTGGGGACTTTTCACAGTGGGCGATCAACATGAAGCCGAATTAATGCTGTACAACATGACGCAGGATACCATAGCTATTAGCTCGGGATAGCCACAACACATGCCACAGGCTGTACCCAGGATGCGTAAATATTACATGTTAGTTCCACACAAGAAACTGCATAGTCTTTTACAATTCCATGAAACATGTTCTTATGTTCATTCTTGTTTCTCATTCACTCTAGCATATGTGCAGTTTTACAAAGCATTACTCATATAGTAGGCCTACATAAATCAACAGAGGACTGGCTTTAATGTATCATCAAACTTTCATTAAAGTTAGTATGTTGTTGCAAATCCCTAATCTCTGAATCGATGCATAAGTTTATATAGGATTTAATTAAAATGTTAGTAATACTTTTTCAGTGAAATTATTGAAAGAAAAAAAACTAGCTAAAACCCAGCAGACATGTCATGTAAACACTATCAACGGCAGTGACAAAAGGCAGCTAGATTGCTTACTCTTACATCTTCTTCTTTTGCATCTTGCCGTAAAAGTGAAATTTCCTGGGTTGCTAGTATGACTGACAGGTGTGTTTATTTGTCTGTCATCATATGCCAAATATGAATTTCTCCACAAAATAACAAATGGCCTGTCAAGAAATGTAGGGGTATGTTACTACAGTTCAGTAAACTCCATATAGTAAAACTTCTCTGACACTGAACGGATTTTAATTTATGTCAAGTGACATTTAACAACAGCGCTTAAGTGAAACCTAGTGAGAGAGCAAGTGATTTATGTGTATGTGTTTGAAGGAGGTGTAGTCAAACGTGCAAGGTACTTAACCTCAAATCTGTAACATTAAATGATGATATACTAATAGGGTGTTGAAGGATGATGCAGCAAAACTTCACTGCGAAAGCCGATTATAAAGTCAGAGACATTAGATGGCATTATGTAACAAGGCAGAGCTAAACGCCAAGGCTCAAGATGACGACAGGCCTTTTGCACGAATCACAGTCTGGTTGGATGTGCAAATACAGAACGCAGCATGCTTCTCTTGCCCTGAAGCCAAATGGACCCTGTCGAGCCCCCATTCCCTCACCCCAGCAATCCATCCCGACATGGCTCCTGCTCCGTAAATCGGCCTCATACTGAGAGCCAGTCTGCAGGCCAGGCAGTGGGGGGTGAAGATGGTTGATTCCCTTGGCATCTCATTTTTCCCTTTTTTTTAAATTATTTTCCTTGCACCAAGAGCATATTACAGTTTCTCAAGAGTAAACATCTCAAGGCTGTGCAATGGCCACACAGTGCAAATACAAACAGGCTAGTCAAAGCCCCCTCCCCCACCCCCTTTTCTTCCACCTCTTCTGCTCTCCTCTTCTCTTGTTAGCCTCCACAATTCTCCTTTCCTTCCCTCTGCTTTTCTTTTGGACTCCCTTGTTTTATTTCCTCACTCAACTCCTCTCATTTACTCTCCTCTGTCCTCTCTTCCTCTCCCCTGCTTTCTTCCCTCTCTTCTCCTTTTCTTTCCTCCCCACCCCTTTCCTCTTCTCTCCTCTCTTCTCTCGTTTCTGTCCCTTATCCTTCCTGGCGCATACATCCCCACACACTCCTTTCCACACCTCCACTTGCCAAATCCTCTCGGCCAGGGAGCCTCACCCACAGCTGTGACGACAAGTGCTTAGGCAACGCCAGCTTTGATTCGCCTGAGCGAACGTGCAGCCTCTGCCTAGGAGATGTCGCCACGGAGACTAACACTCAGTGGCAGTCGCAGGTGAGAAACGGTCGCTGTGGGCTCCTAGCATACTGACCACGGGGATGGAGCAGGCGGAACGTCAGGAAGGTGCAAGCTGGCCGCGTTCATTACCTACTTCTCATTCTCCATCAAGGTTAAAGTGTTCACTGTCAACGCAAATCACATCAAACAAGCCCAGGGTGGACCTAACGGTGGAGTCTAAGACTAAGATGATTTAAGCAGAGTAGACAGCAATGTATGCACGACTGTACTCTCAGAAAAAAAAATATTAGCAGTGTACTGCTTCAGTGCCAAGAGGATAGGAGGATAAATGTGTGTATTCTGCGAAAGGGATAAATTGTGGGATTAAATGTGTCGTTGAAAGTGTTGAAAATTAGACAGTAATTCAGGACGAGAGAGAAAATCCTGAAATGGCTTCGCAGATCGGGCTCATAGCCACAGCTACTTTCCGCAAGCCAGCAATTTCCCTTAATGCAAGCGTGACTAATAAAAAAGTTAGAAAGAATAACACTGATTAGATCTGTGCTTATGGGGCTATCAAACTGTTTGTTTGGGCATACGGTCAGGTCGGGATTTGCACAGCTTAAGGTTATCGTGGAACGCTCTCACTCATTCCACACCGATTAATCAAAACTCAGTGTGTTGTTGGCCTGGTGCATCTGTTTTGCTACGCCATAGATGGTCATGCCCCAAGCCTACCGCTTTATAATCTCCCACATACTAATAATAATAGTTAAAAAATGTATCCTTCCTCTTCCTGGAGGAATTCTTTTGATGCACAAACTGGATGACAGATCAAAAGGGAGTGTTGGTATTTGTGATTGTCTTCACAAACAAATGCTCGACTGAAGCCAAGTCTCATCCTGGTGGGGGCCTCTCAAAGGAAATGGGTCTCGGGCTTTGCCAGGTTGCATCAAAACAGACACCTTGTGCTCCTGCAGGGGAATTACTCGACGTCAATGGGGAGGTGTGTGCGCGTGTGTGTTTGGGGGTTGTGTGTTGGGGGTGTGTGTGAAACGCTGTGCTTCAAAAGTCAAAAACTTTTGACTTCAAAAACAAAAGTTTCTGATCCAGTGTAGTTTGGATGTGTTGTTCATGTTCAGAACAGTGAGTGTAGAAATAATAGCAATAATAATAAAAAAAACAGAAAACTCTGAAAAATGCAAATCGGATGCAGAATAGGACGTAGTGAGTGTAATCATGATGAACAGCCCTCTCACTACGCAGTATAAGACGCGCTACTCTGAAGGAATGCATACAGCCTGCAGTAGCAGCCCAGACCTGCTGGCCTGGGCACTGCTAATGCTAAAGCAGATGAGAGTGTTAGCGCATGAATAAACAGAGACAGAGAGGCTGAGCACATTTTACATTTTCGATGAGGCAGAGTAAATCATGCTTAGTTCCTCGGGGGCGTACATGTAGGTATTTGTGAATTCTTGGGTGCACACGGTTAATTGAATTAGGTAACTCGGAATTAAGTTTTCAGGCTATTTGGAGGACCATGGGGATTCAAGGAACACCAGTATCAAGGAACCAGCGATGTGAGTTAATGTGGAATTGTGTGTGCAACAGTGAAAATAGACAGCAGGGAACACACAGAGCATGTGCAGAAGACTATGAAATACATTCTCCGAAACAAAACATGAAGACGGAGAAATAAGCAACAATACACAATATTTCACATCACTTCAGAGTAAAAGAAGATAACTTAAGCTACACTATAAAAAATAAAACAATGGCGTCATGATTTATAATGAGACACTGCGTCTGCAGCACAGCTTCTCCCTTTTCCTGTTTGGCTATATAACAACATGAGGGAGGGCTCCATCGTTTCTGTGTCTGTGTTTCTGCCTGTCCAAAAGGGGGCGCCACCTCACACTCTGTGTGCTGTTCCCTAGAAGAGCTGGAGGTGTTCTGAAACACCATGCTCAGTGGTATGTGTGTGGCAGGGCCAGGTCACTGTAGAGGACAATCATGGCACGGGAGTGAGTTGACCCCGTCATAATCACGCTTTAGGCTTCATCTCTCTATCTATCTCTTCCTCTATCTCTCTGTCTCCCCCCCCCCTCTCTCTCTCTACACACAGATCATCACGCAGATAGCATCATGAACAGCAAGAAAAAAGAGAATAAGCCTGGTAATGAGCTGATCACATACTGACAGTATCACCCTCTTAAGCTCTGAATGACGATGACAAGTCAAGTCAAGGTCACAGTCTGATCAAAGTCACAGAGTCTGATTTCCTGTAAGAAGACACACTGGAGCTGACATATTAGGAACTCTCAGTTTAGAATGCAAAATGATTCAGTAAAAAGCTTCTGCTTCTTTCACTTACAGTAAAGGAATCACTCAGTCAATTCATGCTAAATTTAAGGCTTTCATTTTCTCATTCTGTGCTTGTGGGACTTAAGTGACTTACAGTACGTGTTTGTGAGATCTCAGTGGATGAGAGCTGGCGATGCTGGCTCAGTTCTGGCTCTGATCCGGGCAGCATGTGACAAATCCAGATCAAGGTCATATCAGGGATTTACAATAATCTGCTATCTGAGATTTCCAGTCTCTATCCTTCTATAATTCACTCTTTCATGCACACACTCAACATGTATTCTGTCTTCCTCTCTGTCTGTTGCTGCTTATGTCTCTCGCCAACTCTCTCTCTCTGATTTACAGGGCAATTTCAATCAAACTGTCATGTACTCTTCTCTCTTTCCTTGCCCCTTTCCTCTTCCACTCTCTCCTTGTCTTTGTCTCTTTGTCTCTCTTCTCTACATCTCTCTTTCTCTACACCCCCCTCTCCTTGTCTCTCTCTCACTCTCTCTCTCTCTCTCTTCTGGGCTTGCTGTGGATTGCTTGTGGAGACTCTCTGCTGTGAGTGTTGCGCAAACCTCCGGCGTTGTGCTGTGTGTGTGTGTTCCAGGGGGAGACCAGCCCGGAGCAGCTGACTGACCAGCTGAGCTGAAGCCCTCATGATCTCATCCTCTCAGGGGAGAGAGAGGTTAGACACTCCTCCCCAAAGGGACATGCGGGGATGGGTGTTGTAGGAGGTGGGGGGTTGGAATGGGGGTCACACTGGGGGTCGGAAAAAGGAGCAGGGAGCTCCATGTAGACATACTGGAACACCACAATGCTCCACAGCTGCACCGGGATAAATTAGGACACACACATAGAGAGAGAGAGGGAGAGAAAGAGAAGCAGAGAGAAGGAGAGCGAGGGAGATAGAATGAGAGAGAAACTGTACAATGTTGAAATAAATATTCTTTTGAATTTGAGAAAGATGAAAGATGGAGAGACAGGGGCACAAGAGGGGTTGGAGGAGAAAGAGAGATATGGTTATTGGAGAAAGAGAGTATGGTTATTAGAGAAAGAGAGATGTGGTTATTGGAGAAAGAGAGTATGGTTATTGGAGAAAGAGAGTATAGTTATTAGAGAAAGAGAGATGTGGTTATTGGAGAAAGAGAGTATGGTTATTGGAGAGAGAGAGTATGGTTATTGGAGAAAGAGAGTATGGTTATTAGAGAAAGAGAGATGTGGTTATTGGAGAAAGAGAGTATGGTTATTAGAGAAAGAGAGTATGGTTATTGGAGAAAGAGAGTATGGTTATTAGAGAAAGAGAGTATGGTTATTGGAGAAAGAGAGTATGGTTATTAGAGAAAGAGAGTATGGTTATTGGAGAATGGTTATTAGAGAAAGAGAGTATGGTTATTGGAGAAAGAGAGTATGGTTATTGGAGAAAGAGAGATGATTATTGGAGAAAGAGAGATATGGTTATTGGAGAAAGAGAGATGATTATTGGAGAAAGAAAGATATGATTATTGGAGAAAGAAAAATATGGTTATTGAAGAAAGAAAGTAGAGGTATTGAGATTTTAAACATTATCTTAGGTGCTTACATAAAAAGCAAGATGTATTTGTGTAAAACTGGTGTATACAATGGCACAAAATTGAATTAAATAAAGGGAGGAAAATAAATATTATTACTGGCACACCATGATAAAAGTGATGAAAAAATATTTTTTAGCTATCTATTAGGCTGTAGTATGAAAAATCTGTGATTTTTCTTTTCAAAGGACCCTCCCATTCAATTTCTATGAACCTCTACCAAACGGTTGAAGTGCCAGTTTATGGTAAAAGTCAGTTATCTGACTTTGGCATGAGATTATTGTGTTTTTCTGAAAGAAAAAGTTTTTTTTCCCCAAAAAAGTGGTATTATCTTGTAGCCCTGGTCCCAGAGTTTAAGAAAAATCATGTTAACAAGAAATAAACTCATTCCCACTGTACCTGCAGACCACTTAAGTAAATTTACCATTGAAATGAATGGGATTCTATGGATTTAGGTGAAGAACGTGTACACATAATACATTTTGGTCTGTACCATGAAGAGAAAACTGATTCAACTATATAAACCATATATTTTCTGAAAGCTTAGACCCTCAGGATGTGATCTAACATGACATGAGACATGTCCCACCCTCCTCATTAGTATGCAGCCCATGCATTACACATTGGGTATTGGTAAATTGTGTATATATGGCTGATACCTTTAGGTCTGTGCCATTTAGGAAAAACTGGTTCAACCATATAAACCATATATTTTCTGAAAGCTTACACTGCCCATGCATTACATATTGGGTATTGGTAAATTGCATTACATATGGGTATTGGTGATTAAGTTTTTTTGGCTGTACCATGGAGGAAAAACTAATTAAACCACCTAAACCATACATTGTCTGAAAGCATATACCCTCAAGATGTGAACTGACATGGGTTTTGACATTTGTCACCCTCCTCATGACATGATAGCCCAAAACGGTATTAGTCATATACATTATTTACCAATACCCAATGTATTATGCTTGGGCAGCATACTAATGAGGAGGGTGGGACATGTCTCATGTCATGTTAGATTACATCCTGAGGGTCTAAGCTTTCAGAAAATATATGGTTTCTATAGTTGAATCAGTTTCCCCTTCATGGTACAGACCAAAATGTATTGAATTGCATTGAATTACATAGCTAATAAGCCTATTTGATATATTATTGTATGCATGCTTTTTAAACATGTATATGCTGTGTTTACAGTAGAAGTATATATTTGAAAACAGTATATAATGGTTAATATGATTCATTCATAAACATTGCCATGTTTTCTAGTATTATCTATACGGACCTGACTTTTACCATAAACTGGCACTTCAACCGTTTGGTTGAGCATGTTTTCAAAAAATTATTTGACCATGAAAATATGTATATATTTTTAATGTAAGTTAATACATGTGTTATTCCACTTCATTTTAGTATAACTAGATGTACCGCAGAGCGGTACAAAATATGACTCTATCCAGTACATATTTTTTTCACAAAAATAAATCACGCTGAAAGGCCTATATGATTCTAACAGTCTCACTAAATTGCATTATCCACACTCAATTCTCACTGGTATCTGCTAGACAACAAGTACCAAAACATGATTAGTTCATAGATTTCACATGTAAAATTCATTTTATACAACCCCACCTCCATCTTGCCTGTTCATAATTTTGAGAAATTCTTGAATTGTGTGCATGTGTGCATGTACATGTTTATGTTATGTGTGTGTGTGTGTGTGTGCGTGCTTGTGTGTGTGCCTGCGTATGTGCCTGTGCATGCATGCGTACATATGTCTACTGTGAGTATGTGTCATACGTATGATTACTGTGAATGTATGTGTGTGCGTGTGTATCTGTTTGTGCACATGTGTGCACATGAGATGGGTTAACATGACCTCTGGAGGCAAACATAATGGAAAAAATGGTCATCCTAGGCCCTACAGTTCTCAAGATATTCACAGAGAACTGTGTCTGCCCTACCCTCCTTTCGGGGGTCCAGTCCAGCGGGGGGGGGCTACAGATCAAAACAAAAAATGACGGTTCCATGCTATCCATGTGGGGATACATGCCCACCAAGTTTTGTGTACCCCGGTCTTTCAGTGTCCCGGGAATCCTTGTTGGTGTACGTCACTAAATGTACACATAAATTATTTTATTGTAAGGCCCCCCATGAACGAAAGTACACAAAACTTTGCATGCATTCGGAGGGTGTCATAATGATCCTACACTTTTAATTTCGTGCAGTTTTGACCATGTCAGCCAGAGATATTGTGATGAAAACACCTCATTTTTGCCTTTTAATTTTTAACTAGGTGGCGCTATACATGAAATAAGTGGTAATGGGATGGGTTGACATGCCCCCTTAAGACCACCATACATAAAAAAGGTGGAAATCCTAGGCCCTACGGTTCTCGAGATATTCACAGAAAACTGTCTCCGGCCACCTACAGGCCAGTTGGTGTATAGTAACATAAATTAATTTATTGTGTGGCCTCCCATGAACGGAATTCCACAAAACTTGGCGTGCATACAGAGGGTGTCATAATGATCCTACACTTCCAATTTTGTGCAGTTTTGACTATGTTAGGTCACAGATACCTGCGATTACAACACCTCATTTTTACTTTTTTGTGTTTAACTACGTGGCGCTATACATAAAATGAGTGGTTATGGAATGGGTTGACATGGCCCCTTGAAATCAACATATAAAAAAAAATGGTCCTCCTAAACCCTACGGTTCTCAAGATATTCACAGAAAACTGTGTCTGCCCTACCCTCCTTTCGGGGAGTCCAGTCCAGCGGGGGGGGCTACAGATCAAAACGAAAAACGATGGTTCCATGCTATCCATGTGGGGTTACATGCCCACCAAGTTTCGTGTACCCCGGTCTTTCAGTGTCCCGGGAATCCTTGACAGAAATTTGGGCATGCGAAAAAAAAGAAGAAAAAAAAAATCTGACTAAACCTATATGACCGACCGCCGCTTCGCTGCACGGCGGTCATAATAATGAAGAAAACTTGGTAGATGTGACTCCACAAAATATGGCCGAAATCACGTAAATTAATTTCTTAAATTGCGTATGATGAGAAGGTGTGGCCTTCGACATTACAGAGGTACTGAGCAAATATTTTATGCTTAACATGTAGTACAGTACATAAGTGGTAGATATGGCTCCATAAGTATAAGTATATATTTATACTTTTGATCCCGTGAGGGAAATTTGGTCTCTGCATTTATCCCAATCCGTGAATTAGTGAAACACACACAGCACACAGTGTACACACAGTGAGGTGAAGCACACACTAATCCCGGCGCAGTGAGGGGTTAGGTGCCTTGCTCAAGGGCACTTCAGCCGTGCCTACTGGTCGGGGTTCGAACCGGCAACCCTCCGGTTACAGGGCTGAAGTGCTAACCAGTAGTCCACGGCTGCCCCCTAAATAGTGAAATATGTTTGAACTCAAAACCGTTAGATTTGTTGGTAAGATATGGTATCTTAAAATGTGCTCTACCAAACGGTTGAGCAGGCAATTAAAGGGTTAAGAGAGAAATATTGAAGAGGGGATGGAATAAAGATAGAGAGAAATAGAGAGGGATAGAGTAAGGGAGAAAAAGATGAATATGACAAAGAAATGAGATGGCTAAAAAATAAGATGGGGAAACAGAGATAAATCCATGACACAAATAGAGAAAGCAATAAAGAGTGAGAGAGGTAGAGAGAGAGAAAGAGGGAAGAGCAGACAGAGAGAAAAAGAGAGAGAGAGAGAGAGAGAGAGAGAGAGAGAGAGAGACAGTGAAAGGGAGCACAAGTGAATGGAGTTCATAGCCAGAGGATGTTTATAGTGAAACCACCAGCCTGACTGATCATGCCCATTTCAGCCCATAGTCAGATCATTGTCAGTGGCAAACAGCAGAAATTGGACTGTGCTCAGATTGCATTAATAAGAAGGCATACACAATATTTCCCTCTGCATAATAAGCCTTGTATTAGGTTACATGAGCGTGAGATGCATCACAATCCAACTAAGTGGTAAGCGAATTTCATCAAGAGGGCATTGCGTCGGAATTAATAAGTCACCCTACCGTCACCCTACTGTGAGAGTGTGGAACTCCTCTGATTTAGGGCATCAAATGAATAGTGACAGTTTTAGCCTTTACTACCTCATTACTACATTTCACTATTTTAACCATACCTTATAATTCATATCACAAGTATCCCTCTAAGGGCTTCAATATTCATGCTTTGTTTTTGCCAAAGCTCAGTGAAATTCCCCAGGCTGTAGCTATGAATCTGCTACATCATTGAGGAAAAGTGCACATTTCTTAATGGAGTTCATGGCTGTCATGAAATTTTAATGCCATAAATTACATTAAAAAATCATGTAAAGGGATCCCCTGGGTTGCCCAGTGAATGGGAGCTGGGCTGGCAAATAGCAAAGCATTGAGGTTATACAAGTCTGAAGCAAAGATGAAGGGGAAGAGGCTTATAACTATAAATGAGAGGAAAAGAGGGAATGGGAGGCAGGGAAAAGAGGGAATGGGATTGAAAATAAAAAGAGTGTGAGAGAAAGAAGACAAAAAAGAGAGTTTGAGAGAATGGGTTGTTATAGAGGAGGAAAAAGAGAGAATGAGAGAAAGAGAGAGGGGGAGAATGAAAAAGGGGAAATGGGAGAAAAATATGAGAGAGAGAGAATAAAAAAGAATAAGACAGAGAGAGATAATGACAAAAAGGGGGACAGAGAATTAGGGATAAAGAGAGAGAGGGAGAGAAGACATGGCACTGCTACTGTGAGCAGGAGAGACAGGTGTGTGTCACGGCTGGTTTGTCATGTTGTGTTGTGTTAAAAATCAGCCCCAGAGAGGGGTGCCAAACTGTGGAGGTACCCACTGGTGAAGGAGAGGGGTAAGGGTAGAATGGAAAGGAGGACAAAAAAGATGGAGAGGGTAAAAAGAAAGAGAGATACATTTGGAGAGGGATAGCAGGAGAGAGAGAGAGAGAGAGAGAGGGGACAGACAGAGGGAAACAGAGAGGAGAAAAGGGAGAGGGTGATAGAGAGCAAGGAGCAAGACAGAGTGATAGGTGGGAGAAACAGGTAGAAACAGAGAGATAGAAACATCAGAGGTAAAAGTGGGAACAACAGAGAAGGAGAGAGCGAGAGAGGGCAAACAACACAGAAAGAGAGAAAGAGAGAGGGAGACCGAGGGACAGGGAGAGCGAGGGAGAGAGAGAAAGAGAGAGGGAGACCGAGGGAGAGGGAGAGAGAGGGGGAAGAGAAAGAGCGAGTCAGAGTGACAAGCGGACTCAGTGGCGTGTTGTTCTCTGCACTCTCTGGCTGGACTCATTCCTGCACTCAGCTCCTGTCTTCCACGCTGCGCGGATTTACTCCAAAAACATGTCTGGCTGCGCGAGTGTGAGTGTGTGTGTCTGTATGTGTGACTGCCGCTGAGTAAGAGAGAGGGAGAGAGGGAGAGAGGGAAAGGAAGAGAGGGAGGAAGTGAGAGAGTGAGGGCAGAAAGAGAGACAGTAAGAATATCCATTGTCAATTGTTTGCCTTTCAACATGTCTGCATGTGTCTGTGTGTTTGTGTGAGTGTGTGTGTACATACACACACACACCACTGAGTGTGTCTGTGAGTCCTGTCTATTATTGTGTCTGTCTGACTGGCTGCGTGTGAGTAGGTGTGTGTGTTCATATGTGTTCACAAATGTAAGTGTGCGTGTGTGCGTGTGTCCATGCACACGCGCGCTTGTGTGTGTGTGTGTGTGTGTTTGTGAAGGAAAGAGAGAGAGACAGAGACAGTGAGAGAGAGGGGAAGACAGAGCACCTCAGCATGCCATCTGGACCGGTCCACACTTGACTCTTCAGGTCTCCTGCCCCAGTGGTGCCGTCTCTCCACCTCCCCCCACCCCCTCCACCCCACGCGCTCTGCCCGAAGACGACTCACTCCAGCTGGGGTGAGCCTGCAGGGAGCTTCCCCTGGACCCCCACCTGGCCTCCATGAGTTTATCTGAGGACAACCTGCCTCTCCCTGAAAGGTAAGGCAAAGCCATGGAGGCGCTACGCACGACTGCCTGTTCAGAAAAGGGTTCTGCCGAGGTACTGGACCGCTGAGCGGGGGGGGCGGGGGGAGTTTGGAGAGGGGGAGATGCAGTGCTGGGGGGAAGTTTGTGGGTTGCGTGGGTCAGAACCTTTTTCGTTTGAGGGCATCAGGGATTGGTCTGTTGAGACGCCGGATGCTGCTGACATGTCCACTACTACGGGACGACCTTCCCAAAAGCTTGTTTGTTTGTTTGTTTGTTTGTTTGTGCTGATGCTATTTATGGAGATGTCTGAGGGGCATAGATCGGATATGGGCAAACCACAGCGTTAATTTTCTGTAGTCTCTTATATGCTTTGCGTTGTGCGTGTGAATCCCGTGGCTATCTCTGACCTGTGAGCTTTCAGTCTGGTCCTCAGTTGGGACTTTGAGACTGAGGAATAATTTGCTCAAAGAGAAACAGCACTGAGGACGAAAGAGCAACACATCCTCCAGACTCTGGCTTTTGTCCTCAAAGGACTCGCGATATTTCTCAACATGCTCTTTCTACCTTTTGACTTTTCAGAGTATGCCGCTCGTTGCTTAGCATTCTTTTCTTTCTTTCTTTCTTTCTTTCTCAGTCTCTATGAAGTAGGTCTCTAAAGCATGATCGCACACATTGCTTTTCTCTCATCATGAAAATGGGACATCTGGCTGGGGGCCTGGATGCCATAGCATAACATAGCAGGGGCTGTACAAAGGAGGCTTGTTGGCAGCCTTCATCTTTGCTCAACTCAACTGTTTAATGACCTTGTGTGTGTAAACTGTTTTTAGTTTGTGTTTTTTTCTCTTTTTAATGGCAGTGTCCACTATATGGCTCATCACCTTGGCAGATTTGAAGTTAGAGTTTTGAGGTCATTCCAATGACAGACAAACAGAGCATCACTTGAGTGCATTTCTTGAGTTTGAGAAAAGTAAAGGACAGACAGTCTGGCGATTTTTAGAAGTCTTCTGCTTTTCTGCATGGGACAGGAGACAAAAGGATATAATTTGTAGACTAACTCCCCAGACACTGTGATGACACTAAACACCATTTCAGTGTTCACAAATTTACAAGAAGCAGTCTTACAGTGTAGAGCGTACAACTCTGTTGTTCAAGACAGATCCTTAAGAGCCCTAAGATCTGAATTCTTGATCTTGGCTTGACTCTCAAGAAAATGAGAAATGTGTTGGAAATGGTACATAAAACTCCAGCCATGCACTCAAGCTGACATATTAGGAAAAGCATTCTTTACAAAGTAGAAGGTATTGCTTGGCAGCCCTTGTATACTTGGAGGGAGAAGGGGCTTTGTAGATTGTGTTGTTTATAGAACTGTTGTATTAAATAAATACCAGTGTGAAGGTAGAGCGGGTTGAAGTATATCCGTTTCCGTGTGTCTGTTGTTCTAACTAGAAGCCTGGAGCTTTATTTTGAAAACCATATCTCAGCTGTTGACTATAGTCAATAGTCACTGAAACAGCACTCCCCACAGCATCTGATGTTGCCTAGTGAGACAGATGTCAATAATCTGTCTTGTAGCCTTTCTTTGTAGTGCTTCTTGTTCACTCAATGTCTTTCATGGTCTTATGCTGATCACTGACCTTAACAGTCACTGCCAGTTCTTAGACATCATTTCACTATTTGACTTTCCCACTGAACTTTGCCGACTTGTTCATTGAGGCATATTTAATCAATAATTCCATCTACTCTCAAATGTAACTTGTTCTGTGTGTATGTGTGTGTGTGTATGTGTGTGTGTATGTGTGTGTGTATATGTGTGTGTGTGAATGTGTGTGTGTGTATAGTATAATATATATACTCTTTTGATCCCGTGTGTGTGTGTGTGTGTGTGTGTGTGTATATTTTTTACGTATACAATTATTTTTTTTATTTTTTTTTGGGGGGGGTGAAAAGATAGAATGTAAGAAAGGCAGATAGAGGTAGAGTAATGAGATCTAGAGTGTGTGAGTGCAATACATACAGCATGAGTGTCATTTAAACATTGTGTTTTGTTGGTTGTTTTGCTCTCAGTTTGTCTTGTGCTTGTTTGGACCACTTTCATCTAAATGTCCCTAATATACATTAGCGTGAGTCACCCATGCTGGAAGCCCTCACAGATGAATGATTTCATAAGCAGGAGCAGCAAAAAAACAAGACACATAAATAAATGGTAATATGGCCAATATGTGGTGCATTAAAAACTACTTAAGCATGTGTGCTTAACTATGTGCACTATCTGCACAGTGTCAGTGGTCACCAGAGAGAGAGAGAGTGAGAGAAGAGGGATGAAAGAGAGAGACAGACAGAGAGAGAGAGAGAGAGAGAGAGAGAGGAATAGAGAGATAGAAATAGGAAAAGAGAGAGAGAAATAGGAAGAGAGAGAGAGGGAGCGGAGGAATATTCAGCTCTAATTTAGGGTTCCATACAGCTTAGTGGTGCTTATGTAACCACCAAGCCCAGACCTCATTTTCAACCATGCTGGGCGGTAATGCCCACACTGCTGACGGGCACAGACCCCCACAGGCACTCACCGGTCCCAGCCACCGCGTCAGGACCTCCGGCGGAGGAAACAACAGACATGGAGAACAAAGAGAGAGAGAGAAAAAGAGAGAGAGATAACACAGGGGAGGGAGAGAAATAGAGAGGTTAGAAGGTAAGAAAAGGTTTGATGGTCGTAGGGGATGAGGGAATCAAGAGAGGAGAAAAGAGGAATGGGAGGTGATATGAAAGGAGAGATTAAGGAGGTTCAGAGAGGAGAGGTCAGGAGAGGAGAAGAGAGCAAAAGAGAGGACAAGGTGACCTTGGAGAGAAGAGTCTAGAAGGAGGCGGAGGGAGGAGAGGAGTGGAGCGGTGAGGATGAGAGAGAAGGGTTTGATGGGGGGAGGAAGTGTTTGGAGAGGAGAGAGGAGAAGAGAGAGGGTGTTTAGTGTGGAGACAATGAGGAGGAGAAGATGAGGAGGAGGCGTTTAGGGTGGAGACAATGACGAGAGGATGATGAGGATGAGGAGGAGAAGAAGATGAGGAGGAAGAATTTGGAGACGTTGAGGAG
>NC_063192.1:22053631-22216131 GCF_017589495.1 Alosa alosa | reverse complement strand
TAGTCCACTTACCTCCAGGGTAAATATTTAACCAAATAGGGTTTCTGTGTGCATTTCAAATGAGTCAGGTTGCCTCGTCAAACCTTTGAGTGCATGCACGCACACACACACACACACACACTTTATCTCTCTGTGTTTCACACACACACACACACACACACACACACACACACACACACACACATAGTATGAAATGATATTTGTGCAGAGGAGGTGTGGTTTAGGTCCCTTAAGGCTATCTTCAAGGCTGAGACTGCTTAAGGAAAAGAAAACATCCTTTTCATGTTTTGCCATCTTTTTTGTCCTCTGCCAAAACGGAACTTTCTGGAAGCCTTGGTTTGGACAGTATCTGTTTAAAGCCACAAAAAGCCTGTACAGTGGCTGTGTGTGTGTGTGTGTGTGTGTGTGTGTGTGTGTGTGTGTGTGTGTGTGTGTGTGTACCCCTTCTGATGCCGTGAAATGAACAAGATGGCAATTTAGGGATTACCCAATGTGATGTGATTGTATTTGACCCAATTTATACTGACTCCATGTTCCCATCAGTTTGATCAGTCACATCCTTCTCATTCAGACAAGACTATGATTATACTCAGACCCTTAGGAACAAATCTTAACTAATGTGTAGTTGATCAAAGTTGCTTTAGTAGAACATCAAGCCAGAACTCGCTGATAGCATTAGAGGGGGTGGGGGGTGAGAGATGCTTGAGATCGATTTTTTGATAGCTCGGTAGCCAAACAAATAAGCCTCTCCCTTCAGTGCTCTTGACAATGCAATATTTTTGCCTTCTCTCACTCCTTCGGCCCGCCCTGGCACCAGCACTAGCGCCACCTATTGTTCAGTTGGAGTTTGTATTTTATATGTTGGTGTACCTCTGTCTGTTTCCCATTTACAGAGCTAGGCCTGTGTATGAACTGTTTATTCACAACTTTATCCCACCCATAGTGTTCTATTTATTTATTTACAAATGTACTGTAACTATACTTATACATAGCTATATCCTACTGCTCTTCATACTATTCTTGCTGCTCTGTTTTTATTCTTTATATGTTAAGTGAGTGTTGTTGTACTTTGAGAGCAAAGATTAACCTGAGTCAAATTTCTTGTTTGTTTACGCAGACCTGGCCAATACATTATGATTCTGAATCTGATTCAGCAGACACAAAGAATGGACAGCTTAGCAGATTGTAAAAATAGATTTGCCCACTCCACCTTAAAATCAAAGTATGACAGTCAGTCTTCATGAATGTGTTGTTGTATCCATCTAGCATATTCTTCTATTTCCTACAATTGTGTGACCTTATAAATAACCTTGTGCATGTGATTATAGAAGATATTGTGAGTCAGAAAGTCTACGAAACAGACACTGTCAAAAGAATAAATCCATATAGGCCATGTCAAAGAATGAATCAAACCCTGAAGGTTAACCTCAAGCTTAACCTCAAAGACATTCAACAATGTAACACATCAATGTCCTAGACATAATCAAGGGGGGTTACACGAGGCTACATGTTCGCACATTGCAAACTTTTTGCCATCCTTGAAAACAAGAAAGAAATGTGTGCATGTAGCCTACTGTAAGGTCCTTCATACAGACTCTGTGTCTACTGAAGGAGAAAAGCAGACACATACGGTACTTACTGGAAAATAGATTTGTCAATACCTTAGGTAGTCTTTACATACAACAAACAAGCACAACTCTACTTTTAAACTTTGACCAAATACTCCAGGCCTGATTCCAAATAGGTGTGGACATCCAAAAGCTTAGACCACATGACAGCAACTGACTGATTTAATTTTACTGTGTTGCCCTAAAACTGCAAAGCTTAAGTGGGCTTATCTTATCAAATACACTGTGTAGTCTCAAATCAGCAAGCAAATTACCAAAATACCCCCCCACACACACACCCATAGTTACAGACAAACACAAATACTTGGATATGTGGCACACACACACACACACACACACACACACACACACACACACACACACACACAAGCACATCAAAGGCCTTTTGAAGAGCATCAACAAAACAACTGTAATCTGTGTGTTGTTGCAGCAGGACCCTAGCAGATTGTTTTCTACGACGTCTGTTGTTCGGAGACGTGGTTACAGAAGGAGCAAGTAATCACCGCTGGTCCGCAGCCAACATCTGAGTTAAAAGCACCCCCCTGAAAAGCAGCATGTCCTCTGCCTGTCCCGGCCGCCATTCATCAGCCTCCTAACAATGTCCTCCTTTTCCCGTGACAGGGACAGACGCGAGCATAATGGACTTAAGTTAAATAAAAGCAGGACTTAAGTTAAATAAAAGCTTTATGCATTTCAGTGAATATATATATTGGGTGGATGCATTTTGCATGAGTGTCTCTGTTTATATACATATGTGTGTGTGTGTGTGTGTGTGTGTGTGTGTGTGTGTGTGTGTGTGTGTGTGTGTGTGTAAAGGGAGACAGAGAGAGAGAGAGAGAGAACATAACTGTTTGTTGGTGTAACAAATATATATAAATATATTTGTGTGTGTGTGTGAGAGCAAGAGAGAGAGAGAGTGTAACAGTTTGTTGGTGTAATATATTTGTGTCTGTGTGTGTGTGTGTGTATGTGTGTGCGTGTGCGTGTGAGTGTGTGTGTGTGTGTGTGTGTGTGTGTTGGACAAAGGTAGGAGAGGAGGATGTTGAAGATCAGGTGGCTCTACCATATAATTCCCAATTAATAATGTATGGTCTGTGGATCACCAGAAGGTGAAACTTTATTGAATAACTGGTTATGTGTTGAATTCTAAACAGTACAAACGTTGTGATCATAGTCATTTTTAGGGTGAAAAAAAAAACCCTGAGAGCTATTAAATCCAATGTTACCGCCAGCTAAATGTCAACGAAATTGGCTGTACAGTGTGCGTGCTGCAATCTTTTTCAATAACAAGTTCCAAAGTGCGGAATGGAAAGAACTGGAATATTTTTGCAACTTAAACACCTTGGCAAGATGTATGTAATGCAATGTAACTGTGACAGAACTGCCTGTGGGGGAACAGTTAGTTGCACAGACAGCTCAAAAACCATCAATGTGTTCCATTATGTATATCACTGCAAAAGAAAAATGATTTCAATCATTTCGTTTATATCACCGTAGCTCATTTTAATTTCAAATACATTTCAATAACACATCTAAATTTGTTAGTGGCAGGTTGTATATGTTTTTTTTTCTTCTTTTCATTTTTTCTTCTTCTGTCTTTCTTCAAAACAACATGTTGAGTCCGTGCAGGCATCGCTATACACCTCCCTGGGCACCCAGGTGAGAGTGTCTGAGTGGCACTGCTGTATGACCAGCATTGTTGCGTGTGACCGTGGACGAGAGTGCTGTGGGCGAGAACGCTGTCAGCTCATCCGCACTGCCAACACAGGCAGCACTCAGCACACAGCCACCGCTGCCCCCAAAAGGTGTGAAAATGAGAGCATATTCTCTTTTCTCTCTTTTCTTTAATTTTTTTTTGCTGTTGGTGTTCAGTCACACTGAATACAACCAACGATACAACCAACTCAACCAGTGTGGGTCTTTTTTGAGTGAATATTATGCTTCAAGCAGTAACATAGTGATGAGACCCCTAATGATGACTTAGGCTACTGTAAATGTAGTGCTGCTTTTAATAATTGCTGTCATTGTATGACCTTAACTCATTGAATGCCGCGCTGTTTTCGGAAGCTTCGGCCCAGAGTGCCAGCAATCTTGATCATGGTTGCCACAGCGTATTCTATGTTATAGCTATGGACACATACTATGGCTTGTTTGAAAGGTGAGACTTTAAGCTCTCAGTGGGTACAACCCGTTTATTTCTACATGCCTCTGTTCCTAAGAAATCCCAAGCTAAACAGTGGCTTGTTTTCATCAAAATCTCTGTATTATTTCTAGAAATGGAGATGTAGCGTCTTTGATGAAATATGAAGTGTTGCCTGTAAAGTTTCCGGGAAGTGACCTAGCGAGACCTGGCGAGACTGCCACCTAGTGATAAACCCACAAAAATGGCCTGGTTTTGACCTGACGTGCATGTGTCACTGATTCAACCCAAAGCGGCAACCATCAAAAGCAGAGTTTTAAGATTAAATGTCCAGATAAAATATCCAGATTGTGCATTTTCATGAGTTTTCAATCGTCATATATTTCATTTCCATTCATCACAGAGTTCCCAAAATCACATAGTCAGAGTGTCTAGTTTCGTAATTAAAAAAAAAAAAGCTAAAAACGTAATATTACGTTTTTGGCACTCAATGCATGGGAAGGAAAAACATAATATTACGTTTTTGGCACTCAATGAGTTAATTATACATAGATCATACATTATACATTTAATAAGTTACTTTGGATGAAAATCTCTGCTAAATACATATGGTTAAACGTCAAGGACATGGCCTGCACGTAAATGTAGTGGTTGTGCAAACTCTTGTGGTCCACATCAGACACCCAATGCTGTGAGAGGAATTTAATTACAAATGGTCCCCCAGGGCATGCATGGACAGCGTGTCCCATGATTAAAAGTAGGAAGTCCTTCATACCAGCTACTGTAAAGCTTTATAATGCACAACAATAACTTTGCACGTATTAGTATTTATTTATTGCACTTTAATTATTAGGAAAGGACACATTTGAAGAAATGTGTGGTGTTATGTCTGTCTTGATGCTGCTGTGGAACTGTAATTTCCTGTAAAGGATTAATAAAGGATCTAATTTAATCTAATCTAAACTAAACGACTCCTCTCCCCATTGACCATTGTGCCTCTGCCCAGATAGCCAGACCATAGACCAATGCCTGTGGATGTATATACAGTACATACATCCAGTCCCTCAGCTCACCCACCCACACTCCTTTAGGTTTTACACCTTACGCAATCCATGAGCCACCCGGCGCAAAATGCACCACGCGTGACATGCACTGTGCCAAAGCCGTGGGTGGTCTCGCGGGTGGTGGAGACGGCACAGTGGAAGGCTTGTAAACATGAAGGCAGGCATCACACCACACGACACCACATCACAATCTACACCAGCCCAGGCACACAGGCAGGCTTGCAGGGGAGATGCAGCGTGAGGACAACACCGTCACATTGTTACACGGACGGTTGAGCGCACGGATAGAAGGGAATTGAACTGCAATGTGATTTCTGCGCAGGCCCATTTTAGGGATATAAAGGTCGACAGTGATTAAAGCAAATGTATGCGTCCTAGGAAGCCATCTGAGGAGGGAAGGAGAAGCAAACAGACACCAAAAGCTGGAGAAGAGGGGCAGGCAAGCAGAGACGTGGAGACGGAGAGGGAGAGGGAGGGAGGAAGATAAGATGAGAGGGAGATGGAAGAGCAGGCGACCTATTTTTGACCAGGGGTGCTGAATAACAAAAATAATGGATGTCCGACGATTTATCCCCTCCTGGACATGTTTTGGATTTTGACTGCTAAATACATCATTTTAGTGCGGTGTGCGGGTGATAGAGAGAAGTTTTAGGGATCAATAAACTATATCTATCTATCTATCTATCTATCTACGTCCTGGGCAGCCACAAATTCCAATGTTCCGCGACAAGGGCGCTGGAAGGGGGGTGCTGAGGGTGCTGCAGCACCCCCTGCTGGCAGGAGATAGATTTTTAAAATTGGTTATATGATTACTGGTTGGTTGCTATATGGTTATGATGGTTACTGAAATAGGCTAATGATGTCAAGTGCGCTTCTGTGGGGTTAGGGTGGGTGCAGTGGAGTCGGAGTGCTGTTGCGGATTTCCGCACTTGACATCATTAGCCTATTTCAGTATAGCTAAGAAAATTTACTTTTCTGATCGTCAAAACCACACCAGAGATGTTTGGCTTTAAATATAGGCTAATAATCAGGCTGCAATGATCTCGCAAATAATTCCTGAATAGCGTGTGTCGTCTCCACAGCAAGAATGTGTCCTAATAATTTCTATTTTGCAAAACTGTACAACACAATTAAAGTTTCTTTCATCTTATCCATGCTTTTTTGAACGTGTAAATCACATAGAATATGTAGGCCTATATCAATCGTAGGCCTACACACTTGATCGCTATCACCAGAGCCCGTTTACAGATTAGACATTCTCTGGCTATCACATTGCTGAAACCACGCTACGGTTCTTACAGTAACTGACTCACGTTCACATTGATTTCTATAATTGTTAATTTTTAGTAGCCTATATTCCAACCAATCCATAACCCTTTTTTGCTATTTGACTCATCATTTCACATACACACATATAAATAATGACAGACAGCGAATTAGTAATTATTTAAAAATATAGGCTATATAACCAATTTTAAAAATCTATCTCCTGCCAGCAGGGGGTGCTGCAGCACCCTCAGCACCCCCCTTCCCGCGCCCTTGTGGAAGAGGGAGAGAGAGCAAGGAAGAGGGAGACAGATGAAGACAGATAAACAGAGGCTTAATGAAAGATGGAGAAGGAGAGAGAGAGAGAGAGGGAGAGAGAGGTGGGAGTAATTAGTGATAAGGAGGGAGGGAGACTGAAAGAAACATGAGGAAAAGCAAACAAGGCAAAGGCACTGATAGATAGAACAAGCATGTGGGAAACAGAGAGAGAGAGAGGGAATAGAACAAGTATGTGGGAAACAGAGAGAGAGAGGGAATAGAACAAGTATGTGGGGGAGAGAGAGAGAGGTACAAGAAAGTGTGGAAAGACAGGACGAGATAGAGAAAGGCTAGATTATAAAGGGTGAGTGTCATATATATATATATATATATATATATATATATATATATATATATATATATATATATATATATAAAAAAGGATAATGTTAACATGCATGCATGAAAGGCTGTTTAAATGAAGATGAAAAAGAGGGAGAGAGAGAAGGAGGGAGGGAGATAACAGAAAATGGAAGACAGAAGGAGGGAGGGAGAGAAGTAAAGAGAAGTCAAAACAGACCCAAAGAGAAAGACAGAGGGGGGTAGGCTATAGAAAGAAAAACATTGGACAGAGAGTGAGATCTCCCTCAAAGGGAAAGAAAGTAGGGTGGTAAAGTCTGCAGAACTGAGGAAGATAAGAGGAGAGGAGAGATTGCAGGAAGACTGGTAGAGACATACAGTATAGGGAGAGATGGACCTGTGACATGGGCAAGAAAAATGAGAGAGTAGTGAAATAGATAGACAGTGGGAAAAACATCTGTAGAATTGAAGAGATAGATAGACACACACACACACACACACACTCAAATACACGTCTCTCTCTCTCTGTCTCTCTCTCACACACTCACTCACACATACACACTCAGAAACACACCAAAACTCACCAAAACAACTACATTGAGGGACAGGCAGTAGAAAAACATGAAAGAGAGCATCAGGAACAGAGAGAAGGAGAGTCAGGAAGAGAGAGAGAGAGGAGGAGGAGAGAAAGAACAAGGAGAAATCCGAGTGCAGCAGAGTGCTGAGAGGAGAAGAGGCAATTGGCAGCTACGTATGTAACCTCACTTCACAGCTTTACAGATAAAAGAGAGATTACATCATCTATCCTGTCCATGTTCTTTATTTTATATAAGTGTATGTGTACAAACAATGATTCATTTTAATTAAATGTCTCCGTGTTAATTGTGTGTGTGTGTCCGTTTGTGGACTCACGATTCTGTATTTCTCTTTTGATGTTTGCTAAATTTCCTCTGCAGAGAAAGAGAGAGAGAGAGCACGAGAGAGAGAGAGAGAGAGAGAGAGCACGAGAGAGAGAGAGAGAGCACGAGAGAGAGAGACAGACAGAAAGAAGTAAACAGCCGAGAGAGCCAGCAAGGAGTAGGGTGAGAGGACAGACAAAGTAAGAAGCCGACAGGAACAGAAAGCAAGAAGAGATAAGTGGAGGGAAAGGGAGAAATAGAGAAAGGGAGAGGGAGAGAGAGAGAGAGAGCAAAGAGCAGGAAAGGAGCGAGGGAGGAGAAGGAAGGAACGAGAGAGAGAGAGAGAGAAGGAGATGCAGCGTGGAGCAGAGACTGAGTGTGTGAGTGCAATGTAGTGGCGAGTCATTGAGATGACCCCTGTCATCAGCCTAAATGCTCTCATTCTCTTCAACCGTGTGAGTTCCCAACCGCAGGCCAGGAGTGTGCTTACACGGACCCTCTCTCTCGTACACACACACACACACACACACACACACAGGGTACACACATGCGATCTCTCTCTCTTTCAAACACAGACACAGACACACAGACATAAACACACATTTTCTCATAAATACACAAACAAAGCCACACATGAATACACATTGGTTAACACAGACATACAATCTCCACACACACACACACACACACACACAGACACACACACACACACACACACACACACACACACACACACACAGACACAGTCCGTGGCCACACTGGTGTGTTTTCCCTCCACCTTGAGCCCTACCCCTCTGCCCGCAGGAGAAGATTAATGAGACCACTTCACACACATTTACACACACACACAAACACACACACACACACACGGCCCGACCCAGACCAATGGCATTAGTTCAGTCCAGGGCATCTGGTTCTGGGACAACACCAGCACTGTACCGGTATAACCAGTAGTCGACAACTATTACGAGAAATTCTAAACTAGTAAAAAACGTGAAATTCCAATTAATGTGCTAGTCTTGTTTACAGTAATATACTCTGCAATAGAACAGAATAAGACAAAAATAGTGTATCTGGTTGTGTGTGTATGCCTTTGGTATTTTTTTGACACCACCAAAAAGCAGCAAAAAACGGGTTTGAAGGTATGAAGGTATGTTGCTGTAACGGAGCATAGGGGAGGGGGGAGGGTGGTGGGGGGATGAGGGGGACCCAAGTCGGTGCGGGTTGCTATGGGAACTGGAACTGGAGGCTAACCTGTTCTCTGACAGGTTCATATGAGGCAAAACTCTTAAAGCTTTTACTCTCAAAAGCCCCGGTTTACTCAAAAACAGATAACTCACACAGATAAACCAGGAACTGTTTAAAGTTAAAATTCACCTATTAGCGGTGCTTATGAAAAGGCAACTGAATTCTGATAAAACTCTTCATCTTACCCTGTATGTACTGGTCTGTACAACAATTGGAGAAGGGCAAACGTGCCCTGAAAAGAAGGGGGTGGTTAGGAGAGAGGTACCGCAGTATTTGCACATGTGGGGTAGGTATTGTGTTCTAAAAACACGGGGGTAGGGGTGAAGACTGTTTATCCTTCTCAAAGAGATTTTTCACTTATTCTATCCAACTCATGTCATCTCTAAACAATAAGCATGTCTTATAATAGCAGTCCAAACTTTACAAAATAACCTCATTTTATGTAGCCTAATAGCATTTTGCATCACATAATTTGCTCCTATTTATTTTAAACAAAGGCTTTATTCTTGCACAATAAATTAAATGCATTATAATGTTTAAAATCAACAGGACATTGTCATGAAAGCCACGAGTACTCTATTATGCATTAGTTCTAGTAGGCCTACCCCTAGCTGGGCTACTGTATGTTTAACTAGATGTACCGCATAGCGGTACAAAATATGACCGCCGCTCAGTCCTGTACATCCATTCCGCGAAAATAAATCACACTTCAATTTGTCTCCATATTTTACTCCATCCCCACTCTTGAAACTTTGTGTATGCTTGTTTGGCATGCCTGAGTGTGTGTGTGCGGCTGCACAGAAAGTAGCCTACTGGTGCTGAAAAGGTGAATAGATTGTAGAAAAGCCAAAGAAGATGTAGCATTGTTATAAAACCTTTAAAATCTCTAAACAATCACAAGTAGGGCAGTTCATCACAGTTCATCCATTGCAACTGGATTGATGAAAGGTCACTTACACCTAGGCTACATTGTATTTGGGAAAAGCAAAAGGTATCAGCATAATGTTATTTATTTATTTATTTATTATGTATTTATAAACAAAAACATCTCTGTCAGTTCCATGCCGTTTTCAACAGCTATCAAAAACAAAGGTCATTTTGGATGGATGGATTTTTGTGAATGTTTCTTCTTCTACATAAGATTTTAGTCATCTTTAGTTCATGTAATACTTTTATTGTCAATGCACAAATTAAGTAACAGTAGTCTGAAACGTTATTGTTAATGCACAAATTAAGTAACAGTAGTCTGAAACGAAATGCTGTTTTACATCTAACCAGTGGTGCAAATAACTGACATGTCCAAATGGGCCTTGATGAAACGCTGGGCTAGACTGTTCATACACATTTTAACGGGCCAAAGTTGAAGAGCTTTTGTCCGTTATTGTTCGTGCAAATATAGGCTGATTCATGTTCCCTTGCATTGTGTAACTGAGGTCCATGGCTAGTCTGGCTTTCATCAGACCAAGCTCAATCTTTTAAGAAATCAAAAATAAATAGCGGGCAGATCAGGCTGGGTTCACCCAGCCTAGTCCATAGGCACCGATATTGTTTAATTTTCAGATTGAGATATACACGCTCTGGCTATTCTAAATGCAAAATGCATTAGGGAGTTATGACAAAACTGTAACTAACAAACTAGATCCTAATAGAAAGCTGTTAGCTTCCCTAAGCTACAGGTAGGATTATAAGGTAGGCCTATTTACAACATAAATTGTCAATAGGCTATGCTGGCACAAATAACATCTCCTTTGAAACCAATGGCTTACGCCTTACAGTATCAAGCGGACTTAAACTGCCATATCGCGGGCGAAAAGTTGTAATAAAATTCACGCAGCTCCATGAGTCAAGGAAAGTGCTAATGAAGTAGCCACTTCTAAATGGGACCCACTACACAGTAGCTAGTAGGTGTGTTGCTAAAAGCAGCCATAATGAAATGAAGGTGTCATTGTTTGATACTTCACACACACGTGCTTTTAATTTCACAGACTACAACTACCAAGCTGGAATCAAAGCACATCGATTCCCCTCTCATACCCTGCACGCACTTAAAACAAAATAAACAGGCGCCTCAGTCTCACGATGTATAGGCAAAACTGTATCAGACCGGTGTAACGTTGGTAAATCTTCCATTGCACAGAATGATTTTGTAGCACGTGCAATAAATGACAGTCGAAAGATACAAACAGTGCTGCTATCAATTTGTTTGGTATAACCGCATTTTATAGTTTTCTACAAATGCAATCAATCAAATGGGCCTCCATCACTCAACCAACGCTTAACGTAACATTACCTAGGTCCTTATTGATATTACAAGATTAACGCATTCTGCAGTAAAAACCAAGCATGTCCGATAAACATCCTCAGATTTATTTCGCTTCAAGAAGAAATGGGAATTACACTTCATGTGAACATCGTCCTGTCCTTATTAGATGTTCGCTGCGGTAAATTACAGTCCTTGTAGGAAGTGTCCATTGTTTTTCCCCAACCCACTTTTAACTTCCAACAAAATTATGTCTCACTGCAACGATGCGCCATCTAGTGGACAAACGACTACTTATCGTCAATACTGAAAATGCAGCCATGATGATGATGATGAATATTTATTTTGGCTTTCTTTTGATCCTACTGAATTTGTAATTATGTATCGGGCCGTTCTAAAATTGATAGTATGTGGGTGCCTGTGTGTGCATGTTTATATGTGTGCACCGCCATTTACAGGCCAATGAGTGTACAGTCACTAAATGTACACATAACCTAATTTTTTTAGACCCCCATGGATGAAATTCTACTTAAACTTGGCATACCCCCCAGAGAATGCCAGGTCAATCATACACATAAAATTTGGTGCAGTTCTGAACATCTTAACTGAAGATAGGGGCGATTAAAGCAGAATAATATTGCATTTTCATTTTTACCGGGTGGGGTGCAAATCACAAATGAGTGATTATGAGCCAGGTTGATGTGGGCCCTTGAGACCAACATACCATAAAGAACTGAAGACTGTGTCTGCCCCCTCCCTCCTTTCGGGGGTCCAGTCCAGCGGGGGCTGCAGATCAAAACGAAAAAATGACGGTTCCATGCTATCCATGTGGGGGTACATGCCCACCAAGTTTTGTGTACCCCGGTCTTTCAGTGTCCCGAATCCTTGTTGGTGTAATCACTAAATGTACACATAAGTTATTTTATTGTAGGGCCCCCATTGACCGAAAGTACACAAAACTTGGAATGCATTCGAGGGTGTCATAATGATCCTACACTTTTAATTTCGTGCAGTTTTTTGACCTTGTCAGCCAGAGATATTGTGATGAAAACACCTAATTTTTGCTTTTTAATTTTTAACTAGGTGGCGCTATACATGAAATAAGTGGTAATGGGATGGGTTGACATGCCCCCTTAAGACCAACATACAAAAAAAAGGTGGACCTCCTAGGCCCTACGGTTCTCGAGATATTCACAGAAAACTGTCTCCGGCCACCTACAGACCAGTTGGTGTATAGTAACATAAATTAATTTATTGTGTGGCCCCCCATGAACGGAATTCCACAAAACTTGGCGTGCATACAGAGGGTGTCATAATGATCCTACACTTCCAATTTCGTGCAGTTTTGACTATGTTAGGTCACAGATACCTTCAATTACACCACCTCATTTTACTTTTTGTGTTTAACTAGGTGGCGCTATACATGAAATGAGTGGTTATGGAATGGGTTGACATGGCCCCTTGAGATCAACATACAAAAAAAAAATGGTCCTCCTAAACCCTACGGTTTTCGAGATATTCACAGAAAACTGTGTCTGCCTACCCTCCTTCGGGGTCCAATTCAGCGGGGGCTACAGATCAAAACGAAAAACGATGGTTCCATGCTATCCATGTGGGTTACATGTCCACCAAGTTTTCGGTACCCCGGTCTTTCAGTGTCCCGGAATCATTGACGGAAATTTGGGCATGAAAAAAAAAAAAAAAAAAAAAAAAAAAATCTGACTAAACCTATAAACCTATAGGGCCATGCGCCGGGCGGTCATAATAAGTGGTGACAGCCTTTTCTTAAACTGTGTCAGATTCACAGTCAATACAACCCATGTTAAGTGTGAGTTACAGTGAGCTCAGTGGTCCAAATCTTCCTCAGCTGCTCAGCAACTGGCAACTCAGCATGTCCCGTCTAGTTCAGATTCATATTCAGTTTGTTATAACTGGCTTTGTGCTGCAGCCCCCTGGGTGTGTTGTGTGTGGGGGGAGATTTGTGTGTGGTGTGTGTGTGTGTGTGTGTGTGTGTGTGTGTGTGTATGTGTGTGTGAAAGTAAGAGAAAGTGAGAGATTGCAATATTTTAGAATAATTCTTATGCACAGTCACTGTCTGTGTGTGATATTGTATATGCATGTATGTGTGTGTGTGTGTGTATGTGTGTGTGTGTGTGTGTGTATGTGTGTGTGCATTGTTCTCTTGTGACTCACTATGATTCACTACACTTTATTTACTTATTCATTCCCTGAGATTATTTATTTATCTATTATAAAAAAAACACTGTCTCTGTCCCAAGGACAGAAACACAGTGGCATCTCCACTGTCCATTGCTGATCAGTACCCCGAGTCCCTGGTCAACCCCTAGTGTTGGCTTTTTAACAGGAGGGAGGCAGAGCAGTGCGTCCATGCCAGACTGCATTCCACAGGAGAAGCCCCTGACTGCAGCTTGCAGATCAGGGCTGGGCTCAATGTGGGGCGGAGCGCAACGTTGAGGTCAGCCCACCTTCAGCACGTCTTCTCACGCTGACAATGTCCGTAGGGCCTACCTTGTTTCCTACTGTCCAAGTTAAATTTCTCAACATAATCTCTAAGAAGAATGCTTAAATCTATAAAAGCATTTTCTCAGCTGCAAGAGAAAAAAACACGGAGGTTGACGCTTGTTAGGCTAACAGTAGGGCCTACTGGGTAGGGTAGCCTAATGCGTAGGGGAGAACTGGTACCCTACAATTGTAACGGCGGTACAAATGTATCAATGTTTTATTCTCAAGATATGGTGTAGCTACGGAAAGATCATAGCATGTAATTCTTACAGCCATCTAAACATGAATGGTATACTTAATACGACCAGAGATAAAAAGGTGCAAAATTCAAGCATCGCGATTTTATTTTTTAAACCGCAACTGTTTGTTTAAGTTTGCTTCGTGAAATTTGAGCGTGTGGACTTCAATCACATGTCATTCATATCTTCAGTCCCTCTGTTTCAAGTTAACATGAGTGCCATTTATATAGTCATAGCAAATGCAATTAAATGAAAATAAAAACATGACCTGTGCAGGTCAGTTGTAACCCGTCTCTATGGCAAAATTAACTGATTTTTTTGCGCAACACTTCTGATTGCGAGTTATAGATTTTGATTTTTGTGCCGCGATCACACCCAATTAAAGTTAACAGAGCAACTTGAAATACCACTGTTGGACCAAATGCTTCAGACATGTAAGAAATAAGCAGTTTATCAACTATATTTACTGGTTTTATCAAGTGGACAAAAAGCATAAAGGTGAGCTATCATAACACTGTGACATATGGTCTACAATGGCTAATGCAATAAATTAGCTTTAACAGTCATACATTTGGACTTTTTTGTTGATTTTATATGAAAACAGAAGCTCTTTGTTTAAGCCAGCAGGATTCAAGAGCTGTTACATTCATGACGCTATACTGTTACAACTGTAGCCTACCGCACTTTTTTATGGCTGCGTCAAGGTTGTAACAGGCCTACATGCCGGTGTTAATTAAAAACATGCACATAAACAATAGGCTAGGCTATATAGAGGCCAATATTATGTTATTATGACCGCCGCAATTTAATGCGGGCGGTCATATAGGTTTAGTCAGATTTTTTTTTGTTTTTTTTTTTTTTTTTTTTTCTTTTTTCGCATGCCCAAATTTCCGTCACTGATTCCCGGGACACTGAAAGACCGGGTACACGAAAACTTGGTGGACATGTAACCCCACATGGATAGCATGGAACCATCGTTTTTCGTTTTGATCTGTAGCCCCTCCGGCTGAATTGGACCCCCGAAGGAGGGTAGGGCAGACACAGTTTTCTGTGAATATCTCGAAAACCGTAGGGTTTAGGAGGACCATTTTTTTTGTATGTTGATCTCAAGGGGCCATGTCAACCCATTCCATAACCACTCATTTCATGTATAGCGCCACCTAGTTAAACACAAAAAAGTAAAATGAGGTGGTGTAATTGAAGGTATCTGTGACCTAACATAGTCAAAACTGCACAAAATTGGAAGTGTAGGATCATTATGACACCCTATGTATGCACGCCAAGTTTTGTGGAATTCCGTTCATGGGGGCCACACAATAAATTAATTTATGTTACTATACACCAACTGGCCTGTAGGTGGCCGGAGACAGTTTTCTGTGAATATCTCGAGAACCGTAGGGCCTAGGAGGTCCACCTTTTTGTATGTTGGTCTTAAGGGGCATGTCAACCCATCCCATTACCACTTATTTCATGTATAGCGCCACCTAGTTAAAAATTAAAAAGCAAAAAATGAGGTGTTTTCATCTCAATATCTCTGGCTGACAAGGTCAAAACTGCACGAAATTAAAAGAGTAGGATCATTATGACACCCTCTGAATGCATGCCAAGTTTTGTGTACTTTCGTTCATGGGGGCCTTACAATAAAATAATTTATGTGCACATTTAGTGACGCACACCAACAAGGATTCCCGGACACTGAAAGACCGGGTACACAAAACTTGGTGAGCATGTACCCCACATGGATAGCATGGAACCGTCATTTTTCGTTTTCATCTGCAGCCCCCGCTGGACTGGACCCCCGAAGGAGGGTAGGGCAGAACACAGTTCTCTGTGAATCTTTTATGGTATGTTGGTCTCAAGGGCCCACATCAACCTGGCTCATAATCACTCATTTGTGATTTGCCCCCCCCCCCCCGGTAAAAAATGAAAATCAGTAGGATTAAAAGAAAGCCAAAATAAATATTCATCATCATCATCATCATGGCTGCATTTTCAGTATTGGCGAAGAAGTAGTCGTTTGTCCACTAGATGGCGATCGTTGCAGTGAGGCGTAATTTTGTTGAAAGTTAAAAGTGGGTTGGAAAAACAATGGACGCTTCATACAAGGACTGTAATTTACCGCAGCGAACATCTAATAAGGATAGGACGATGTTCACATGAAGTGTAATTCCCATTTCTTCTTGAAGCCGAAATAAATCTAAGGATGTTTCTCGGACATGCTTGGTTTTTACTGCAGGTACGTTAATCTTGTAATATCAATAAGGACCTAGGTAATGTTACCTTTAAGCGTTGGTTGAGTGATGGAGGCATTTGATTGATTGCATTTGTAGAAAACTATAAATGCGGTTATACCAAGCAAATTGATAGCAGCACTGTTTGTATCTTTCGACTGTCATTTATTGCACGTGCTACAAAATCATTCTGTGCAATGGAAGATTTACCAACGTTACACCGGTCTGATACAGTTTTGCCTATACATCGCGTGAGACTGAGGCGCCTGTTTATTTTGTTTTAAGTCGTGCAGGGTGTGAGAGGGGAATCGATGTGCTTTGATTACAGCTTGGTAGTTGTAGTCTGTGAAATTAAAAAGCGCGTGTGTGTGAAGTATCAAACAATGACACCTTCATTTCATTATGGCTGCTTTAGCAAAACACCTTAAGCTACTGTGTAGTGGGTCCCATTTAGAAGTGGCTACTTCATTCGCGCTTTCCTTGACTCATGGAGCTGCGTGAATGTTATTACAACTTTTCGCCACGATATGACAGTTTAAGTCCGGCTTGATACTGTAAGGCGAAGCCATTGGTTTCAAAGGAGATTTTATTTGTGTCGCCAGCATAGCCTATTGACAATTTATGTTGTCAATAGGCCTACCTTATAATCCTACCTGTAGCTTAGGGAAGCTAACAACTTTCTATTAGGATCTAGTTTGTTAGTTGCCGTTTTGTCATAACTCCCTGATGCATTTTTGCATTTAGAATAGCCAGAGCGTGTATATCTCAATCGGAAAATTAAACAATATCGGGTGCCTATGGACTAGGCTTGGTGAACCCAGCCTGATCTGCCCGCTATTTATTTTTGATTTCTTAAAAGATTGAGCTTGGTCTGATGAAAGCCAGACTAGCCATGGACCTCAGTTAAACAATGCAAGGAACATGAATCAGCCTATATTTGCACTAACAATAACGGACAAAAGCTTTTCAACTTTGGCCCGTTAAATTGTTTATGAACAGTCTAGCGACGCATTTCATCAAGGCCCATTTGGACATGTCAGTTATTTGCACCACTGGTTAGATGTAAAACAGCATTTCGTTTCAGACTAGGCTACTGTTACTTAATTTGTGCATTAACAATAAAGTATTACATGAACTAAAGATGACTAAAATCTTATGTAGAAGAAGAAACATTCACAAAAAATCCATCCATCCAAAAATGACCTTTGTTTTTGATAGCTGTTGAAAACGGCATGGAACTGACAGAGATGTTTTTGTTTATAAATACATAAAAAATAAATAAATAAATAACATTATGCTGATACCTTTTGCTTTTCCCAAATACAATGTAGCCTACAGGTGTAAGTGACCTTTCATCAATCCAGTTGCAATGGATGAACTGTGATGAACTGCCCTACTTGTGATTGTTTAGAGATTTTAAAGGTTTTATAACAATTCTACATCTTCTTTGGCTATTCTACAATCTATTCACCTTTTCAGCACCAGTAGGGTACTTTCTGTGCAGCCGCACACACACACTCAGGCATGCCAAACAAGCATACACAAAAGTTTCAAGAGTGGGGGATGGAGTAAAATATGGAGACAAATTGAAGTGTGATTTATTTTCGCGGAACGGATGTACAGGACTGAGCGGCGGTCATATTTTGTACCGCTATGCGGTACATCTAGTTATATTATATTATTGTTGCATGTTCCCTTTGGGACTCGCACAGGCTACTAAACTATTAAAGAAAATACCGATAGGCTAGAGATGAAATGCATTGATGTTATTGCCATAGGCCTATGTTTATGCAGACTGGAATGATCTTTATAGCGTAGCCTAGGCTACTTAGATTACCCAAGAAACGCCGATGGTGTACAGATTCTAGAAGGCTAGGGGGGAAGGGACATGATTAACGTGGGCAGTAGTCCAACGAGGATACGCTATGATAGAGTGAAGCATTGTTCCTTGAGAAAAATTAAACTCCGAGTCCGGGTAAATAGACGGACACAGAGAGGACGGGGAATGACGAGCTGATGTCAACGTTGCGCTCCACCCCACATTGAGCCCAGCCCCGATCTGCAAGCTGCAGCCAGGGGTACTTGTTCCACAGGGGCAGACTTCACATCCCACAGGGGCAGACTTCACATCCCACAGGGGCAGACTTCACATCCCACAGGGGCAGACTTCACATCCCACAGGGGCAGACTTCACATCCCACAGGGGCTGGCTTCACATTCCCCTACTGCTCTCCGCTTGGGAGTATTAAACGTCCCACATACTCGACGCACCCGACCTGTAGTCCGGCTCACGGGCATGAAGTGATCCACAGGGAGCTGACCATGGCCATGCCCTCCCCGACTCTCAGAATAGCCAGCTGACATTCCCCCATCTCCAGTCAGTCGGCAGTGGCCAGCCGGTAGCCAGTCCGTCTGCTGCTGCTGCTTTCTATGACAGAATTCAGCAAAACTGTCAAGCATGGATACAAAGATGTGGCTATTTTTAGCACTATGCTGAGAAACGGATTGAGATCAAACCTCACATCGACAGTGTGTGTGTGTGTGTGTGTGAGTTCACCAATCCCACCGTTTAGCCACTGGCACTGACCCCCATTTGACCCCTTCCAGTCACTAAGAAATCTTTATGCTGTACAGCCCGCCAGGGCACACTCATCCAGCTGCTTAAATGGTCATCAGACTCAGGACAGGACCAATCATATACTACGAATTTATAGGAAAACCTGTTAGATCGCTTTCATTTCATCCTAAGATAAAATGGCACTGTTAATCATAATAAAATGATATCAGACACAGAATACCGTCAAGTTATTTTTACATTGTGTTTCAATAGCATGACACCTGCAGTGGTCTCGATATAATGAAAGTGTCCTCTATGATGATCAGTTGCTTTGGCTGATCTGTTTGTTTTACTTTAGGGCCTCGTGTCAGCATCCTGTAGCTGAATAGCTGTGGTGGTTTAAACCTCTTCCAGCAATGATTCACTGTAACATAGAAATCAACGCCTCCGTGCCTCAGTCAGTCTGAGTTGAGAAATAAGATATGCGAAATCAGTTAACTACAATAACACAGATACTAAAACGGTTGCTTACACCTTCCTGAGCAAGTCTTAAAGGTGGAATTTATTAGACCAGGTAGAAGGCAATGCCTGCCCAACAGTAGCCTACTAATGGGCAACATTTTACATTTACAATTAACAAACCATTGATTGCCATTCAGGAGCTGACAGGGTCTTCAGAGTCAGGGCTTTGTTGATTGCTGTGTGGAAAGTTTGTTGATTGTTAAATAACCTACATAAGCTTTGTTGACTCTCACTTAATGGATCATTAACTTTAAGCACTGCAGCCATTGCTCTATTTCCATAATATGGCAGTGATTATGCAACACAATGTGCTCCCATGAAGTCACAGGTTCAAATTTCATGTGAGATCATCTCACAGTGGCATGTCACAGGGGGAGTACCGCCCAATCTGTTGTTTCCAAAAAAGAGTTGGGTTGGATGCCAAACTCACACGTACGCACACACGCACACACAAATGGTGAGGTGCTAAAACTGCATCAAAGTCATCTACTGACTCCCACTTCTTCTTACATGGAGTAGAGTTTTTATGTATGTATGAACCTGTATATCATTCGATTTGGTAAAGCATACTTTTCCTCTTCCTGTCAGTTTCATAATAAAGGTTATCAGTCAATTCAATCAAGACCCCCCCCCCACACACACACACACACACACACTGTGCTGTGAGGAGAGTGTGAGTGAGTGAGAGTGCTGCAGAAATCTAAACAATGGAACAGCTGACGGGATCAAGCCTCACATGACTCTCCTGCAGCTCAGCTGGGAGAGCAGTGGGTATACAGCACAACAGCAAGGTCATCATGGGTTACAGCCTTTGGCAGCACATAAACATGATGTATTGTTTTTCTATCCACTGTTAGTAGGCTAAACTAAAAGCCTCCTCTAAATGAGTAACTTAAAGCAATAAATAACTAAATAATTTACTTGACAGTATCGACATAAGAGTGACATGACACTGTCATAAACACATGACCCTGCCATGACACATGAACTCTAACCCTAACCCTAACTTGTTATGACAAAAAACGAATGACACTTAATGAGAGAAGCGTTATGTCATAAACATTTATGACTTGTTTATGACATGTTCATGACAGTGTCATGTCACTCTTATGTCGATACTGTCAAGTATAAACAAACATTTTAAAGCAGCACTTAAGAAGATTTCCTCTCGTGGTCCCCCTACAGTTGAGAAACGCAATAATAAACAAACTAAATATTCATCTTTTGCTACAAAGTATGGACAAAACTCTGATTTTTAATTTTTTTTACTTTTAACGTCATGTTAAGGTAAAAAAAACTCTTAAAGCCTACTACATACTCACCGCTCCTGACCGGTAGCGTGACAATGTGACTTCAAAATTGCGTCACTTCCTCTGTCGCACAAGAAATTTCAGCCTCGCGCAGGCAGGTCGTGCACAGGAGTTTTTTTTTTCAGATGCGCGCAACAAGCAGGATGAGTTTGAAGCCAAGATCAGGGAGCATGCGTGCCTCTATTCAGACATCAACCGCATATAGCCGCAACATTTCATATAGCCTAGCCCACATCTTAAATAAACATGTTTAAATAGTCAGTTTGAGAAGAGAGGGAAATTAACCTGGCTAGGTTACCAGCGAGAGTTCGGGATTTTTAAATAGTTACTGGATAAGTTAATGAAGAGAGAGATGTAACACAGGGAATTAAGATGAAAGACCTAGGACCCAGGGACATTCCAATAATCCAGCAAAAGGTAACAAAGATATGTATTTTCAACCAAAGGATATCTAAGACCTGAAAAAAATCTCTTTCCACCTTAGTAAGTTACACAAACTCATCTCTCAGCAGCCAGTTAGCTAAAATTTCCCTCGAGATGAATAAAGTATCTATCTATCTATCTAGCTGCACACACCTTGGAAACTAAATGGCAATGGTGGTAGTTTTGAATAGCAGCAACCAAAGTCTGAAGTATCATCACAGAGGGTAGTTTTTACTGCCATTGAGGCCAATGCCAATTCAGGAGAATATTGCAACTAGTGTCGCGACCACCACGCGCGAGTATAAATGGTTACGGCGTTCCTGTGACGCCACATTGTCGTGCTACCGGTCGGTAGTGGCGAGTATGTACTGTAGGACACTTAAGGGTGCCTATTGCTTGAAAAGTGCTATATTATCATTCATAGTAGTAGTAGTTGTTGTAGTAGTAGTAGTATCTGTCAATCTTAGTGATCTGTCTTAGTAGAACAGGGGAAACAGGGAGAGTAACTGACCCAGGTGTCAGGTCATCAGGTATCAGGTCATGTGGGACACAGCAAAGTGCTAGTGTAACCTGTGTTGTGTAGACGAGCAGTCTCTCACTGGATTCAAACTCGCTCAAAATGGGTGGCAGATGTGCTACCTGGAGGCTAAAATGTATGGGTGCTAACGTCTGTCACCAGGCCGTCTCTTGAGGTGTTAGGAGGGAAAGTTACTGTGGCAGAGCAGTCACACAACTCTCCTGCTGGCTACCATTGCCAAGGTATCAAGTTACTAGGCAACTGCTGATGCTCAGCAAGCTCATTAGTTTGAGTCCAATTGAACGGACATATTGGAGATACTGAATTCATTGGTCGGCTCAAAACCTGATCTCAGAAGGTGCCCAAAAAAAAGACAGTGTGGTATCAAGTGCTATTCAAGATGGATCACTCTTCTGCTGTCTGCTGAGATACCTTCAAACTACAGTAACTTCTTAAATGGTAATTTCCCAAGTCAAGTCAAGTCAAGTTTATTTATATAGCGCATTTCATACACAGAGGTCATTCAATGTGCTTTACATAAACAAAACCAAACAATAATAACAAATAAAAGCATAGAAGGGCAATACTGTATAGTCAAAGAATAGTTCAAAAGGTAAAGATCATAATAAAAAGAAAACATAAAATACACAAGGTAAATTCATTTAAAAATAGAGAATGATTAAAAAGACAAAATAAAAGACACAAGGTAGAATAATTTTCAAGACAGATTAAGAAATTATAACTTAGCGCATTTAGCAGAAAGCATCTGAGAACAGTTTGGTCTTAAAACTGGCTACAGTTGGGGCCTTTTTAATGTCATCCGAAAGTTGGTTCTAGAGCTGAGCCATGTTTAGTAGGTTAGCAGGTTTTACTAACAGGTTTTTCTCCTGAGACCTAAGACGTCTGGAGGGTGTGTACTGCTGAAGCATGTCTGAGAGGTATTTAGGTCCTGCACAATTAAGTGATTTATAAACAAGCAGTAGTGCTTTAAAGTCAATTCTGTAACTTACTGGAAGCCAGTGCAGGGACTTAAGAATTGGAGTGATGTGGTCAGTTCTTTTAGTTTTTGTGAGAAGATGCCTTTCAGTGAAAAGTTATGTCTTATGAAACACCTGTCAGTCCCGACAGCAAGGCAACAAAGCAGCTGCCTTCTCTTTTGAACAGACCCACTGTGCTGTCAGTGGCTTCGGAAAAAAAAAAGTTTCTGCTGAATAAATAAGTCCTGATTAGTGGACATAGCTCTCTGTGGACATAGCTCTCAGTCCTGTTCCCTGTGCGGCCTCTGCAGCGTATGTTTTCCTCCTTATTAGCGATGTCAACACATATCGGCCATATAATCCTCTTGATTAACTGAGCACATCTCATTTAGCTAATCAAGGACATTATATAGACTAATTAAGATATTAATCCTATATAGACTAATTAAGAGATCAATATCCCCTAGCTATAATAACGAAAGTGCTTGGTTTCCATGGTGAGAAAAGAGTTGGACAAGACTCCAAGTCCCAGTTGGACGAGTCTGTTGCAGGTTAACCTCTAGTCGAAGCCGGTGCCCATTCACAGTTGGGTGGAGATAATGCCAATGCCTGAACTGCCTTGTCCAAAGACACACACAGCATGTAACATCAAGTTACCACACTCAGTCTGGGCAAGCTTTTGATTGCAGGGCTGTGTGCTACGCACATAATCAGAAACATTTTCATTTATTGTAACAACACGTCATCAGTAGGGTAAAACTAACCTGTCTCAGTCTACCATGTTCACATTCCCTATTAGTGGGTGAACAATCCAACGCTTGGTGAATTCTGCTTCACAATGATAGGAAGACCTGACATTGAAGGATCAAAAAAGTGACATCGCTATGAACGTTTGGCTGCCACAAGCTTATCCCAGTGGTAACTTTTCTGTTTATTACTCAAAGCATTTATTTGGGTGTGCCAATGACACAGACAGATACGTGGATCTGGCAAGTCTACCACGGGTAGGAATGGGAAACCATGTACTTGCAATGGAGGTGGGAACAAACTTTAAAGGTGTTATTTGGAATTAGTTTTAGTTTAAGACATTCAAAAAGAACCCAGAAATAGCAACAGAAGGTGAAAAACAAACATTTTGATGTCAAAAAGTCAAAAGCTCCTTTCACTCTGTGAAATTGACTGAAGTTGTTCATGGCTTAATCCAAGCCACTCCTTTCTATACAGAGCTAGGGCTGTGAACAATGGAGAGCAAGGAGACTGTGAGGAGCCAATTGTAAAATGTATTTAAAAAGTGTATTGGATTAGAATGGAAGACTCTTCCTTGAAGCACAAGCACATATAGAGAAACCTTGTAAAACAAGGCTTTGCTGCAATTCAGAGAGGGCTGTGAACAATGGAGAGCAAGGAGACTGTGAGGAGCCAATTGTAAAATGTATTTAAAAAGTGTATTGGATTAGAATGGAAGACTCTTCCTTGAAGCACAAGCACATATAGAGAAACCTTGTAAAACAAGGCTTTGCTGCAATTCAGAGAGGGGAGAATCTGGCCTGTCACTGTTTTTGGAGAATGCAGAACCTGAACTGAATAGACCGCTTCACCTTCATTATCAAATGACAGGCTAATCTTAAATTAAATATTGTTGCGATGAATCACTGAATCACAAGAGCTACATTCACAAAATCACGAGAAGAAAATCAGGCGTGACATAAAAAGTGCAACAGAACAGAACACTAGAACATCTTGACCCATTCAGCATTCTAGGGCATAAACCTTTGGGTTTGTTGTGTTTGTGGTCTAGCTCAGGCCCATGTGATCAAGGGTTCAAAGAGATCTGCTTCTGATATACGTATACTGTAGCTAGATGAATCGGATGAAGTCGGCTTACTGTGAATCATATCAGTGGCCATCGTTAAGACATACAGAGAGGCCAACGAAAAGGAAATAGCCGGTGGTTCTCTTCCAAGAGACATCATCTTTCGAGGGGCTCCTATTCTGAAACGACGGCTCGTAAAATTAGAGTGAAAAAAGCTACTCAGATTAATTGCATGCAAATGAAATTCAGCAGCACAGGCAACATGTTTCAGCTAGCTACACCTGCAGAGCAGCCTCTCTTGCAGATTTAACTCAGCTGGCTGGCGCTCTGTCTCTGATTTTTGAATTTGGGGGCCCCAAGCAAAATGGACATAAATAAAAAATGTTGACAGTGCAAATTACTGTTGTTGCATATATATACTGTGCATTAGTTTTGAACATTTTGAACATTTGAACATTTGCAAAAACACCACCGTACCATAAAATCCAATGTCAGCTTCTTCCTCATGAATGGAGGATGAAGTTGATGGTGTACCTGGGAAAATAATTGAAAAAAAAATCTGAAATTACCTGTGAAGTACATTTGACCATTTCACTGTTAGCATATTGGAAAAGGTCATTAACAGCTCAGCTCAGTGAGAGAAATTCACTCTACCTTCATCAGTGGAGGTATCCTTAGGAAGAGCCTGAGGGCTGAGAAATGTAAACAAAGCACCTTGAGGGAGAAAGAAAAGATATGTTAGCATTTCCATATTTTGATATTTAGAAGGGATGCAGCTGCTTTCACAACTACCAATGCTTACTGTAAAAACATCCCAAGCTAATGTTATACATTAACCTAGGCCTACTTGTAGCTTAACATAGCATTTAAGCATTCTGCTGTTTGAGAATTAGACAGACGCACCTGGTGCTTTAAAGACAGTAAACAGCTGGCGTGCATGAATACTGCTAGACATGAATGTTCCAGTCTGCTTTGATGCACGGAATATATCGTGTGGTTTTCCTAACCCCCATTTGGTAAATAGATTATCACTGTCGAATAGTTAGTATAGCAGAGAAGCTATGCCACTTTCATCAAAACCTATTACAAAGCTATAGCAATGTTATGTCATTAAATACGATAAACAGTGATTCTGGAACAGGTCTGCGTCTTCCTTATCCCGTTAACACACATATTACAGTATATAACCATATTCCGTCCGTTCGAAAAAAAAAGTTGTGCTAACTGTTCTAGTTTGTTCCAAGCAGCATGGGCCGTCAGGCAGGTAGTTAACATAAACATTTTTTGCTAGGCTAGCCTTCCTGCTGTGACATTACACCATTTGTACAAGACAAGTAGAGCTATTTTATCCAGTGTAATTTATCACTTACCACTATCTTGTTTTTTCTCGTCATCCTCTTCCTTTCTCTTCTTTCTTTTCTGGCTTCCAGACACATAACTCCGCTTCATTATGACTGCCGATGTTTATATTTTCGCAGCAGCAGAGATCACGAACCTGGCTGGCTGGCTGCTGTCAGCGACTACTGAGAGGGGCCCCCTTGAAGGGGATCCCGGTATTGCCGGTAACAGTGCCGTTGTACTTTACTGCATTGACTACACTGTAAAAAGTTTAACGTAAAATGTACAGCAACTTGCTGGCAGCAAATAACCAGCAAGTTGCTGTATTTTACTCTACAGTACACCTACTGTATATGAAATCACAGTACCTATGCCTGATACTGTAAATGCAAACTACAGTAGTACTACCAGTGCTGTAATGTATACAGTATTGAATTGTCTACCGTATTTTTAATCACAGTACTTATGGATCATACTGTAACTTAGTACAGTAGTAATACCAGTGCTGTAATATTATATACAGTAATTTTGGGAAATTCATATCCTGCTTTATCTACAGCCAGGATAAATTTGACTAGGCCTCGGTATGGTTTAGGCTACACAAACTTGCATAAATAACCATTGACAACTTGTTATCAGTTTGAAAAGCAGGTACATTTATTCACTTTTTTCCGTTTAGAAATTCTCGTGTGCTGCATCCTAACGTTAGACCAACGGTTGCAGTCAGCCTGATCCTCCACCAGTAGCAGAGTGAAGCAGCACCTAGCAGAAATAGAAGAAAAAAAGATAAACAGTGTTAGATAACAATTTTCAACTGAAACTGAAGGCTACTTACAAGTGAAACTTTAGAATAATCATTTATATATATACTGTATGTTTTTTGAGTTTACTGTCAAAATGCCAGGCTGAAGATGGTGTTAGCATTACTCAGTTTCGCAAGGTATATTTAGCTGCTAACGTTAGCCAGCTGGGTGAGCTCATTGATGATGTTTGCTTGCAGCAACACATAGATATATGTACTGATTACGATGAGTTAACGTTACATAAGTTAGCTGGTAGCAGCTAAACCTCCACGCTAACGCTAACCAGCAGCACATCATCTTCAGCCTAACATTGTGACAGTAACATACTAGGCCTAGCACTACTAGCTTAATGTTTTATATAAATTATATGAATATAATAAACTGTAACTTACTGAGAACTAAGGTAGCAGCTAGGCCTAATATAAATGAGACTGCCAAAACGTTAACGTAACATAAAACATTAACGTTAATGCCACCTTCACAGCAACAGCAACTATGATAGCTAGCCTAACCTTACTTACTTAGTTGATGACTTAGCATGGATGAGTTTGTAAGTTAGACAGTACAACGTACATAGACTGTACACATGCCCGAATTTAATGTAGTACAATTTCACAATGAAACATTAACGTTACATAAATAAATGCTTGCTTACCATTAAGGTGGAGCTGCGAACTTGACAGAGTGCTGAACACCTTTGGTCTGACTGAACTGTTGCTCAAAAATGATCTCCGCCGGACAGTTCAAAACGTCGTCGGCGGTGCACGCTTCAATCACCACGCCAAAATTTCCCAGTAAACCATAAATCCATGACTTTTCAATATCTTTTCAAAATGATGATTTGGATGGAAAATCAACATAATATCAATGTCACCTTGCTATCTGGGAGCTTAACTTTGTATTTATGTGCAAAAGAAAACAGAAAACCCCAACTGATTTTCCCGCCATGTTTTTCAAAATTTTCAAAAAGCTGACAAGTGAGGGAGGAGTCAGATTTATTACTGTGTTATGATTCGCAGCAAATTTTTATTACTGTAGTTTGACCATTGACCATAATTCATAGCGAAACTACAGCAACATACTGTATTCACAAATACAGTACACATTTTCCTCAAAAACAGCAGTGATGCTGTGAAAATCACAGAATCTTGTTACAGTGTATCAAAGGGGTGCTCACAGTTTGTCGTTGCATTTTATTCTTAACCAGACGTTGTCTTGGGGCCCCTGGCCAGCTCGGGGCCCCAAGCAATTGCTTGGTTTGCTTGCCTTCTAGCAACGGGCCTGAGCCCTGGCATAATGAGGCATTACCAAGCAATCTTTGCCATCCTCCAGCACCCTATCCAAAACCCCCACGGATTGATGGGGAAAGAACAACAAGGCCTCATTATGGGATGGACTCCTGCATATTCCCTAAATAGTGGTGGCTTATAGTAGAGAGTAACCATGGCCATTTCTGGCTTCATTTAGCACATGTGTCAAGTTCATGCTGTTTTTTGAAAGATCACAACTTGACAGATTGTTCGATAGAACAGATATTAGCTCTTCCCATCTGTTTATGCACAAAGCAGCCATGGCTGCACTGTGTAATGCCTTCACTGAGTGTATAGTGACCTGCTTCAGATGAAGTGTTTTGGGAAAGAAAGCTACAAACAATAACTGTATACAGGAATATTGGGAACTTTTTTTTCATCATGCCCTCGGCACTAAGATTTAAGCAGACTGAGCAAATCTCAGCTGATGTCTTCACAGCAGTCGCTTCCTATTGCACATTCGGGAGTGCTCTGGTCTGTAGACAGCCCTTCTCACATCCAGCCCTGAACAGCCCCATAGTAGCCCCTCTATCATGGGATCCTGTGACAAAGCGCCTTCAGGCCTGGGATATACTTGCATTTTGGCCAAGTGTACACAACTGGCTGCGTTGTGAACGAAACCTGGCCTTAGTTCTACGCAAGCACTACGCGTGTTAGTGGCAGTCTCCACATGATGCAGACCTCAGAACTCGGAAATGAAGCTGGTCTTGCTTGTTGCTCCTGTACTATTGCCCCTAATGTGCATGTGCATATTCTTGCGTACACATCACTCTAATTTTGTATGACTAGTGCAGTGCCCGTTCAAACATGCTATTCCTGTAGCCTATTACATGCCTTTAGGTAGGCCTGCTTTAAAAATAGGATTTTAGGGAAAAACATAATTCCAGGTAAGCATTCAATAATGAATACAGATAATATAATAACATAATAAATGTGAAGTAAGCAAAATTTAAACATGGCTGCATGTGACATTTTTTACAAATCAAAATGACATAATCCTAACAGCTGTTTTGAGTCAAGGCTATATGCTTAGCCTATTGAATAACTTGATAATAGAGAAAACAAACCATTTTGTGGAATGATGCATCATCATATGAAATTTGCAACGGTGTGACTCAAAAACAGTCTCTGGTGGCCTATAGGCTAAGTGACATCACACTCTGCCACTCGTTGCTTGTCGCTGGTTATGCTTTGCATGTGTGGCATTCTGAGACGTTCTTTAATTCGGGACCATTATCGCTCGTTTCAATTTAGGACCTTGCAGTTGGAAATGTCGTTTGCTAAAAGTCTAAAGACAGTCCAAAGTAGCCTGGGCTATTCGAAGTGTCCGTTTATTGCACATCATTTTTGAAGAACCACTGCATACCTGTGTGTGTTGGCGTGTTGTTGTAAAATCCGCGGATTCATTTTATGCAAGCAAACCGCATACAGGGGTCTTTATTGTTGAGGTCAGACATGTTAACACATCTTGCACTCGCTTAAATTTTACCCGTGTAACAGTACAGTGCTGTCTGTGGGAGGGGGAGTGGCTAGCGGCGAAAGCCAATGTGTGATTCTTTTAGCGATATATTTAATGATATCTTTTGCATTTCTTATTCAAACAACGTCAAATTTGGCACTGCACTTACTCATGCTCGTAGCAAGACACCTGCCAAGTTTGAGATATGTGTGCCACAGACATTAGGACACACACACAAACACACAGACGCTTCTTGCTTTATAGATGTGCACGACCAACGCCCCAAATGGATGCAGGATACACATGGCAACCATGAAGCGTATGCATACAGTATAAGTATATCCCAGACCTTAAAGGAACCATATGTAAGATTGTGGCCAAAACTGGTACTGCAATCACTTTCAAATTACTGTAGAGAGGTGTATCCCCTCCCACTCCCCCCTGACTCAAGGTTGCCAACCCGGATGCCGAAACACTACTGACTTCGTGATTAGTAGATAGGTGGAGAGTGGCGCATCAGGCCAAAACACAGAATGACATGACAAAACACAACATCAACATCAGTTGAGGGCTGCAACTTCACTTTTTAAATGACAATATCCTGGCCGGACTACTGTTGTCAGTGATATAAGTATTTGAAATTAACATGATTTCTTAATGTCTAGTGACATATTAGGGCCATTTTATGATTAATTGAAATACATTTCTTACATACGGTTCCTTTAAAGACTAAAAAATAATTTCCTACTAACCTATATCTAATATAAAATTGTTTCCTCATGGACTACTGGGATGTATGTGTATGTATGATTGTATGTGTATGTAATGTTAAGTTTGTATGTTATGTTGTTTTGGTGCGCTTTACGTGCATTTACTCATCCCCATCTGGTTACAGTTGGTAACTGTGTATACCATTGGCTGTACCACTACCCTTTCATCAATCTGTACTCCGGTCGAGTACAGTGCTGTCACTGCCATACCACAGACTGTGTTCTTTTATTATTGTTGCAAATCCAGAGGCATATTCTTTTTTTCAACAGAAATAGATCTAAGGGTTTTAATTGTTGTGTAACATTTGTTGCAGTGAGGTTGCAGGCCTGTGTTCCTGTCGACCTGGCTCTGAGACCAGGAGGGGTAACTGCTCTCTCCCTTTGTGTGTGTGTTTGCCTTTATATCCTGTCTGATAAGGCTTAAATTTTAATTTATCCCTTACCTGTCCGTGACCAAACACCCAATGGCATGATCCTCCTGACCCAAGCTCCTCATCAATAACAACCAGCCAGTGTGCTCTCTGGCCTCTATCACAGAACAGCCAGCCTGTGGTCCTGGGTGAGTGCAAAAATTCACCGTGTCTCCCGTCTGAAAGTGTTTAACTCGCCCTTCAAAGGCAATTTGATTTTCTTCCGACTTCCACTTTAAACATGCAAAGCTTTCCGACAAGTGTGGGTGAGAAGGGATCAGAGAGGGGGATCGACTGGGTGATTGACCAGTCCGTGTTTGAATTTCACTTGAATTTCCATTTCCAAGCCTAACCCTTGCTTCTGAAGAGGGGTTTAATTTACAGTGGCATCCTTTGACTACTGGCTGCCGTTGCACTGGCCTGTAACTATAAGCACTTGCACTGTGCATTAATTTCCATTGTCCATCTAAGAGATCCAAGAGGAATCTGTCTGAATTGTCTTTTACGTTGCTTCTGGTTCCTCTGTATACCTACAGTACGTCTCCTTTGAACAGTATAACGGAATATATATACATAAATTAAATAAATTAATACAACTTAAATAAATAAAAAATAAAATAAAAGGCATATAAATAAATAAACAAAAAGTGAGTACCTCCCCAGGCTTGTGTAGCTTCCTTTAAATGGTATGTAGGTCACTGGAAGTGAATTTCTGAATTGGGTGGTGCCATTGAAACTCATCCACAGTGTTAAAGTACCTCTGCCTTATGGTGCATGCTCACTGCCATTAATTCCAGTGACCCCTTGTTCATGAGCAATTGCTCCAACATAAATATGGTTTTATTAAATGGAGATAGTACAATCAAAGGAAGGACAGCCTAAAAACAGCCAAAGGACAGAATACATCATCAAAGCAACACGAAAAGATACAAGGCTTGTTTATTCCAGACTAAGGCTTCAAACTTCATAAAAAACCAAAACCTTTTTTTTTTAACTACAGTAAATTGCTGAACTGTGGTTACACTCTCTAACTCTGACATACTTAAGGAACTATTTCTGCACATATCTATTTTATTTATGTGCATAACATATTTAGCACAATCTTTTATCCCCATTTTTTTTATTTCATTGCATATCTTTTATACTATTAATGATTGAATCATGTCATATGGTACATGTGAGCATCAGATCTATAACGTCATATCATGAATATTGTCTTACTGTAGTAAAGCTGTGTGGCAACTCCTCTGTAGAAGAGTAAAGAGAGAAACATTGTATGTTTATGAGCTGAATAACTCTTGTACAATGATATCATTAAACTTGACACAAAAACTATAACTCTTGTGGTTATAGTGATCTCTGAAGTGTTTCTGTTCCAAGAATAATATATAAATCTATAGAACCATTTCAAAAATATGAACATACCTGCCGGTGTAATTTAAGTTGGTTGGTGGTGAGATAATGCCCTGCAATTAGCAGGCAGCCGTGGCCTACTGGTTAGCACTTCGGACTTGTTACCGGAGGGTTGCCGGTTCGAATCCCGACCAGTAGGCCATGGCTGAAGTGCCCTTGAGCAAGACACCTAACTCCTCACTGCTCCCCGAGCGCCGCTGTTGTTGCAGGCAGCTCACTGCGCCGTGATTAGTGTGTGCAGTGTGTTTCACTAATTCACGGATTGGGTTAACTGCAGAGACCAAATTTCTCTCACGTGATCAAAAGAGTATTTATACTTATAAATTATTCCACTTCAACATTGCCATAAAAGTGGCTGTCATAAGACCAGCAATATCATTAATGCATTAAGTTTCTGACCATAAAGTAATTCTGTCTATGAAATAGGAGAGGTGATTATTCAGAAAGGAGCCGCACACATTTTGAACGCATGGTCAGGTCAGAAGGAGCAAGAGAGACAGACGCACAGGTGATTTGACAGCAAGGTCTTCTTTGGTTGATCTGGTTTGCTGACTCACTTATCTCCTGCTTCAGGGGGAGTATACGTAATACCAAGAGGTCGGGGAGAATGATAAGAGAAGAAAGATGTTTGACAGGATTCGCCATGATGTGGCTGTATTTGCAGACAAGGAACATCCAAAACCAGAAACAAACCCCCTTTCATACTCTTACATGCAAAATATTAGGCTTTGCTCTTTTGCACTACGTCGTACACTGATCTAAAAACTGTACTTCCAAAGCTACACCCAGCATGTTGATTTTCCAACAAGAGGAGATAACATCCTGGACCTGGCCTACACTACACACAAAGGAGCATACAAAGCCACCCCCACCCACATGGACTTTCAGACCATATCACTGTTATGCTAATGCCCGCATACAGACAAAGGGTAAAAAGCGAACAAACCGGGTTAAGTAAACAGGTAAAAGTGTGGCCTGAGGGAGCCTCCGATGCTCTTCAAGACTGCTTTGACACAAACAGACTGGGAAATGTTCCAAGCAGGCAGCCACTTACAACAACCGGATAGACAGACATAGAGGAGTATACAGACACTGTAACCTCTTTTACATCACCAAAGTGCATCGATGATGTGACCCACACAAAAGACATCATCAATACTGGCTAACTGGAAGCCATGGCTGACGGGGATGTCCTCAGGCTGCTGAGGGCCAGAGACAAAGCCTACAGAGCTGGGGATGAAGCTGGCATGAAAACAGCGAGGAGCCAACCTGTCCATTGGCATCAAGGAAGCAAAAGGAATACACTCTCACAAGATAACCACCCACTTCAAAGACAGCAGGAACTCACAAAGCCTATGGCAGGCATTCAGGCCCTCACGACTACAAGCCTCGCCGCCACAGAGCTGTGAGAGCAACATCCCTCTGCTCAACAACCTGAACCGCTTTGCTCGCTTTGAAGCACAAAACAGCACCTGCCCACAGAAGACCCATCCCCTCTACATGAGCAGCCCCTGCCTCTCTGCCGACGACAGCGCGAAGAGGACACTTGCTGCTATCAACACCCGTAAAGGCAACAGGTCCAGACAACATCCCAGGTCGTGGCGCTGAAGGACTGCGCGGGGGCTTGGGATGTCTTCACAGACATCTTTAACACTTCCTGAAGCAAGCCATCGCCCCATCATGTTTCAAAGCTGCCACCATCATACCTGTACCGAAGAAAACTGCTCCATCCTGCTTCAATGACTACGCCCTGTGGCACTGACACCCATCATCATGAAGTGCTTTGAGCGGCTTGTCATGTCACATATCAAAGCCATTCTCCCCCCCACCCTGGACCCCTTCCAGTTTGCATACCGAGCCAAAGCGGTCTACAGAGGATGCAATCTGCTCTGCCCTCCACCCAGCCCTCACCCACCTGGAAAAAGAGACTCATATGTGATTGCTGTTTATAGACTTCCTAGTTCTGCATTCAACACCATAATACCACAACAACTCATCTGCAAACTTGACAAACTAGGACTCAGTACCTACCTCTGCAACTGGCTACTGGACTTCCTCTGTCAGAGGCCCCAAGTAGTAATGCGTGTTGGCAACAATACCTCAAGCAGCATCACACTGAGCACAGGGGCCCCAAGGCTGCGTGCTCAGTCCGCTGCTCTTCACCTGCTGGCGATGACTGCACTGCAACCTACAGCAACAATCACATAGTGAAATTTGCCGGCGACACAACTCTGGTGGGTCTCATCACCAAGGGCTTAATGACTCAATACAGGTTGGAGGGTCGACCATCTGACCATCGTGGTGCAGGGACAACAACCTCCTGCTGAACGCCAGCAAGACCAAAGAGATTGTTGTTGACTTCCGGAGAGGTCACACCCAACACCTGCCACTGACCATCGACGGTGCTGTGGTGGAGAGAGCGAAGCACCAAATTCCTGGGGTGCACATCAGTGAAGACCTCTCCTGGACCACCAACACTGCATCACTGGCGAAGAGAGCTCAGCCCACCTTCCTCTCGAAAACTCAGGCGCAGCAAGTGCTCCACCAGCCATCATGACCACATTCTACCGAGGGCACCATTGAGAGCATCCTCTCCAGCTGTATCGCTGTGTGGGGAAGCTGCACTGAATACAACAGGAAAGCCCTGCAGCATATAGTGAACACAGCTGGAAGGATCATTGGTGCTTCACTCCCCTCCCTGAAGGACATTTACACCACCCACCTCACCCCCTCTGCGACCAAAATTGTGAGTGATGCAAGTCACCCGCTCACAATCTGTTTGATCTACTGCCCTCTGGGAAGAGGTACAGAAGCCTCGCGCCCCCCCTTCTACCAGACTCACTAACAGCTTCATACACCAAGCTGTAAGGATGCTGAACTCTCTCCCTCCTCGAAGTGTGTCCTCTCCCTCCTCTCCCCCCTCCACCCTCAGCTACATAACATCCTGGACATTGGACCCACAATGGCCGCCTGCACTACTCCACCTGCACACTTGAACACTTGCACACTTTACAACTTGGTGTTGTTGTCCTGAAAACACAACACTTCTGCTGCTCTTACATAACTTGCACCACTATGCCACTTTCTTTATTACTTAGGTCAAACAGTATTTTATAGTATTTTACAGTATTTGCACTAGTATTTTATTGACTGTCTATGCACAATTTCAACAAAATTTTGCTGCTCTTATTTTTTCATTATTACTATATGTGCCCTCTTATTTACTTATTTACTTACTTTTTTGTTTACTTGAATGTTATGTTTGTCTGTGGACTTAAAATTGGTCAAATATGTCTTGTCTTCACCGTGGGATAGTGAGAAACGTAATTTCGATCTCTTTGTATGTCTGGAACATGTGAAGAAATTGACAATAAAGCTGACTTTGACTTTGACTTTGAACAAGGGCACGGATAATGAGCAGAAGCATCATGTGGCTTTAGGCAAATAGAGATACAAAAATATGTCAGGACTTTTACTGAACTGGACTCACCTAACCCTGTTTGTGACCAATTAGTACGTACAGTACATCACTGTCCCGTGTCATTCCCCTATGGCAACCTCATGATTCAAGAGATTTATTTGATGAGTGGAAGTGCAAAACACCAGAAAAGGAGGTGCTGGCAACCAGTAAAACACTTGCAAAAGGAGAGAAGTGCCGCACACTCCCGAGTTACACATATAAGTCTTTAATGTGACTAAAGTGACGTTTCGGCCTGTCGGCCTTCCTCAGGTCACGTGTCAACGTCTCAAGAGATTTATTTGTCACATACATAGTTATAACAGCACATAACTAGTGGTGAAATGTAAACATAGCCAAAAAATTATGTGTGCCTCTCATACACAATAGCTGTTGTCGTTGTTGTTCGTGAATGTTTGAGTGTTGATGTTTGGGCCTCTGGGAGTAGCCGAACTGGAAGAGCAGGACTAGCAATGAAGAGGTCAAAAGGTCAGGAAGGTCATTCATGACTGACTTGCTAAACCAGGGGTGGGCAAACCTTTTGGCTCAAGGGCCACATTGGGTTTTGAAAATTGGGCGGCAATGGAAAATGGTCAGTAGTGGGAACTACTGTTGCCTTCATGATTTCCTTTTAAAAGTTTCTTATAAGAAGGAGATATGAATTATCAACATTGACAAGCCAGCTGGAACCTGCGGCTCTCTCTCCCTCTCGTGAGTGCAGACGCGTTCCCAATTAAATGGATCGCATAATGTTCACGTTAGATCTGCTGCAAAGGAGATAACTAAGAGTTAACTTAGTTTAACATGATGCTATCTCTATTTAACATGATGTTTTGACATTGACATTGTAAACATTCTCTAAGCAGGAATGGATTACTGCATGGGCCTACCGGGCCCAGGCCCAGGGGGCCCTGAAGCCCAAGCTTTTGCATGGAATCATTGCCTCAATATCAACAAATCAGGATGTAGGCTATGAATCTGACTGAATTTAGTATTGGCCATCCCCAAAATGCTAGCCTGACGCATTCATACTCAATTCTAGTCAGAATATAAGTCTGATACTGCTCCATTGGGACGTAATTATGGGGCGTGTTTCAACCGATACAGGGGGGGAATGCCTCTGCACTCAGATGGATAGACCTAACCAATCAGAGCAACAAAATAGCTTACCGTGAGGTGTAGGAAGAAAACACACGAACCATCCTTCTTCTCCTATATCCCCTCCGTTTTTAAAAATAATTCTGTTGAACAGTGATATGCTACAAACATGTTAAACAGCTGGGAAAGGCTGTCGCAAATCCCTCGAACAGGTGGTCAATCAGAGATTTCAAACGAACGAGGGAACATGTCGCAATGCAACAGCGCTGTTTCCCCTTGATGAAAGTGAAACCACAAGTTTTCCCACATCTCAACTTTGGCCAAAGTTTTCAGAAATAATCGTTTTCAGTGATACAACCTCATTAAATAATATGAATTTTCAATATGGGGTCTTAAAAGCCATGTATCCTTCTAGCCACAGCGTTTTTGTTTCAAATATAAGCCTAATCTAAGCGTGCTCAGATGACGTGATAGACCAGGCGCTGTTGCTCACCTGTCCATCATCGTAAAGCCTGATTTGATTGGTCCGCCTGATATAGGGCGAGCATACTTCCACCACAATGAAGCAATGCCAGACCGAACTTCCCGACCTCAGTTGTGGGCAGGACTAAGTTCGGAATGGCACCCAGGCTACCAAAATGCACCAGAATAAAGGAAATCACATCAAACAAATTAAAACACACATACACACAACCTCCCACATATGCAACAATTAGTGGGGGGCCCTTAATACATCTGGGCCCAGGGGCCCGAAAGTTCATAATCCGCCCATGTCTCTAAGGAGAGTGAAAAGCAGTTTGCAGTAAAGCTAACCAACGTCGTCTCTATCGCAGGAAAAAAATAGCAAGCAGCCTGATAACCAAATGAAATGCTCGGCGGGCCGGAAGTTGCCCACCCCTGTGCTAAACTGTGAATGGGCAAGAAGGAGTAGCCTGGAGCGAACACAACAGCCTCTATTTCAGTGACGGACTGAAGAAAATGGATATCTGGACTGACCTGTCAGATGTGTTTACAAAGAGCAAAGAAGGGGACAAGCATACTGCATTCTACCTGATTAATAATAATATTAATTTGTTTATTTTATATAGCGCCTTTCTCAAACCCAAGGTCGCTTTACATAGTTGAAGGAAAACACAGACAGACAAACAATAACAATACAACAAAGACAATAAAAAAGATTAGTTCTATCTAATAGACCTTTTCCATTTGTAATAATGTAATGGAAATATGTAAATCACATCTCATCAATGTACAGGACATGTTGTAGATGATTTGATCTTATTCAGAAGGATTGTTTTTGGGTTTTGAGAGAATTTGTCCAGATTCCTGTCTGGAAAAAAAAAAACTTTGGGGGAGCAAGGGGGTTTGTCCTTTTTTTGGGCCTACCAATCAGTGAGCAGTAGGAAGTGGCTGAGGTGGTGACAAACAAGACACACTTTCATTTATAACACCAACCCCATGACAAGACACACTTTCTCTCGGAAAACACTTAACACCACGACAGCACACTACTGCTGCTGTCCAGGCATTCAGGAACCCTACTGCCATTTTGGCCCATTTGTCAGAAGTTGTGTCAGAAGAAAAAGTCATGGAACAAAAACAGAGAGGAAAGTTGTAGATGTCTTTTTTAAGGTAAGGGGTATTACGAGTCACCACCCTACAGGGTGCTGTAAGTTTGATTTAATAACTGCAAGTTTGATTTAATAACTAATTGTCCTTAAAACTCTGTGCTGCAGTGACCTTACTGTGAGTGTGTGTGTGTGTGTGTGTGTGTGAAGTGTGCTCAGAACATTTAGATCTGTAAAATAAAGTTGGAGGAATCTGAGCACAAGGCCTTTCCCTCTAAGGTATGGGGGTGACAGTAAAGTAAGAGTTGTTCCTGGATTAACATTCTAATGTTGTTCCTGGAACAACAACTCTAACCAATCACTGATGTGTGATGTCATCAATGTGAGCCTGCTCCACCCACTGCCATTTTTAAATTTCCCTCCAGAATCAAAAGGTCACCACATCTTTTATCTCAATACAGGTAAGTCCTTGCATAATTTTGTGTAGAATAGTAGTCTTCATCTGTGCTAACGTTAGCTGCTAGACTAGGGACCAAACATTTGGTTGTGACAAGTTCTCATCATTCTGTCTTCCACATTCATGAAAGGTTTGGTATGAATGTTGAGTCATGTCTCATGAAACAGTCATGAATGCTTTATGTGCAGTTTATGATAGCTGCTATGAATGTGTTATGAACTCACCCGTCAAGTAAAGCAGGGCTCTCAAGTTTTGAAGTTTGCAAGGAGTGAGACTTTGTTTCTCAGGGGGGAGGGGGCGTGGCATTGGCACAGTGTCACGCCCCCTCCCCCCTGATCGAAGTACATGAAAATCCTACATCTGCTTGAACTACTCGTGGCGCCACGCCCCCTCCCCCCGATCAACAGACCCACCCTCCCCATAACCCATCGACCCAGCTTCATGAGAGAGCACAAATTCCATTATTTCAAACACACTGTTTTATTTATTCTAGAACCCTATAGTAAATAATAATAAATAATAATAACATAAATTATAATAATAATTTCACCCAAATGGGCCCTTTGAACAGCAGTGGCTCATTCTGCTCTAAACAAACAAAACAACCAAATGAGAAAAGGCACATTTAGCCCCAAAATGGTCTTTTGAACAGTGGTGGTTCTGTCCGTGTGTGTGTTTATGAGTGATGTTGTGTGTTGTAAGTGTTTGTGGAAGATTTTGATGCCTTGATGACTGATACTGGGGGCTCCCATTTAAAGCACAGTGGTTCAATGTCAGCCATTTTCACAGTCATGAGGCCATCCTTAAAAATATTCTTGTTTGCAGTAACAGCCAAAAAAAAATAAAAAATGGGTCAGTGGTTAGGTCAATATTTTTTTTTTCTTCAAGATTCAAAGTCAAAAAAAGTACAATTTTGGTCATGGTGATTACGTAGGTATGAATTTAAACAAATGTGCATATTGTGACGTAACTGACTGGGTCCTCAACCCGTGCCTTCAGGCGCATCACTGCAAACCTCAACCTGATGCAGGTTATGTAGACCAGCCTTTTTCAAACGTCTTTGACCTGAGGCCCAGTCATGGCAGACTTTGGGGTCATAGGGCTCATCTACACGTACCCAACCCCACTCCCTCCAAATCAAATTGTCATTATCATTATCACAATCATTATTATGCCTATATTGTTATACATGCACTTTCACTTAAATGGTTTGTGACATGCACATCAGAGGACTGCTTTACTAATGTAAGATATAATTAGTTTCATTGCTTTTGCATGGTTGCATGATGCTTGCATAAGAAAAGAAATACTTCTCAAAACAGCAACAATTATATGGGTGCTATTGTTTTGGGATGTTTCCCTCATGCAAGCATCATACATTGGTAGGAAATGGAGAAAAAAATACATGTTTTTAAAGAAGTTTAATTTGAATGCCTGAAGGATTCAGGAAACACAATACCAGCTTTTTTGGCGAGCAGATAGGCGTAGATCACTGATCTGTTTATCTTTAACAGATAGAAATAAGGCTACAATAGCTTTTGGCTACATTATATTCAAATTTGACTATACAATACTCAGTGCTATACAGTGTATTATACAGTCTCTGCTCTGTTTCTATGGAAGTTCCAAAAATTAACGTTGTTGTCAAGTGTCGTTAAACAATTAAATAGCATTCAGCATTTAATAACAGGTTGAAGCGGAGCTTTGATACCAAACGTTATCGATTAGTTTAAACTTTCTCTCGCGCAGGCGCCTGCATTGAATGAACGCGCATACCACCACTTTATTGTATGGCTCCAATGACATCGATAGCAGAAACGTTTGTTTTCTTTTTTTGTCGGTCCGCGGTATCTTGATCAACTGCGCAGCAAATTATCAGACGAAGCACCGGGCCTAATTTCACTCCACGACTCCGCGGACCAGCAGTCTCCACGTTGCAGACCCACATCCAAACAAAACTATTTCCTGATTGGTTGAGAAATCCTATTTTCTGCTTGGCCGATAGGTTAGTAACTAAACAGCAGCTCTCTGCTCTACTTCAGTGCCGTTTACTGGAGGGAAAACTCCACTGTCATGTACAGTATAAGCTATACAATGGCTCGTTTAAAAGGTGAGACTTTAAGCTCTCGGTGGGTGCAAACTGTGTATTTCTACACGCCTCTGTTCCTGAGAAATCCCAAGCTAAACAGTTGCTAGTTTTCATCAAAATATCAGTTTGGAGATTCTAGAAATGGAGATATAACGTCTTTCATGAAATATGAAGTGTTGCCTGTTACTTACTTGTGTAAACTTTCCGGGAAGTGATCAGCGAGACCTGGCGAGACTGCCACCTAGTGATAGACCCACGAAAATGGCCTGGTTTTGACCTGACGTGCATGCGTCACTGATTCGACCCAAAGCGGCAACCGAGTTATGATAAAATGTCCAGATAAAATGTCCAGATGTGCCTTTTCATGAGTTTTCGATCGTCATATATTTCATTTCCATTAATTACAGAGTTCCCAAAATCACATATAAGGTGTGTTAGAGTGTCTAGTTTCGTAATTTTTAAAAAAAGCTAAAAACGTAATATTACGTTTTTGGCACTCAACGCATGGGAAGGAAAAACGTAATATTACGTTTTTGGCACTCAATGAGTTAATTTTTAACTAGGTGGCGCTATACATAAAATAAGTGGTAATGGGATGGGTTGACATGGCCCCTTAAGACCAACATACAAAAAAAAGTGGTCCTCCTAGGCCCTACGGTTCTCAAGATATTCACAGAAAACTGTCTCCGGCCACCTACAGGCCAGTTGGTGTATAGTAACATAAATTAATTTATTGTGTGGCCCCCCATGAACGGAATTCCACGAAACTTGGCGTGCATTCAGAGGGTGTCATAATGATCCTACATTTCCAATTTCGTGCAGTTTTGACTATGTTAAGTCACAGATACCTGCGATTACAACACCTCATTTTTACTTTTTTGTGTTTAACTAGGCTATACAGAAATTAGTGGTTATGGCCCTTTGAGAAACCCTACGGTTCTCGATATATTGACAGAAAACGATGGTTCCATGCTATCCATGTGGGGTTACATGCCCACCAAGTTTCGTGTACCCCGGTCTTTCAGTGTCCGGGGAATCCTTGACGGAAATTTGGCCATGCGAAAAAGAAAAGAAAAAAAAAATCTGACTAAACCTATATGACCACCACTTCGCTGCGCGGCTGTCATAATAATCTACACAGAATCAGACTCTGATTCTGTGTAGATTATTAGGCTACATTTGCAAATTATCACCAAAAGTCAGTATCAAGGCTTTAGTAGGCTATTTAAGCTACAACGAACTGCAGTATTGCCAGGATGACTACAGGACCCTTGCCTGGGAGGGAAGTATATCTCAATTTTGACCAAAAATAAGCTTCCCTTGGGTAGGAAAGCCTATTTAATTCATGCAGTGAGTATACAGTAGGCCTACTTATGCCTATGTGTTTGGATGTTGCTGGATAGTGGCTGCTACAACAATTGAGGGAGAGTGCTGGAGGAGGAAGAGGAGAAGAAGGAGGAGGAAGAGGAGAAGAGAGGGGAGAAAGAGCACAGGCTGGGCAGTCCAGTACCAGGCAGGAGAAGGAGGAAAGAGACAGGCAAGAAATGGATGAGGACATGATGGGGGCTAGACATAAAAGCCATTAATTCATATTGCGCGCACATTTAAATGTTTTTTTATATATATATATTGGGAGTTGGGGGCCTGTGCCCCAGCAAAGCTCTAGGTCTAGAATCGCCCCTGCCAGCAACAACTAGAGTTTGCAGGGGCACATTCAAAACAAAAAGTTCGTATACAAAACAAACTTACACAACTTTGTAAAATGTGAATAAGAGAAGAATGCTATGATTTACAAATCATGTCAACCCTAAGGATTTGAGGATTTCATCATCTACAGTACATAATACCAAATTCAAATTCAAATATTCAGATAATCCAGAGAAATCTTTAAAACAAGGGACAGGGCTGAACAAAAATATAGGATGGCCGTTGTCTTTTGGGCCTCAGATAGCACTGCATTAAGACCTTTTAGACCTATTAAGTCATTGTATGGACTCAGGAAAACTTCTGATAACCATTGTCTATGAGCACAGTTTAATGCTTCATTCACAAATGCTAGTGTAAACTACCATGCAAAGAACACATTTTATTTAGACATGAAACCAAAATACTATCATCTTATCTGAGCCTGAGCTCATTCAAAATAGACTGAGGTAAAGTGAACAAAGGTTCTGTAGTTAGACCAATCAAAATTTGCAATTATTTTTGGAAATCATGGGCTAAAGAAGAGAGGGAATATCCAACGTATCCAACTTGTTATAGTGCTCAGTTCAAAACCCAGCATCCATGACGGGGCGTGGAGGTGCCTACAGCACATCTGGCACAGCACAATCAATTCTGAATGATGTACACAGGTTTTAAGCAACATATACTGTCATCTAGACAATGTCTTTTCAGGGAAGACCTTGAATATTTCAGGAAAACAATGGTAAAATTAACTCTGCCCATATTTAAACAGTATTTCTTCATAGAGGAAGAGTCCAGATGCTAAAAGGGCATGTCTGCAGTCCAGACCTGTCAAGTTGAGTGCATCATGGAACGAAAAACATGATTAAGAAGACCCCAGACTGTTGAGCAACTGAAATCCTATACTGGGCAGGCATGGGACCACATTTCATTCTCAAAACTCTAGCAAGTGGTCTTCTCAGTTCTTAAACATTTACAGAATGTTGTTAAATGAAGAGGTGAGGTAAATATGCCTCTGTCTTAACTTTTTCGAGATGTGCTGCCATTACATTTAAAATGAACATATTTCTTCCAAAAAACAATAAAAGAAATTCTTATTCAGCAGTTGATATGTTGTCTTTTAACTATTCTCAATGAAATATAGGGTTGACATGATTTCTAAATCATAGCATTCTTTTTTTATATATTTATTTTTTGTTGTATAACTACAAAAGTAGGTGTGCCTGGTTTAAAGACACCACATTCGTCCAACTATCTCAGTTTACTCAATTGTGGGCCAGAAAGCTGAAGGAAATGGCTGATACTGAATTTATAATGCCTGGATGAGGCTGAACCAAGCACAACTTTGACTTTCTTAACTTAGGTTGTAGTACCCTTAAATGTCTGCACACGGATTTTAAGCACACTTTTAAGCACGTAATTTATTGGTGCATAAAACAATCATATGTGAAGAGTCGGCATAAAACAGGTATGTGGACTTAAACTCTCATCTCAATGATGATGATGACAATTAGCAAGGGCTCTACACAGGCAAAGAGAAAAAACAATTTTAACGTTAGGGCATGGAACTTGTCTTGATGTAAGGAGAAGCCGACATGGAATGAGATACGTGAGCCTATGTGCCGTAAGTATTAGCTAAAACTGTATTTTGTTTTTCATTTGTTTGTCTTACAAAATACCTAAAAGAACAGTGTGTCTTGTATTTTCCTCTGCATGGGATTCAATTCAATCTGTCCGAATAATTGAGTAGTGTAGAGGTGAATTTCAATTGGGATGACATTTCAGTCATGAGCATGTATGAGGGTGTCCGATTAGCTAGATAGATAGATAGATAGATAGATAGATACTTTATTGATCCCCGAGGGGAAATTCAGGCAGATTAAAAGCAGTCCAGGGATTAATATTTGATTTAAAAAAGTCTCTTCTCAGCCATTTCATTTCTCTGTATCGTGGTGTTTCAGTTCATGTTGTTAGTTCAGAAGACTACAGTTTGAGCCCCGGGCAAAAACAAAAGTCAACTTAAGACTATGTTTTTCAAATATAATGACCTCTTTCTGTCTCTTCCCATTGAATCCCCCCCTTTTAAAGTTATCCTTTACAAACAAGTTTTATATGGCCTGAGACAAGCATAGTATTGTTTATCAGTGAGCTCTTTTGACATGTGGCTGACTCTTAGCCCTGTCAAGTGGTTTTGAGTGATGCACCCCCTTATGGTAACACTGAGGCTAAGTCTCTTTCACCTCTCTTTCTCTCTCAGTCTCTCACACTCCATCTCTTTCTCTCTCAGTCTCTCTCTAGTGCAGGGCAGGCAATGTGCTGTTCTGCCACCAGCATAAAAAAGTCCTTAGTCATATACCTGCCAGGACTGGGAGAGAGCAACAGTTCTCGCTTCAATCTTACTTAAGAACAAATATTCAAACACAAACACACACACACACGCTGTCTGAGAAAGAGAGAGAGAGAGAGACATAAGCAAAAACATCCAAAATGCACATATGCACACTGATGTATTTATCATTTTGTTCTGTTTTGTTGTTGTTTGTCTTCTTTGTTTGGTTGTTTTTTCCCCCACATAATTCACATCATTGAAGACTAATGAATAGAAAACACCCTTCACTGTGTATTGCAAGCATTGCACCCCAATTCTCTCTGTTTTTTACTCTCTCTGTCTCTTTTGCTTTTTCCACTCCTCTTTTCTCTCTATTTCTGTTCTCTCTAATCTGTTCCATGGCTGCATTTACTTCACATCTATGCCATAATCCGCAGGGATTGCCATTAGCTCAGGGTGCTGTGTTGGATGCCTGGGACGTTTCCGTCTCTCTCTCTCTTTCTCTCTCTCGCTTTCTCTGACTCTTTCTCTCTGATGTCATCAGGAACAATGTGTCCTCAGATTACACAGAATTTTGGATTGGACACGGCTATGATGTGGCCTAGATCTGGCACAGATCTGCCCCATACCTCAGTCAGATGGGTCCCCTGAGTCAACATCTATCTGGCTCAAGATCAAAAACCTCTCCTCTTATCTCTAGCAGTGCACTTCTTACTGTATAAAGGCGTTACGTCGTTTTGACTCTGTTGTTTGTCAGCAAAAATGGATTTGACGCGCAGAAGGTGAACAGGGTGTTTACTGAAGTGGTTTTGCCTCCGGAAAGTTGGAACACCAATATATTTGAATACATTTTGGTGTTAGGAGACCCATGTTATCTTGCTCTCATTGCCAACTTTGATTTATACATTTTAGCATCCGACTGAATAAAACTGACAAAGTTAATGTGATCAATTGCAATCACACAGGCAGAATAGACAGAATAGAAGTGATTTAAATTGAGTTGATGAATTTTAATCAGTCAATGGTTTGCTGATGCATTTCTCTCTCTCTCTCTCTCTCTCTGTCTGTGTCTCTCCTACAGATGGGAAATGCTTCCGAAGTAGCCCTGTTTTTTTCCAGAATCTCGAAGGAGCATGACTACTTTATGGGCACCGTGTATGCCGTGTTTTGTAAGTTCACTAGCCAACTCATCCGAGATGCGACCAGTCTGCAAATGCCCCAGTCTCAGCCTTGTCATCCTGTTATATAAGGCACAAAGGGGTTACATTTTTATGAAATGAATTTGAGTCACTTCAGCCTGAAAACTTTAGATCAATGTCGGGTGTAGCTTGGGGGTGGGCATGGAAATCTTGTTTTGGGCTAAATGGTTGAATGGGTTAACAGAGCACACTTTGGGGAGTCAGTTGATATGATGAAATAACTGACATAACCAAAGGCGTAACTAAGCAATCCTTTTTTACACAGGTGTACTGTCGCTGCTTGGAAATGGTGTCTTGCTCCTCGTAGCCTATCGGAAAAGGTCATCGCTGAAGCCGGCCGAGTTCTTCATCATCAACCTGTCAGTCAGTGACCTTGGAATGACCTTGAGCCTCTTTCCTCTCGCCATCCCCTCCTCTTTTTCTCACAGGTATATGTATGTGTGTGTATGTGTGTGTGTGTGTGTGTGTGTGTGTGTGTGTATGAGTGTGTCTGTGTATTTGTTTCTTCTACTTTTTCAATTCTGTACTGATATCACCCTTAAAAGTAGGCCATTTGCCAACAGCATTAAAACATTATGACATCAACTCAGCCACAGTCGGTTGTGCTGTGCTATCTAAAGCAATGTTTACAAATATCCTCTCACCATCATACAGGCACACACAGAAATATTATGAATATATATAAACTTTTTATTCAAATTATTATCAGAAAATTGTACGGCAAATAGTTTTTTTCCCCTGATATATTATGGTATGTTAAATATTTCAGAATTTCCAGGACTTCTAAAATGGATCTGTCCATAGTGGCACCAGCTGTTGTCTGGATTAGGCTAATATGTTTATGTTATTACCAATGTATTGCAATAAAATCAATTATATTATATTATCATAAAATTATATTATATTAAAACTCCAATCTAACCAACAGTATGTGTTGAGAGTCTTGACGATGACGATGCCTTGTCCTGCCCTTGTCTCTGCTGCTGTCTCCTGTCCAGGTGGCTGTTTGGAGATGTGGTCTGCCAAGGCTACGCCTTCTGTGGGGTTTTCTTCGGCCTCTGCAGCTTGACCAACCTCACAGCCCTCTCGTCTGTCTGCTGCCTCAAAGTCTGCTTCCCACACTATGGTAAGCCCTTGCCATCATTAGCTGTGTACATTCTGCCTCAGAGTTTGCTTCCAACACTATAGTAAGCCCTCACTACCATTAGCCATGTACGTCAATGTCCTTACAGGCAAGTCCCCCCACTCAGCGGCCACCTTTGAAACGCACTTTGGGCACTTATTGGGCAACTATTTTCTTATTCAAATGAATGGGGAGGCATACAGGAAGGGTTGGGATATGTAGACGACTGCCAGATTGCAGTTACAAACGAACCCCATGCATTTCTATGGGTGATTCTTTGAGTCTCCTCATTAGAAAGTCTCTCTGTTTTGAAATCTGCATGGGAGGAAGATTTGGGCATTGACTTGACAGAGGAACAGTGGGTGGGGGCACAGGAGGGAGTGCATTCAGCATCCATTTGCACCAGACATGGGCTCATACAGTTCAAGGTGTTGCATCGCTTGCATCTTTCTAAGGTCAAGCTTGCTAAAATGTATCCTAACATTGATCCTCTATGTGACCGTTGTTCAGGGGCATTTCCCATAAATAAAAAGCAAAAAAGAACTAAAGTTGGGTCACATGTTCTGGTTGTGTCCAGAGTTATCTGATTTTTGGAATTCCATTTTTAAAACCTTGTCTGATGTTTTTGGCTACAGAGTGGAACCTGATCCAGTGTTAGCTCTATTTGGGGTACTGAGTGAGGACAGTCCTTTTTCACATAGGACAGTAGAATGTCCCATTCTTACGATAAAGAGATGTTTGCAATTATTTGCTGATAGACAGATCAGAATTGAAATGTGATTGGTTTATTTAAATTCACTTTGACAGAGGTCTCACCTATTTCACAGCCCCCGCCTTGACGTAACCTTCCTGTTTTCGCTAATGCTCTGCCACAAAACTTGCCCCAACTGTATAATAGAATGAAAACATAATGGACGTAGTCCAGACTGTCTATCTCTTTACCACTGCTCAAATGTATCTAAGTGAAAATACTAACGACTATGCTGTTCTTGTGGGGTAGCACATAGACCATCATAGAGCAAAAGTCCACAACAAAACCAGTAATGGCCTAACATAGAGTCATTTTAAAGCAAGAGAGATTCTGTTTCCTCACTAATGCCAACAAAACAGAGCTTCAAAGAAATCTGTCCAATAGAATAGAATAGAAGCCTAGAAATGAAGGCAGACAGAAGAGGACTCTAAAATAGAACCTAAAAATAGAACCATTGCAAGAGTTCAACTGTGAGCGTGAAACGTCAGTTGCAGTCCAGAGGGTTGTCTATGAGGAATGATGACATCTCATTTCAGAATCTTATTCCCTGACTAAAGTCTTCACAACTAGCCATTCAAGTTCCTGATGGAGCCCGCTAGAGCCGTTCTAACAGAAAGGCTAAAAAAAAAAAACCTTATCCTGACTAAAGGGCCAGACAAAGGCCTGCCAATGGGGCTTTTCCATGAGTCCAACACGTCACTAAGAGTAGTTGATGTGTATTATCATTACAATGGGCAGCTGATGTAAATACATGTTGTTATACATAATAACAATAACCCACATAACAACAGTAAACCTCCATACAAATGTCAGTTCCTCTAAGGTCATTTCTTTACTTCAAGCCAGATCTCTACTGGCTTGTGAGCAACCATCTGACCCTGTCTGGTCTAATATGATGCCCTCTTCCTTAACCTCCTCCGCCTTGTCTGTGCCTCCATACCTGGTTGTATATCGGCTCTCCCATGCTTTTGTGGATCATTGTGCCTGGCCCTCTGGGTCCCAGGTTAGTGACAAGACCCGGGCTATTAGTCATTTTGTTCTGTTTACACATTTGGAATCTGTCAGCTTCCATTTTTGTCAAGGGCCCGGAAGTAAAAAAGAAGCTTTCAGGGCTCCTGTGAAATGCATAAGCAGTGGGTAAGAAACAAGAGAGAGAGAGAGAGAGAGAGAGCAAAGAGGGAGAATATGCCGTCGATGGAAGGGAGCGGAAGTGGGGCATGATGGGAAGGAAGGATAAATAATTATGGTGCAGCATCCCGCATCGTCTCGTCGTGCCCATAGCCAGGGAGAGCAGAGTGCTGTTGGCTCACAGCAGGGTCCCTGGCTGAGCTGAGGGGCCGCTTCCCAGCTAATTTGAAGTGCAAGAAAACAAATTAGTAAAGTGCATACATTTGCAAGTGCTGGGAAGAGAGAGAGAGATGAAAAGAATGTCTGACACAAAACTTGAGGAGAGACTGAATGTTGGAGCTAGGAGCAAAAGCTTTTCCTCACGTACTGTTCTGTACGTGTAGGGAAAATGAGAGAGCGTTTCAGCAAATATTATCAGACTATCAGAGTGTAAAAATGCCTCTGTTTTTACTCATGATAGGTTTATTGGAACATTCCTTTGTCTTTCTGTGTTTTTCTCACCATCTGGTTTTCTAATTTACTCAAGCCTCCCCACTATAATAAGGGAAGTCTGACACATCGCTTACTTTGGCTGCGTTGGCAGGGCACACTCACAGGAGTGATAAAATAATCACTACCATAATCACATTTGGTGTCAGTTACAAAAGTGCTTATTTGCGTAGCCTCATCTTCACCTCATTATTTTATTCTTTTTTTTAGGGATTTTGTCCTTTATGCAGATAGGATAAATGACGTGAGTGGGAGAGAGAGATGGAGGTGGGATTAGGAAATGACTGCGGTGGTATTGTAGTAGACAAGGAGCTGGGTTTGCATGCTGAAGCCTGAATAGTCATGGGTTCAATTCCCGGCTGCTACCATTGTGCCCTTGAGCAAGGCACTTAACCCTGAGTTGGTCCTGGTAATCTGGCCCTGCAATTAACTGACAATGAACTGCCCTGGATAAAAGATAAAGACTGCAGGTCGAAATCATACTGGTAGGCACTTAGAAGTTGTGAGGATGTTTCATCTTCCACTTACTTATGCCACAGACTCTTGACCCTCTTCTTCTTCTTCTTTGTTTCTCCTCAGGGAACAAGTTCTCCTCTGCCCATGCACTCCTCCTGGTGGCCGGGGTGTGGGGTTACGCCTCCATCTTCGCCATCGGCCCCTTGGCCAGGTGGGGCCAGTACAGCCCCGAGCCGTATGGCACAGCCTGCTGCATCGACTGGTATGCACCAGCCGACGACATGCTGGCCATGTCGTACATCATCTGCCTCTTCCTCTTCTGCTACGTGGTGCCCTGCACCATCATCTTCCTTTCCTACACCTTCATCTTGCTGACGGTGCGTGGCTCACGGCAGGCCGTGCAGCAGCATGTCTCGCCCCAGACCAAGACCACCAACGCTCACACTCTCATCGTCAAGGTGAGGGGTAAAAGGTCACAACAACGTCACTGGAGCGATCAAAAGTGATTGCTTGCTTGTAACAATAGAGGGATTCCTGAGGCTTCCAAATAGAACGGTCTGATTTTGTCTTTGTATGGGGAAATTAGGATAAGGATGTCCCTACTCATTAAATGTCTTGTCCAATCAGATCAATAAATCATTCAACAATCAATAAATAAATCAATAAATCATTCATTCAGACCTAATGTCTACTAACAATGTTTTGGTTCCTAGTCTGTGTTGTAGCCTGTACCCTCACCTGTGTGTATGTGTTTGTATGTCTCTTCCACAGCTGTCTGTGGCAGTGTGCATCGGCTTCTTGACCGCCTGGTCTCCGTACGCCATCGTTGCTATGTGTGCGGCTTTCGTGGACCGCACCATCATCCCACCCTTCGCCTTCGCTCTGGCGGCCATCTTTGCCAAGTCCTCCACCATTTACAATCCCGTGGTCTACCTGCTGTTCAAGCCCAACTTCCGCAAGTCGCTGTGTCGTGACACGGCACAGTTCCGCCACAAAATCTGCTCCAGCACAGGCAAGGGCAGCCCCAACGCAGGCCTCAAGGACCCATCCAAGCCCGCCTCCTCGCAGCGCAGCCACAAGGACATCACCAACTCCACGCGGCTGTCAAACGGGCTGCCCGAGAGCCATGGTGCGTGTCTGCACTGCGCGGAGGTGGGCGGTGGCAGTGGGGGCACACGCTGTCATCTGACCACTCCTCAGCGGACAGCGCGCATGCTCACGGACTCTGGCCACAGCGAGGTCATGGTCTGTCAACTTCCTGACAAATTGCAAGACAACTTCCTCTAGGGGTACCTGCTCCGCTGAGGCTTTGCTCATGTGGTACTATGGAGGGCCATGGGCGAGCAGGAGACACAGAGGATGGATGGATGAGCGATGCCAAAAAATAGATCAACTAATGTTTTTTTTTTTTTTTTTTTTAAAAGCCTTCCGATGTGGCAAAGCTGGGCATCCAAGATCCAAGGGGGATCATCTACCTGAAGAACTGCGGTCATGGAAATCTAAGTCACTCCTGCATTTTTATTGATGCACCTTGTTCAGCTAATCGGGCTCTTCAGGGACATGTCGGCATTAGAGTCAGGTGTGCCAAAGTCAAACTACAGGGATACGTGTTTGGGGGGGGCAAATCCTCGAGAGCAGGCGTGATCTGAGGAGAGCGTGTGTGGAGCCAAAGGCAAAGAGAGAGAGAGATTATGCAGAGAAGAGCTTTAATACAGGACTGAGTGCATCAAAGAAGGGCATGTAGAGAAAGAAAGAGAGAGAGAAGGAACAAGGGAATGAAGGAGAAAGAGGGGGATTGATGGGTGAGACAGAGGGGTAAGGGAGCCAGATTGAGAAAGACGCCTGGCATAATAAAACATGGAGACGAGACAGTCAAGGAGAGAGAGGTGAGAGAGGTGAGAGAAGAGGGGAACAGAGATATGATGTTGGGAATAAAAGAGAGAGAGGACACAGCACATCAAATGGAGAGATAAACAGGGAGAGAAAGAGAGAAAGAGTAAGAGAGGGAGGTGGGGCAGGGTGAATGGAAGGAGACAGGGAAATAAAGTCAGTACAGGAGAACAGAGAGAAGAGAGACATAGAGAGAGAGGGAGGGATGGGTGGGGGGAGAGAGCCAATTATCATGAAAAACAAGCAGACTCCATCCTACAGAGTCCAAGAGAGTGTGGAGGGGAGGGGGGCAAATCTGCTCTGTCCGATTAAAAAACAGAACAGAGGAGAAAAAAGTCTAAAAATAACAGTATTTATCCAATGGCCTTTGCCCAAGCCTCCAAAATCTGTCTTTGTGTCCGGGCGAAAGAGGGAGTCAGTTAACTAAGCCAGCCTCGGCAGACCTCACTGTCCTCCTCGTCAGTGTCAATGTTGGTGTCCTTCTCCTCATCCCTCGTCCCACAGACAGCCACCCCTATGACCTTGAGACCGCCCAGCAGCAAGCAGCGTCCAGTAAAATAGAGCTGGGAACATAATCAAAATGAGCTCAATCCAAGTCTTCACTGTGGCTGCAAGTGAAAGCGAGATGGGATGGGTGATGTTGGATTGCTTCCTCTTATCACGATTCACACACAACTTGGACTTCTGGCAGCTCGACTAATTATTTTGTCTGTTGGATTAAGAGGAGGGTGGTGTTAATGAAGTGACGGCTGCTCTTGCAAGACTCAGCATAGGAAATTTGACCAAAGCACTGTATATGCAAATTACAGATTCCATTACATATTTGCAGGATATGGATACAGTCGACAGAGCCCATGCTTAAATCAGTCCACCAAACTATACATTATTTCCACAGTATGTGTTGAAACTCACCAGTTATAGAGGCTACTAATGGTTGTATTTCTTAATTAATGTGCAATTAATGTCTTCCCCTAGTCATGATTAGTTTTGACAACCAACAGCATCCAAACTGTATCGACTGTCTCTGACTTACTTGTGGAGGTTCTAGAAGTTCTAGAAGAAATTCCAGCCCTATATATTATGCAACACCACCAGCTCGCCATGTTCTTTTGGGAGAGACTAAACACAGGTTGCCATGGCACCAGCAGAAAAGAACATAGGGAGTGGATGGGCTGTGGCAGCTAAAAGGTGAACATTGTCCTGCCACATTAAACTCATTGAATAAGCCACTTCATCTCCAGGAAAATAAATATTCACATTTTACTTTATGGTGCTATGTGGCATTTTGTTTTAGGTTAAAACATCAAAAACCTAGACCTAGAAATAGCAACATAATGTCAAAAATGCCAAAGCTCTGTGTTGTCCAGGCAGATACCCCTAAAGTTATCATCTGTTAGCACCGGGCCAGCTCTCTTGTAGTACAGTACCACGTTCTATCATGTGAGGCCACTGCATCAAATACAATGCAAGTGAATTCTAAAGTGCCGTGTGGCTGCGCTTAGGACAACTCAAAACCTAGAGAATTCAACAAAGCTCCTTTAACATGTGTACCCAGTGGTTAAAGTGGAATTTGGCAGGTGGGGGAACCCTAAAATCCAGTGTCGATGCAACGGGAAAAAATGACTCACCGTTGGACAACATAGTGAGTATCGTGGTGTAGCAATACATTTTGGACAAGAATTGCTAGCTTCTTGGTCACCTCTGTACATACAAAAAATTAACTCACCATTTCTTTTAACAATATCATTGCGCTATATCATGGTATGAAAGAATATATTTATTATAAATTTATCTGAGGTGGCGGAACTGCGTTAGCAACACACACACACACACTTTAACCCCTGTGTGTACCCTGATGGTAGCTGTCGCCACAAATTGTCTTTTGATGTAGCAGATTTGGACCAGATGAGGGTCAACGATAATAATAAACAAATCTGACAATCATGTGGAGGGGGTCTTTACAGACTAGTATGTTCACTAACAAAGACTGACTGGACATATCATTCTAAAAGACCAGACCTGGGCATCTTCATCTGTCATCTAGCTGCCCCTGGTTCCTTTGCTTATTTACTTGTGCTACTGTGAGGCATGGCCAAAATGCTCAACCCCTTGCTTGCTCCGTGCTACTGTCTGGTCCCCTGCCCGACCACATTGTGATGTGTAGTTTGTACATTATGCACATATGAAGAGTTTGATATGAAAGACTTTTATCATATATTGTAATTATTGTCGTCAGTGATCTGATTGTGCTTTGAAAAAATAATGCACTGTGAGAAAATGTTTACACATTCTACAGTAGTTGGTCCTGATTTGTAAATAAATGTTGAACAACAAAAACAAAATATGTGATCTTCACTATTTCAAAATATGTGTTATGTTCCTTTGGGAGACAGAACAGCTTCCAGGAAAAGCTCTAAAATGGCTTTCAAGACAGATGCAGAAAGTCTGTACTTTTTCATGACCCCCTAGAGTTTTTGCACTCGATCATTCCCATGGTAATTCAATAGAAACTGGAGGTGAGGAGCATTTTGATGGAATTATGAGGCTTTACATTGTTTACATTGACAGTTTATTTTATCCCCTATTTTATCCTCCGGTGGATCGTTACGATAATTTAATTCCTAAGTACAGCATCAGAGCCAGGAAAAGAACATAATAACAGTTGTGAAATAGGTTGTTATTTGCTCGATGCGGAACAAACAAGACCAAAGCAGGTACAAAGACCAGTCCCTTTGTTGTCCTTGCTTTACTTTCTTGCCCCTAATACTTAACAAGTCATTTTTCTTCCACAAAATTGTTACACTCTAAACTGAAGGGAGAAGAAAAGAAGGATTTTTTTGTTTGTTTTTTTGTGAAATTTTTGTTTGTGGGTTTGTGTTCACATTGTATTTCTGGGCGATTAAAGGTGCCCTTGGCCAAACTGCCCCAGCCAGAGGACAACACACAGCACTGTGTCAACTAAAACATATCTTTCCTTCTCTGTCCTTTTTCCATTTCTCTCTCTTTCATTTATTAAGAGAAATACTGGTGGCCCAAACATATCAGACATTCTCTCTGAACTGAGGCCAAGTGCCACATCGCCATGACAAAGACATAAAACAAATTCAAATTCAGTGACTTTTTAAGTTTTATGAAGCACGGGAGACGGCAAGATATGTTCATCCTCCCTTGTCTTAGCTGAACTCTTCTTTATTTAATTACTCAATTAGTATGCCTATTTGTTTGTTCTCTGACTTCTGGGCAATTTTAGTCAACAAAACACAAATAGACACACAAAACACAAAATGAAAGAGAGATAGCCAAGATATTATGGCATTGATGCAAACATAATGATTAGACAGTTATGGCTCACAGGCAGACTGATACTTGTTTTGTTTTTAAAGTTTTTTTATCTGCTCAAACTGCTCTCATAAACATCAAGTTTTTAATGAATTTGTTGTTTTGTGAATACAAAACGTTATGGTTACTAACTGTTTAATCACTGTTTTGAGAGTTGTGGGCACCTATTGATGAGCTCACAGATCTGTACTGTAGTTTATTTCACTGAAGTTTCTTTTTCATACTTTGCTTGCTGATGTTCAGATGTGCAGCACTCCCATCCCATGACAAAATATCCAGGAATAATGGTGAATGACATTTTCCCAGTAAACAAAATAAAGTCCCGGCGACGTCCCCTAAAGGTCCCCTGGCGAACGTCGCCTCCTTGACATTGTGTACATGTAGGGTTCCCTTGACGTCCCGCGGACCTGTGTTCGGGACGTCTAAAGGACGTCCCTGAGACTTTGAGGGCATGTCCTGTAATGGTCGCCGCAACGTTATGCGCACGGTGTTTGTTTTTATAGGCTGTATTGTAATATGCTATCAATATATTTGGGGGCCAAGCAGCCAAGCAGCCCGCTGTCATTGGAGTCTATGGCAGCCCATAGAACTGTACAGTTCTGAAAAAGTTGTGAAATTTGGCACATTGATTCGGGACAGTATAAAAATGAATTTGAGCAAGTTTTATGCCTGAACCACAGACAGTCTAGCGCCACCAATGGGTCAAAGTTGACATTGCATCCATGCAATTAACTTTTGAACCGTATGCCCGATTTTGAATATCGTAACATCTTTGGAAGTCTTGGATGAGGCCGAACTCAACGCACCCCATGACGTCAATTTCCGCCATGTTGGATCTTCCGCCATATTGTATTCCATCAAAAACACTTAAAAGGCATCAAAGTTCGCAAAGTGTGTCCGATTTTCACGAAACTTGACGCAGGTGATCTTCAGACCATGACTCACAAATGCATTGCTTTTTGGAACCATATTCAAAACCCGTTGCCCTTGACGACCAATTAAAGGAATTATCCGGAGTAAAATGCACTTTAGATCAATTTACGGATGATTGGGAGTACATACGTTGAGTTGACATCAAAATCATGTCATTCGGATGTGTTTTGAGAAAGTTCGAATTTACCGTTTTTAGTCAAATCTCGTTAGCGTGGAAGTGAGAAGGGCATATTATTTCGCCGCTACAAAATGCTATTTTTATACCTCTTCTACAGTTCCAAACAACATTACACTTACGTGGTAGTGAGTAGAGGGTCCCTAAAGCCAAACCGAAGTATCCCGAGGTCTTTATGTGGTCGGAGTCCAGAATGAATTTTTATCAAGCCATCTTTAGGGGAAAGTCCGTAGGAGTTTTTTTTTTTTAAACGGCGACGAAATTGTGAATTTCCAGAGCACAATTTTTCCAGAGGACAATTTTAGCAACCTTTGACCACTAGGGGTGCTATAATTTGCAACACTTTCTCGTATCGACACCAAACTTGGTACATGGACTCGGGAACACATCCCGAAGACGCACAATATATTTAGTGAGCTTTGACCACTAGGGGCGCTATAATTATCAACAATTTCTTGTATCGACACCAAACTTGATATGTGGACTCGTGACTACAACCTGAGAATGCACAATAAATTTGGTGATGTTTGAGGTGTGCGTATGTGTGGGGAGCTATTGGGATGTGTGGGATAGGAAGTTTATCTGTGTATATGTCTGTGTGTGGGACAGGGGGGGTTAATTGGGTGTGTGTATAATGTAGCTAAATTGGGTTGCCATGACAACTCCTGCTCAACTGCTTGGCCCCCTCATTGCTGCTTGCAGCTATATTATAATATAATATATGTTAAGTCAATTTATCAATTAGTTTCCACAAAATTCCCCAGAAGTCATCATTTAAGGGGTTATTTTTTAAAAATGTTCGTCACAGAGAGCATGCAGGCCCAAAAGTATTTTATCACATGAGGCCCACATTCTCCAGAAGCACCCAATCAATAATTAGTATTTTTGTAAAATGTGACCACCTATTTTTGAATGTGATACCTTGACTGGCAAAGTATATGAGACAGCAAGGGTGTGTGTGTGTGTGTGTACTGCGTATGGTCGTGGGCCTGGAAGAAAGTCCAGTAAACCTTTTCTGATTTTCATTTGTCATTTTGTCTTGATTGAGATAGAATGATAGTGAAAGAAAGTAAGAAAGAAAGAGTGTAGTACTAGAGAAGTGGTGTGTGCTCTTCCTACACATAACAATGAAATAACTTTTTATCTTGAGTTAGGATTAAATAACAAATAATTGTGTATAGGCCAGTGTTTTTATTGAAGCAAAAAAGGAACAAAGTATCCAGAAACTGTAATAATAGATACTTGATTTGAATTGTAAGCATTGCTACACTTTCACTTACAAAGTTAAGTAACAAAATGACAGTAATCTGTTACTTTATAATTAGTTATCCCCAACACTGAATTTCGAAAGGTTGCCGCTAGTTGCAGCTCGAAGTCGTGTTGGTATTAAAAAATGTTGTGAAAGTATTAAAAAAGGTATTAAAAGGTATTAAATTCAACTTAAGAATTTCTGTATATACCCTGCAAATGCGAATGTCATCCGAGGGACCTGACGGAGACGTCCCCAGAAAGTCCGGCACCAGACGTCGCGGAATAACCAAAGGATAACTTAACCTGACTCTCGCCAGATGAATTTCGTTCCGCTTAGTTCCGCCTAGCTTCACTCAAATCCATCTGGGACCTTTTCCATTGAGAGTGATTTCTGCAACCGATTTTATGGTACAGCCAATCAGGGCGCTTGGGCAGGAGTTTCATAGATGTGACATAGCGTAGAAGCGACTGTGAGACTGTTATCAGCGTCACAGGTTGGCTTCGATGTGAGTGGTTGAAGTAGCACGTCAATAGATGACGGACAAGTTGCTTATTCAATCATATGCTCTTGGGTGCTCCTTGTTGGTGCCCCCCAATTCTAATCCTCCCCCACCTTTCTTATGCAGCCCTTGCCATTTAATCTACTAAACCCCTCTTCTACTGCACTTTTTACTTTGCACAAATAGGCTGACACCAGACATAATTTCACTGCATTTCTTACTTCCAGTAACTATATGCATGTGACAATAAACTTCCTTGTATCCTTGTATCCTTGTATATGCAAACATTTTTTGATTAGGCCCAGCCTTCTGAAGCAACACTTCAATGGATCGGTTCCAGATGGATGAGTGGAGCTAGGCGGAACGAAATTCATCTGGCGAGAGTCAGGTTAAGGATAACTTGCTCCAGACGTCAATAACGTCAACTAGAGAACATGACGTTGGGGACCAATTGGGGACGTTGTGAATGTCCGCATAAGGTCCGGAGGACATCCCATGTTTGTCGGGTTACCCTCATGCTTTCATTTCGTGGCTAGAATTGGACGTGGCACAGTTGGACGTGATGTCCAAAGTAATCGCTTACATGTGCTTATTGATTTCTGTCACAAAATTAACAATTTAAAGATGAGGTCAGCAATTCTGGTGGAAGATTGTTGATATTTATAGTCAACAGCAAATCCAATTACAACCTTCCTGAAGCAGTGTTGAATGGCTGGGATCGTTCTGGTTGATTCGGTAACCACTATGTTTGTTTCGTATTTACAATCAGATTGCTGAATTTGTACAAAATGTGTATTGGTTAAGAATCATGGACTTGACCTTTAATGGCTATATAGATAGTATTAGCAGGGTATAGAGAGTATTAGCATGGCTATAGAGAATACCAGCTAACACTGTTATGTTGTGGCAACATTTTGAACATGTACTGTATGTACCATGTACCATTCTGAGTGAGTACCACATAGGTCGCAGCGATGTAGTTGGATAACGTACATTTGCGAATCGCCTGGATGTGGTGGCAACGTCTTTCTGGTACATTCCTGTGACCTACAGTTACGATGTGACGATGTTGTAAGCACATAGTGCACTGGTCGCCCCGACGTAATTGAATAACGTGGTGGATACAGACATTTGTGAATTGAATGGACGTGGTGGCTACGTTTCTGATCCATTCCTCACAGAGGTGGCTTCTATAAGACTACCGGTGAAGCCGTGAAAAAAAGAAGAAAAATATTACAATAATCACATTTTTAGTCCTTTGAAACAGAAATACAGTCACTAACACAAGCTGTTTTCCTGAAATCAATTCTGTGAGTGACATCAGCGCCAATATCACCCGTGGTGGAACAGAGAATTACAGTGAATCAGACTGCTTCACCAACTTTTCGTTTTGCTTCACTATAGATATCTTTTCCTATTGAATTCAATGTAAATCAAGTGAACCCCCAGGTGGCTTGTGGATTTTTTCTGTTTCAGAATTTCACACTTCCTGCAGTTGAATATCATTGACGCATAGGGTTGGGCACCGAAACACGGTGGATTTCGGTGCCTCATTTCGGTGCTTGAATAGCGTTTTTTAAATTTATTTTTATTTGAAATGTTATCAGCAAAGTTGTAAGGTGAAAACTTTATTTCACGGTGCGTTCTAAACAACATACTGTAATGGCATGATAGCCTAATCTTTCATGTGCATGAGGCCCATATAGCATCACAATGAATATGAAGTTCATGTTAAAAGTTCGCTGGCAAAAACATAAATATGTAGGTTACATACCTGATGTCACTGAGCTGTCAAAGAGGCTACGAAACCATCTCCGTACGTTATCGCTAATTAAACTCATCTGACTGGTGTTAGCGCATAGCCATAGTTGCTCTTAAGATGCCTACTAGGCTAGCGCTGGGAATCTAAACACTTCAACACCGACATGTAGCTTAACATGTTCAAAACTATTGCGTGTTATGGATTAAGACATGAACACACTAAATTAACACACATTGTCCATGACCTGGCAGTTCTATGGCAAGCGGTTTTAACATACCTTATGGCAAACTGCTCACACTGGGTAAACTTGAAAGCAGAGCTTACCATTGTGTGTGCATGCATGGCAAGCTGTTTTAACATTTAAATGTATTATTCGTAGGAGCAATGAGATATTGATAGTACATTGAATTTAACAGTTCAATTTCATGTTCAAATTTGTTATTAATAAAAAAAAAGCAATTCATGCTTTAGACCATTTTAATTTAAAACATTTTAATAACAAAGTACCGGTTCAGGCACCGTTTCGGCACTGGCACCGTTTTAAAAGTATCGATTTAGCACCGGTATCGGATAAAACCCAAACGATACCCAACCCTATTGACGCAACACTCTGGCCAATCCCTGTCTCTCCATTAGTGAGCTTGCAATCATTTTTCAGGTTGCCTTCAGTGACCTAACAAGAGCTTCATACACTCTCAGAAAAAAAAGTACAGAATTGTACTTTTAGAGGTACAAAGGCTTGTCGCTGGGGCAGTACCCTCAAGGGTACACAGTTTGTACCTGGTACATATTTGTACCCCTACAGTTTGTACCCTTTGGTGGTAAATATGTACCTTTATGTAATGGATCAAAATTGTAACCTTGGAAAAAATACAAATATGTTCTTTTCAGGGTACTGCCCCAGCAACGAACAATTTTGTATCCTAGTGTGGCAAATGTGTACCCCAAGACAACATGAAACAGTACAAGCAATATTTTGAAAATGCAAATGTAACATTTTCACAATTTCAATATAGTGTAATACAACTAATCTAAATCCAAACATCACAACAATAATTCAAATGTGTCTAGGAAATAAATTGTACAAATAAAGTATAATAATGCCATATCAGACACACAGAGCCAGAGCCTTGAACCACTGTGTCCAACCCTTCACCTCTTAAGCCCAGCAGACACTGTGCAGTTTTGTTCCAGTCCCATACAATATATGGGAACTCCAGAGGTGGAAAAAGTACTAAAATATTGTACTCAAGTAAAAGTACCAATACTTTGATGAAATATTACTCAAGTACAAGTTAAATTACCGATCCGAAAATGTACTCAAGTAAAAGTAAAATGTAGTTCATTTAAAATGTACTTTAAGTAAAAGTTACTTAGTTACTTTTTTTTTTTTTTTTTGAGTACAAAACAATCCCCCCAAAACAATCGGTTTTACCTAGCTCAAGTTGCTGCAGCCAGGAGCCAAAGCAGCCAGGCAGCTACAGCGCTACACTCTGGGGGCATGTTCGTGAGCCCCCATGTTCATGGCCCCAGAGTGTAGCGCTGTAGCTGCCTGGCTGCCTTAACTGCTGGCTGCAGCTACTCGAGCTAGGTAAAACCGATTGTTGTCGGGGGTTTTTTGTACCACAGCAGCCTACTCGATGTCTGTGTCCTCGGGAAATGGAGATCTATGTGAAAAACCACACTCATCCTTGCTCCCTTTGCAGTGAACAGTAATCCAGCACAACTGAAAAGCTGCTCACAGGCAGCTGAGCCAGGCAGGCCCATGTTGAGTTTCAGAGAGAAACTGAAACTGTTGGAAAGGAGTTCAGCAGATCCAAGGGCGTCAGACTGGGGGGAAAGTGGGACTGATTACTAGGGCCCCAATGTTGGATAGGGCCCTTTAAAAGGAATATATTTTATTTTACCTGAATATTTTCATTTAAAAATTAAATGTCAAAAAGAATGTCAGACGAAATGTAAAGTCTGACTGACTGACTTCTGTATACAAAAAATAGTGAAAAAGACTGTCTATGCAGGGCTGTCAAACATACGTAAGACCCGGGATCAGATCAGGCCTGCCAGCAGGTTTTATACAGCCCCCCAGATAGATGTTTTAGGTAGGAAGGGAAAATTAGAAAAAAGATATTCACATCCAGTTGTCTTCAGCAATGTGTAATAAACAATATCTCTATAATATGATAAATTGATTAAACCTAGCACTACAAACCATCCTCAGGAAGGAAGAAGTAGAAAAACTAACATGGAAGTAGGGCATTTCAAGAGAGAAAGAGCAGTAGGCTATATGACAGCAGTACATTATTTGTACTTGTTTGTGATATTATCAAATAACACTCTGATACCCATGCAGAATGATAATGATAGAAAATGATAATGACCATGACAATGACGCCCTGCCTCACGAGGTCTCATTCAAACAAATCCGGCCCGCTAGGCCTACTTAATATGTGTTTGATACCCCTGGTCTAAGGTCACTCACACTCTCCCTTGCTAAAGCGCAAAATGGTTTAGTTAACGATTCATAAGGTATCTCATTTTGTTTATGTAGTTGAGCATCGCTAGTAGTGGGCCGCTAATTGTTGTGCTACTGGCAATGTCTTTCTCCAAGAAAACCAAGTTGGGTTACAAAAAACAAAGGCAAGAACAGGAAAAAGAAAACGATCCAAATGAGGGAAAACAACTGCTAATAAACTTCTTTCTAAAGATGAGCACAAACGTTAAAACACGAATCTCATGGTCTTAAACTGCTTGAATATCTCCGCAATCGTTAGTGCTAAAAACGAACCGAGACTTTCCTGGGTTACACATGTAATCTGAGGTAGCTATCTCGTGATCCGCCTCCATCTCCATCTCTACCACCAGTTTGATTCATGTCCTGGTAGACTACATGCTGATCATTGTCATTGTAGTTCCGGGCTCGATTTTTTTTTTTTTCTTCCTTTAGGTTTTTGTTAGTCTTAACTTTTTTTTTTACTCAGTAACGGATTGGATTTGTGATGTAGTGAAGTACCGGTACTTCACTCAAAACGTAATAAAGTAAAAATAAAATTACAGATTTTAAAAACTACTTAAAAAATACAACATACACAAAAAAAAAATCGTTACTTTCCACCTCTGGGGAACTCACACTATAACCTGGTCCTGAACAACTTACACACAAGCTAACAGGCAAATCACAGGCTATTCGCCCATGTCACGTCAGGTGGATAAACTCTAATAAGAGGTGGATAAACTCTATTTCTGAAATTCCAGAGGTGGGTAAACTGTGTTTACTTGCGTTTAGCCTCCACTACATCCCTGATGAGGTGCGTGTGTGTGTGTTTGTGTGTGTGTGTGTGTGTGTGTGTGTATATCTCTAACCACTGCCCACACCACTGACCACGTGCCACTGTGGCGCCTTTGGGACTGATGCGGTGATTAGTCTCACCAGCTGTTTTGGAGATGCACAGTTAGCCTCGACAGCTTGTTTCCAAAATCAAACAATTCATGAAGTCAGGATAATGACCCAGGCTCAACCCAAGCACACACTTAGCCCAGATTCTGGTCCCATATCTCTGAGTTTCTTCATGCATATGAATTGATTTTCTTGTTGCCTTGAGCCCTATATAGAGCTATTTCTACATAACATAATACAGAACATTTTCAGTATTTCAGCATTTTGTTCCCAATAGTTAATATAGTTAGTTCCATAAAGTTATAAATATATATATTATATATATATATCCCCCTTATAATAGCAACTTTTAAAGGAAGCCATTGGAAGGTTCTCCTGAAATACCTAGGGTTCTTCTTTTTCATGCTCACACTGAAGATGTCGTGGTGTGGACTGCAGGACCCTTAATTAAATGCACCTTTCCAAAATGTGCTTCAGTGGCGTTTTTGCAGCAAGTATGAATTGAGTGGCTATGATTTGCATGACATAATCTTGTGTGTCAAACTGATTTGAGTGTATTGTAGTCCATCATAAACTAACTGACACAGACAGTCTAACTGTCTTACTCTCTTACAGTCTTTCTTACTCCAGTGCTCCAGAGAAATAATAAAACATCTATGACAGTTACTCAACGCCATCACTGCTCTTTTCAAGTGTACTTACCACTCACCACACTTCAAGTGTACTTATCACTCTCTATCACTCTCTATCTCTCTCCCTGCCAAAACTCCCTCTTTCTTTCACACACTCCCTTCCATAGACACACACACACACATGCATCATCATCATGGCATATATGCACATACACATTTTCATTCACACATTTCACATCCACATTGTGTGAGTGTGTGTGTGTGTGTACATGTGCATGTCTGTGTGTGTGTGTGTGTGTGCGTGTCTGTGTGAGTGTGAGCTGGTGTGTGTGTGTGTCTGTCACTTGAATGGCATCGGCCTCACAGAAGCATCTACTTCTCTATTCCACTCACATCCCTGCTGCTTCACATTGATTTATTGCAGGGGCTAGACAGAGTGTGTGTGTGTGTTAGTGTGTGTGTCTGTGTCAGCGTTAGCTGGTGTGTGTGTGTGTCTGAAAGAGAGAGAGATAGTGGGTATGTGATTGTGTGTGGGAATGTGTGTGAAATGTGTTGAGTGTGTGTAAGTGCAGATGCCACGATGACAAGTCCATGTGTGTGCTTGTGTGTGTGTGCTTGTGTGTAATGTGTGTGTGTATTTATGCCTGAATGACAGCTTTCATTAGTAGGTTGTTAGGTGACAGGTGAGACTGAGCTTAGAAATCTCTGTATCAACATAAACACATACAGACACACACACACACACACAAACACATACATACACACGCATGCACACATACACGTATGCACACACACACACACACACACACATACACACACACGCATCCACACAAACACGCACACATGCCCACAAATGCACACACAAGCACACACACACACACACACACACACACACACACACACACACACATGTGTTTCTATTACCTAGCAATGCAACTGCTGAATTGTCTCATTTTCTTTTTTTTCCTTTAGGTCAGCCAAAGTAGACCTCTCTTCAAGATTAAATGTGGCCTTTTTCAGCATTCCTTTTCTCCCAACAAGTACACATGCCACTCATCCTGACCCATATATTTGTGTTGTCATGTTGATCATTATTTTTTGCCACTTTGGAGAACACAAATGATGGTCTACACATTTTAGTGTGCTAGCCACAGCACATAATAAATGCAGGCCCAAATTGTCTTATTCATGACTGACTGCATTGATATCTCATCCTCACATAAACATGCTGTATTTTACAGTTTTCTGCAACTGTTCACACACATTTTCAAACTCTCTCTACACACAAAACCCACAATTGCTCACACAAAATGCAAAATGCCTCAAATCTCCAGCAAAATGACACACACCATTTAAAATGTCATAAACACATCCCTAAAGCAAACATTCGCCTCACATTATAAACATACTGTATTTTATTCGACTTGTGTAAATCAACTCTGTTTCCCGCTCCTTGCCTCATGTATACTCTAATGAATTGGATTTGTGTCCACTGTTGTTGATCTGTTTTCAGTGACAGTCCTCCGTTGGAACTTCCCCGTGGATCATGCCGCTTACAATGAACACAGGGTGAGCTTGTGACTTCTGAAATGTCACTGGTCTTTTTAGCCTGGTTTGAATCAAACCGATATGGCTTTTTGCATCTAATTCAGTTAGAAGACCATTGTATCATGATCTCATTGTTTTCTCCTTATATAAGCACACTGTTACATAACTATGCAGTACTACATAATGAGGAAAAAATAATCAACTTGAGATAGCATGGAATTAAGTCATAAATAGACACTTATCGAATTTGGCAAACCGCACGATTATCATTAATCACAAAATCAATATGTTACTATATCTGCTGACAGGCAGTATTTATGTTATCAGTGTCTGTTAAAAGAGGCAGAGAGTATAAGGGATGGGTCAGAGGGAGGATGAGGACGCTGATGGTGTCTATTTTTCCTCTACCATCCCCTGCTGGCTAAATAGGGCACAACACGAATACTGTGACGTGAATTGGAGAGTTGAACAAATGTTTTCTCACAGTTTAACAGTATTTCGTAGCCTGGTTGACATCAATTGAGATTTAGGGTGGATCTAAGAAGTCTTTATGATTTCCAGGGGCGTAACCATCAGTGAAATTAAACTTAAAATGGTGCATTAAACACTAACCAAATTGTTTCAGAAGTATAGCTTTCTCGTACACTATTTTAAATACAGTTGTTTACTCAATTCCTAAGAAAGATACTTGCTCATATCTGTTTAACCCTGTCGCAGTGGTGGTGCATTGTCACTTTTAGAGTCTTTACGTTCTCACAATGCCCTTTTGCCAGCCAGGTTTACCAGCCTTGTTTGTTTGAGCTACATTGATAGCACAATATTAACAATTATGCGCAATATTAAATATTATGCAATTATTTGTTATAAGCAGCCTTCATTGCTTTGGAAATGGAAGTGTATAATGACATTCACATTTCTGCTTGCAATTAAAATTGAATTATGAGCCTGGTAGCCACGAATGGAATGCGTTTCAGTTGGTTCGGCATAGCTTCATGTAAATGTTTGGAAAACGAATTATTGAAAAGCTAACAATTCCATTCTACAAAGGAAAAGTAGTAGACTAGTCTTTAAATATTCTTGTCCACGTTCAAAAGTACATTGATTGCAGCCTATGTTAAAGACAGGGGTGACAAGGATTGAAAGACAAGGGGGGCTTAGCCTAACCTGACTTTCGCCAGATGAATTTCGTTCCGCCTAGCTCCGCCTAGTTAGGTAGGCTACTTAACTACTACTGTAGCTGCTCCGCCTACAAACTACTGTTTGAAGTCAGATATTAGTCCTTTGAGGCCTATCTATTTTCCGTGTAATTTTACTATTAAGCTATTTGGTCATTGTAAGGGCCATCTACCATCTATTATGCTAGGCTATCGTTTTCAAGACGGCAAGTAGGCTATGATGAATCTTAAGTCAGCCTTTATGTCAAAGAAAAATACTTTGTCTCATGATTGTTGCATTCATGTCACCTGAAGCATGATGGTAGAAATATCTATTCAATGGCCCCAGCAGTGGCGCGACTGGCTGGGGCATCTGCACCGTACGTCAGCGACCCGGGTTCAATTCCCACCCCGTGGTCCTTTCCAGATCCCACCCCAACTCTCTCCCACTCACTTCCTGTCAATCTCCACTATCCTATCTAATTAAAGGCATAAAAAAGCCCAAAAAATATATAAAAAGAAATATCTATTCAAAAGCACAGTTGATCTGTTCATGCCATGATCAACTTTTGATTCTTTGATATGGAAACCAAGTTCATTATTTTGGGCTGCTATTACAGTACATTAGAATTCCAGCCCAAAGCTGGATACCATATTAGCCTGTTGTAGCCATACTCAATTCTAGTCAGAATATGAGTCTGATACTGCTCCATTGGGACATAATTATCAGACATCCCAAGTCTCCCGGAAGTTCCTGTAGTCTACCGCATATTGATAGCGGCTCCCTGACACCCGCAAATTAGATCAAATCTCCCGGAATCTAGAGCGAGCGATCAACAGCGCGTACGCGAGAGGGAGACCTAAAATCGCGTGTGCAATCGCGTAGCACGCACACGACAGGGGGGAGAGAGAGGGGTGGTGCGTGTGTGTCTGAGCCAGGGGGTCAAGAGCGTGCAGATTAGCTTCGGCATGTTAGCATACGCCATTTTCAAATATGCCGCTGCATGGAGCATTTGGAACCAGCTCCATGCACGAAAATCCGTGTTGGGCACGAGCTCTCATGCGCGTACATGTTGGTGGGCGGGTACCTATCCGGCGGCTACAGCCAAACGTTATTCAGTGCGTATTTCTTGAGGATCCTATGAGAAGACGTGCATATTATGGTTGTTTATCCATCATATGACAAATAAAGAAAATTGTATTGATCTTGTTTCGTTGTTGTTTGTCCCGAACAAACATAGCCTAAACATGATTAAAAACAATAAATTACACAACAGCGGCATAAAGACCTTGTCTCGTTACACCATGGGTCTCCAACACGTTGCTCTCAACCTATAGCCGCCCCCTTTGGAGCTTGCCAGAGGCTGAAGCACTAGGCTACTACATTTAAACACAATTATTGCCGCGAGGCATTCCAGCCTACGAATTTAATAAAAAGTAAACCATGCATAATTTAAAAAAAAAAAACTCAATTTAGGCTACTTCGCTTTGCAATAAGGTTTCCATTAGAGCACAGCGCACGTTCAATGAATGAAGGAAAGACCTTGTCTCGTAATAAACAGCTGGAAATTCCAACACTTTTTCAACTACACGAAACTTTACAGTGATCATCAAATACCCTATAGATTTTAATGCCCATCAGTCTCAACATTTAACTATATAATAAAAGTCAAAAAGTAAATTAAATCCCATACCAAAACCGAAAATCGTCTGCGTTTGATGGCCTGGTATGCCGCTCCAAACAAAACGCATGTCTCACAATAACGTACAATGTAAGAAATAAAGGTCTGCCTCGAATAAGCCTACCTCAAATAAATACCTGTGCTTTGCAGCCTAGGTAAATAGCAGACCCTGGACATAATTTAGGATTTACGGAAAGTATGCAATCATACGATGTTGGACGCCTGGCGATGCTCTGGCCGTCTACTGTGCCGCTGACGCCGCTGCCTCATTTGGATGATAACTCCACAGGTGAGCGCGAAGATTGGATGTCGTGGATACGTAAGTAAACTGTTTTTTGCTGTTTTTGCAACATTCTCTTTAACCGTTACTTTACCATCTGCGGTGTACAACTCAAAGTAGACACCACATTTTAGACGAGTTGGGGACGTAATTGTCCGCTCAGGCTGACCGTTCTGTGCGTTATCTTCAATACTATCTTCAATAATATTGAATATCTTCAATATTATTTTCAAAACAGGGTGGCTATTGAGGGCTCTGGCTCCAGTCATTATTGTGGCTACTGGCTATTATTGGCTTGATTTGGTCATGGGCCAACGCTAGAATACGTTTAAAGCACCCGCTATGAGATGGCAAACAATAAAATAAAAAACAAACTAATCATAGACTGTAAAAATGCGCTACATTTGGCACTAAAAAACGAATAGTTTATTTATAGTTCGACTACGGATATTTCACATAATGTTCGAATGCATCTTCAGGGCGACTCCACTCGGACTCCATGCGCGTTCCCGAGCAACTTTTTCTTCTTCTTGTTATGAGGCAAGGATTTTTGTGCATTATCGCCACCCTCTCACTGGAGGACGACTCTCTTTTTACAGAATATCCAATAAAAATCGACGTTGGTCCATGCATCATTTCCAGCTTTGTAACTTGGCGCATGGTCAGAGCCGACTGGCGCTGGATCCGAACCCCAGTGTTCAAGATGGCGTTGACTATGAATTGGCCGGATTTACTAGCCTAGCCTCCACCATTCATTTGTATGGAGGGCGGGACTTAGTCACTCTCCAGTTATATATAATACCTCCATGGTCTGAGTGCATCCAAGACAGAGAGCATCCTGACTGGCCTGTTTCGCTAAATCAACCAATCAGTTTTCAGTGTAGGCGGGTAGGCTAAAGCAGTTCAGTCTATCTAGGAACAGGAGAGTCACGGCAGAGTCAGTGCCCCAAAAAAAGGGAAATGTAAGACCCATTACAAAGTGTACCCTTGTTCATTAGAGTAAAACATAATGATAGGCCTAGTCTTGCACGCTGCACTGTTTGTAACAGTATTAGCATTGCCCATAGTGGGTTAAATGATTGCTAAAAACATGTTGAGGTGAGTTTACTAGTGTCAATTCATGTGCATATTATTCAGACCTATAGATGGCTAGTTGCCAAGGCTACATGAAAAGACCAAACTGCAAGATCTACATATTTTATTTTCACAATTACTATCTATAGGCCTTTCAAACATATTAATCTGTATTTCAGTATCTAAGTAGGTTAAAGTTTTTTTTATTAATTTTGTGTGTGTGTGTGTGTGTGGGGACAGGTGGTCAATCAGAGATTTCAAACGAACGAGGGAACAACATGTCACAATGCAACACCCTGTTTTCCCTTGATGAAAATGAAACTATGAGTTTTCCCACATCTCAACATTGGCCAAAGTTTTCAGAAATAATCGTTTTCAGTGATAAAACCTCACTGAAATAATATGCATTTTCCATATGGGGTCTTAGAAGCCATCTGTCTCCTTCTAGCCACAGCGTTTTTGTTGCAAACATAATCAACCTAAGCATGCTCAGATGACGTGATAGATGAGATGCTGTTACACCGCTCACCTGTCCATCATCGTAAAGCCTGATTTGATTGGTCCGCCAGATTTTGGGCAAGCATAGTTGCTCCACAATGGAGCAATGCCAGACCGAACTTCCCGACCTCAAATGTTGTGGGCGGGACTAAGTTCGGCCAGGCTAATATAGAAATGTGATGCAATTTCAAAGCTCGGGAATTACTCGGGAACCGCTTACTGTACAGAAGAATGCGTCATATCTTTGTGTCTGGTAAGTTCTGCGGTTTATTCTGATATATGGTTTGCCACTCCGTGAGCAATTCAACAGAGAATATTGGATGTAAATTTCAGACCTCAAATAGGCCTAACGACGTCCCTAAAAATGGTCAGTGTGGGAACTGGATAACCGGATAATCACACCCTCTTGTAGCATCGTCTTTGTTGCCTTCATGATTTCCTTTTAAAAATGTATTATATTAAAAAGGAGATACACAATGACAAGCCAGCATGAATCTGCCACTCTCTTTGTCTCTCTCCTGCGCATGCAAGATGCGTTCCTAATTAAGTGGAGTAAGTACAGCTAGATCTGTTACCTGGTGGAGATTAATAGAGAACCCAAAAAGTATCAGCCTTGCATGTAACATGGTGTTGGTGCATTTTGACATTGTAAACGTTATTGAGAATGAGTGAAACGCAGTTTGCAGTAAAGCTACTATTTATTGGCTAAATTTGGGTGCCCCCTCTGTCCTTTGGTGCCCTACACACAGTGTGTGATGCATGTGGTGGGAGCTGTGCTGCGCTGATGGCATTGCTGTATGACCCCATGCCGGATAAGCGAAGCGATTGTGATTGGATCCTGGGCTTTTGGTGAATCAGAAATGGGTGTCAATGGGATCCTTTCCAGATGGACCTGCAGAGCAAATTCAAATTTGCTAACAGGTTCGTCTGGGTTTACCCAGTCTAAGTATTTCCAACTGATATTGATAAAGATGAAAGTCAGCTAAGAAGCCGTTTTGGCCCACTTGCTACTGTTTTAGCTAAATAAATGCTGACTGTATGATATTACAGCCTTCCTCACATGTATAAGAGAACAGTTCATGTCAGGTAATTCTGGCTAAAATGTCATATCTAAATTTAATTACAATTAGAAGGGTGTATGTGTCATGTCAATATGTATATGTTATGTATATAATCACACACTTTATGGCATACACTTTAGACAGAAATGAGTAGATAACCTGATAACATAGAGGGTCATGAGAATAATGCTCAAAACAGATATCATATGATTTTCATGAGGCATAGTTGCAGACACAAGACCACACAAGCCTTGAGGACAACTGTACATCATCTGACACAAAATATAGCCTACTGGGCTTTATAAGTGTGGCAGAGAATATGTAAAGCTGACCTTGATCATAAACAGATTTTGCTGTTGTTGGGGTTTTTTGGCCTTGTAAATCTTGAAATGACTTGTATTATACTCTATAAGGTCGTTACAATGTTAAAATAATGCAAGTGTTCATCTTATATTCCCTGAAATCAAACAATAACCCTCAATGTATGAGGAGCTTTTACTGTAATTTGTTAACAGTCTCACTTATTCTCCAACATCTTGTGGAAACTATTTCTTCACTATTCAATGAATCCATGTAGAAATCTATTAATTTCATTCAAATCGTGGCTAAATATACTGGCACTAACAATATTGACTGTCACATCAGTATCTGAAATTGACTTGATCCGATAAGATATCTATTTTTACCATGCTTGTGTGCATCTATTGTACTATGCAGCAGCCCTCAATTCTATGCCAAGGCTCCCAGGCAAGTGAAGACTTGATTGTTATCTGGGATGTCTTTAGCCTCTGGCAAATCATCGGAAATTCACCTGAGTAATTCACCTGAGGAAGGTGTATGACCGAAACGTTGTGAAAATTTCAGTTCCAGTGTGTGGGACTTCTTCAAGAAGTATCACTGGTAACCCTTGTCTGACGCACCTGTCTGTCCCAAAAAAGAGGTGTGCAAAAGTACAGTACTTTTGAACAATAAAGGCTGTAACAAAACTGATTTTCAATCTCCTCGTAAAGATGTCAGGGGCCATTTTGTACTGAAGGAGAGCAACAAGTGGGAGAAGAAACGTGGCACCTACCAAACCGTCTCAAGTCCAAGTGCCCACGGTAACCTGAGTTTTAATCATTTCCCAGCCCCATTCTCCATCTTTCTCTCACTCATGTCCTGTCTCTCTTCACTTCCTACATTATTGTTGGCAAAGTCCCCAAAACAAACAAAGACACAAAAAAAGCAAGACACTTTTTTTTTTACCTCATACACTATTCACAGTTACACAGTACAAAAAATGCACAAGGTTTGAAATACTGTATATGAGCCAATTAAACTTAGAATATACTCAAGGCGAAAGGCAGAGGGATCTCTCACAGATTTTTTCACAAATGGTTGAATAAACAAATGACAGTGCTGCCATATGAGAATATGAGTTTTCTTTGAAGACACATCTAAACCTTTTGGCACTAATCTCTTGACTGCTGGGTACTTGTTTGGTAAAGTCATTTTTACCCAGAATAGCAAAATCACATTTCTGCTATCACCGATATATGAAATGAGCACTCTACTCAACACAGTGGTCAATTAGAGCTATCACAAAAAGAGAGAGCTTTCCAATTCCATACAGCGCTAGTGGACAGCTGTGTACAGACACACACCGAGCCCTGGCATTGTTCAGAGCACCATGCTGTCGTTTTCAGTCCTTCTCCACAAAGCCCTGGGTCTCTGAATAAAAACAAATCTCCCTCAGGGAGTTCAAGAGCAACTCCCCGGAGATGCCAACATCTGAGGCATAAAAGATCTGCTATTTCTATAAAAAAAAATCCCCATAGGACAAGGAAATGAAACGCACTTGAGGGCATGCATTAAAAGGTGACTCAACAGGTGCCGGCATTGTCTGTGCGTGCGGCGGCACTCCGCTGACACTCGTCTTTGTCTCACTGATGCTTCGCTCTCTGCTTGCGTGGCAGATTTTACGGCTCCCACCTCTTTAAGAGCACAGCGTGAATGTGAAAGGAGTAAGAACACATGCATAAACTCTGTAAGTGAATTCATTTAAATCTCTATCAAATTCCGAAAGTAATTACATGGCAAGCCAAATAGCTGAACAGTTTTCGTAACTGTGCATAGCATCTAACAACCTACCACTGTTGTTCCATCTGGTTAATCTGGCACTGTACGATATGAAATAGGACAGGGTTCAAATAAATACTAACTGACCAATCTATCACATCAGTAAGGCTACATCAATGCCATTACCTTTGAGCGCAACACGATCACACACACACACAACACAGGGAAACACACATACACCACTGGAGTGCAACATGCTCTTGCAGCAATTCCGAAAGGTTCAGTCTGATAAAAAAAGACTCATTGTATTTACTTTCAAGCCATATGATGTGTAGAATTGCAGTATGCTGTGTCACTCTGCCATGGGCACTGTCATTGTTACTTCCAGCAATGTGCCTTGATAATATTAGGATGATGATGATGATGATACTGGATGATATATATAGCTAGTGTAATCAGGGTCATGGAATAAAAAGTGTACAACCCAACACCTTGATGGAGGCAACTGTGACAATATTGTACAACAGAACACCTAAACCTGTTGGTGTTCCGTAGTGTTCCATAATCTTTTGTTATGTCACCAGCATTTTTTTTCACAGGGTACAGATCAATCCATCTTGCTTCTAACAGTCAAGGTCAATGCCACTGTGACCAGTTAAATGGGAAAGTATTTTAATCCATTAACCCAGGACACTGCTTCAAGCCAACTGATTGGCTGAGCCTTGATAAATAACAGGGGAGTCAGTGATTGAGCTCTTCCCTTTATCTGATTAGGCTGAGTAGACTCTCCACACAAATAAATAAAATAAGTAAGCAAACAATCAAACAAATAAATAAATAAACAGCCCTCCAAGATGCCTGAATGATGGGTAAGTTACATTTATATTTAGTCTCCCCATATGTGTAAACATAATCAACCAACAACTGTAATTTGGAGAGGACTGTTCATAAAGGTATCTACGTCTTAGTGGAGTAGGGCATTGACACCACACCACAGCATGACAAAGAAAGTGATTTTCAGACTTGTAACTTGAGTTTTAAACCGTATTTGATTATAAAAGGTACATATTTTATTTGTAAGTTGATCTAATTGTCTATAAGCTGTCAAGAATCTGAATTCAAGAAATCTTGCATTACTTTTTTGGTTCTTACAGTACAGTACATCATTTGCTATTGAACAGACACATTTCTTTGATTGTCATGTCTAAACACGTTATACAAACCTCATATTTTCCACCATGCTAAAGGCCACAAAATGATGCACAAAATGTTATGCATTTACATTTCAGACAAGGCAAGAAAAGGGCCGGATCAGAGAAATGTAATGCATTTTTATACAGGCATACTGAAAAACAAGGACAACTTTGCTGAAGATACCAGTAAGGCCAAATGAATATCTCTGCTCTCGAAATATCACCACAAAACCAATCCAATCAAGGACAAGTGCAATCATTCGAAAGTCAAGTAGGACTACCTTGACTGGTTACGGGAGAGGGGGGGAGGGGTGTTCTTCCCCAACACACATATGTGTTGGCTTTCTGGTTACGCATGAATGTCAAAAGACGCTCACTTTTTGTCTGATGCAACTGTGTAATGCATCGCTGTTGAGGGGATATTTACGTTTCGCTATCCCTGTTTTTGAGCTACAAGAAAACTGGTTACAGATGCTCCTAACAAGTAACATTAGTTCTCCGACAGAAGCGGACTATTTGGATGTGAACACAGACATCTACTCAAAAGTCCTGGTAACTGTAATCTACGTGGTGCTTTTTACAGTCGGCTGTCTCGGAAACTCTGTTACACTCTACATCATGTGCAAGAGGGACTCCTTGCAGAATCTCCAGAGTACAGTCCACTACCATTTGGCTAGCCTGGCAGCATCCGATTTACTAATCCTTTTGTGCATGCCGGTCGAGCTGTACAACTTCATCTGGATCCATCACCCATGGGCATTCGGAGACGTTGTCTGCAGAGGCTATTACTTTCTCCGGGACGGATGCTCCTACGCCACCGCACTCAATATCAGCAGCCTCAGTATAGAGCGCTACATGGCACTGTGCCATCCGTTTAAGGCGAAGAGGGTCATGTCGCGGGGGCGCACCCGAAAGCTAATATGCGGACTATGGGCGATGTCGCTTCTTCTCGCTTCGTCAATGCTTTTCATTATGGGGCAACACAACATAGGGCATGAGAGGATCTGCACTCCCAATGTGTCCACTGCTACCGTCAAAACAGTGCTACAGGTGAGCTTTGTGTGATGCTGTCTTCTGCTGTGATATATCTAAGAATAGCTGGACAAAAACTTCCTGGAAAGGATGTCATTATTAAGATACAAAACACAAAGAGGCCTTTGCCCCTTAAATACTAGTTAATAAAAGATCATACTGAAGCTAAGGAGAGAGATTGTACCAAAATAGGAGTCTGATCAATGAAAGGCTGATTATGTGAATACTGCTTCAGTACTCTGAACAACCTCTGTTCATCCATTCATTTGGAATTTCACTTGGATGTACTACATTCCAACTGGTTTAGTAGGCTATTTTCTGCTCAAAAATTGGGCTGGCAGAAAACGTGAAAAACACTCTTTGGTAGCCTATGCAAACTGTGTTTTTCGCTTATTTCAAACGCTACATGAAAAAATAATAAATGCGGACGCTACAAATGTGAAGAAAAAAAAATCTTGATATTTACCCTTTGTATAGGCCTAATCAAAAACAAAACAAAAACATTAACATCAAATTTCAGGAGGAGTTTATTTTGAGACTCAGTGCACAGACTATACTGTAAGCCTATTGTATGTTATGGCATTACATAAATTAAATTGACTTGAATTGAATTGATTATTATTATAAGTTCAATGTTCAGAATGGTCAATGGTCAGAAATTGCAGTCCATTCTACTCAGACACAATGAGGCCTTGTTGATTAAATCATCAGATGAGTCATCTAATAAACTCTTGAGCTTTCATGTCAGCATCAAACATATTTTTGTTGCCATGGCAAGACTGTCAATGTGAGATATTTGTTCTGACTGTTGTATTGTTCTTTTGAAGGCTTATGTTTTCTCTACTGGCTCTTCAGCCTAGGCACAGCCCCAAACACTCACTACTAATAGCCTATAACTGTCCTGAAAAACCCATATAGTCAACAAGTGTGGGCATTGTAGAGGGAGTATGGTAACTTTTCAGATATATGCCGTCTAGGAACAATATACAGCACTTGGCATTGCAAGCCTAACTCCAGTCAGTCTCAATGGCAGTGGTGGGTAGTAACGCCTTACAAGTAGCAAATGAGTAAAAAAGTACTTTTTTCGGGTAACGAATACTTTCCACGTTCCTTTTTTAAGGCTGTAATTTTACTCTTACTCGAGTAAATATTTGAACTAGAATTGTACTCTTTACTCAATTACATTTCCCATTGGGCCTTCATTAAAATGAGTATTTCGATAGAAGTAGGCTACACATATCTTAGTTGACTGGAATACAAGCATACAGTTAGCGACCCTCCCTAGGAGTCCGCTGTTATGTTGGTACTGAGGACTAGAAACGCCATGGATGCAGAGATGAACGCTAGTAGCCTACTACCAAAAGCAGCCCCCACTCCCATGGTCAACGTCTGGCCACATCTGCAACACTGTTCCATCCCATGCGAAGGAAGGGAGACAACCGTATAATGAAAGGAATGTGTCAGCCTAAGCATAACAATATCAGCCTTCAAAATGTTGAGGTAAATCATCATTATTTTCTATCAGTGGTTCTCGTAGTGCTACTTAGCGAGCTAGTCCTAGCTGTAGCAGCTATTCGACTGAAACAAAGGCTATTTCTTGACATAACTCAGGGGTCTCCAAAAACGGTGCCCTTGAAAGCACCATGTAGCCTGCAGGATGCCTTTTACGGAGCCCACAGCCCACTTTCTAAAAAATAGCCAACAAATTAGCCTGCAGATCACGCTCTAAAACATCCTCCATTGTGGATTTTTAAATAGATATTTAATTGTAGACCATACATCTGTAATATTGGCTATATTAGCTTGCTCATCTGGTGTAGCCAATGCAAGCATATCTCTGCAAAAGTTCTGTTGCTATTCCGTGTCCATACGGTTCATGCATGATTGTTCAAGGACAGAAAAACAATTGCTTTAGGTCACGGGCCCTTTCTCCTCCGTAGCCTACTGGTGTAGCAATAGCGTTGAAAATCTTGTGGCATGCATACCAATAGGACTGTCAGATCATGGAGAGATTTCAGATGTGCAATAAAAGCCTTCATAAGTTAGTCTGGTGTTGGTGATTGCTATTGAATGTCACAACCGAATTGTTCAATGAAATCAGAACTTAAACACCCTCTGAATTATGAATGGTGGGCATGCTATTTGTAATCTACATTATTAATTGCATTAAAGATGGCTTTTTTCGTTTAAAAAATTAGATCAGATTCCTCATGGAAACTTTGAATTGAACTAACTGAACAAAAACGGTCAGTGTTGCATATTGATATTGATGTATTGAAGAATCAGATGAAAATTCAGTTGCTTAATATATAAAGGCTCATAGGCCTACATAATATTGATAACTTAAGTGTAAAAATCACATAGGTCTATTATTTAGGAGGATCACCCTCGCAAAAAAGGAGTGAGGGTCTGTTTGTTTCAAATGAGTAGCCCTATGATTTTGGATTCTTCAGGTAGCCCTCAATCCCAAAAAGGTTGGAGACCCTGGTATAACTAGTAGAATGTATGCTTCAGGAAGGGTTGACAACACAATGTAACTTGCTGATTATATGCAGCAATTATTGTATGGGATTTTGTAGATTGCTTAACCAAAATGTAATAGTTGGTAACTTGTTCCAGCTATCATCTCCCTCTACCATTCTCTCTCTCTCTCTCCCTCCTTTGGTAGTTGTGTTTCAGTTTGATTCCTTGAAATGCGCCACTGACTATCAAAATACAGATGCGCTGTTTGAAGTTGCAGTGCTTGCTTCTAAAGGGAATGACAGGTGTCATTCTGATTGGTTTAAGCACCAGGCGCCTGGTTTTTGCAGCAGGCGCCTGACGTTTGATAACAAAACAACCCCGAGTGTGGACTGGACAAACCCCTAAATGTATTTAAGCTATCCGCAAGTGACCATGTGTTTTAGATCACCAAAATAGGGCCTGTTATGTCTTTTTCACTGATCCAAGCACATCAATACAAAAATGAAAAGTAACTTGTAATTTGAGTAGTTTCATAACAAAGTACTTTTTTACTTTTACTCGAGTAGGTTTGTCCAATTGGAATATTTACTTTTACTCAAGTAGATTTTGAAGGAAGTAAATGTACTTGTACTTGAGTATAGATTTTCAGTACTCTACCCACCACTGATCAATGGGCATGTTAGCTAAGGTTGTGTTCTGATTACAAGGGTCCTTACGCTGAATTCCCTACTCCCTACCCATTGCACTGCAGGGTGTAAAATGCACAGGGAACTCGATTGCTATAACACGATTGCTATAACAGTTTTATTATGATATTTTTTTTTCCCTGATCAATGATCCGTTTTCGATATTTTAAAAGGGTTGTAGGCCAAAACATGATTCACGTCTCTTTGACAGAGTGGGCGAGTCCAAAAAGTCGCAACCCTACCTGAATCTCCCACAACCCAGGTCAAGGTCAAGGTAGCTCCGTGTTTTTTTCTTGGATTTCCCCTTAGCTAATAAAGCTAATAAAGCTAATAAAGTATCTATCTATCTATCTATTGTAAGGGTCCTATGGAGAGCGGTTCATATTGGGATAGGTAGAAGCACAATTTAATAACAATTAGTTAAATAATAATAAGTCATTAACTTTTCTATTAACATATAGTTTGCAAATAAACATTTAAATGATGCAAGCAATAACTGTTAATTAGTGCCAAAAAGACATTTAGATGTAAACTGATCCTGCTTCAGTCGGCGGGTACGATACACTGAACTTGCAAGCGGGATATTCTTCCTACAGGCAGTAGGGGCGGGCGACAGTCTTCATTCGCCCTGTAATGAGTCATTTAACCATATACCGACTTACGAAGATGAGTAATTAACACGAAAACGTTGCCTGGTGTCCCTTTAAGAATGTTTATTGACTTGAAAAATACGCTAATTTTTGCAAACTCCCTTCATTCAACCCTTGAAGACGTTGCGGTCTGGTGCGCTAAAATGTAGATCGTTTCTTCTGTCGTACCATTTCATTTCTAAGAATTTAGGTCTACTAGACCTACAATAACGTCATCACCAAATACATATTTTATTTGTATTTGATCAACCACAAAGAGGAGCATACTGTGCACAATGCACTGACGGCTGTAGAAGCCTAAGGTTTTTGTTTTAGATGAAGGGCAACCACTTGTTTCAGATAGCCTGGACAACATGTTACCTGGGTGTTGCCTACGTTATTAATGGATGGTAGCCTACAATAGTTAATTGTATCACATAACAGCGTATTGTATCTTGTAACAGGTATTAGTTGGCTCAAGGAGTAGGGAATCAGGCTGGAGAAAGTCATACATATGTTGCTTTTGCGGATCGAATCCAGTTTAATGCTAGTTTTCAAAACATATATTTTTTTACATGTCTTTTGTCCGAGTGGCTGTAATGTAGTCGAGCGCTCATGGCGCATATATTAAAAGCGACTTCAAACCGCCTAAAACAACTTGTTTGTGAATGTCTGACAACTGCTGCAGCGCATGCACGCACAAGGAAACCAGTAGGTGGAGAAACCAGAAGGCACACAACACCGGTATGTGAGTTCAAGCAATCTTTATTATTTTTATGTAGCAAAAACTGGTAGAAAAATTATGACATTTGCTGGACGTTTTAACCTTGTAAACATCATTTTCGACCAGTTTTATAGGGGGGAGGGCCTAGGAGAATTTTTTTGAGCCGGGGGGAGGCCCCTGGAAAAAAAAAAATTGACCAGGGGGGAGGGCCAGGCAGAACATTTTTAACCCGATCGTCTGGCGACCGGCCCTCCCCCCCCCGCTAAATATCGTACAGTCCCTTAGTTGGCTATACACAAACATCATTTCAAATGTGTTTTAAGATTACAATAAAGGCTTTTGGGTCATTCCATGTCAACCAGGGCCCACGCACTTAGGTCTCAAAAAATTCTGAAAAAATTACCAGGTGTACCTATGTTATCCAGGAGACACACTGTAAAATGACTTTTTTGTTCGGCCTCTTTTTTTTGTCAAAGTTCACAAGCCCATAGCACAAGAACTAAATGTAAGAGGCTCAAATTTTGCATGCTGGTACATAAATAGGAATAGTAGGTAGCAAAATCGTCACATTTGGTCTGGACGATCCTGCATGGTTATAGCTGTCCCTCAAAGTTGATCAAAATTGAGTTTTTGGCTGGGCTCTGTTTAGGCCTTCAGAGTTTAGGCCTTGTACTCAACATAGGCTCTTAATTTATTTCCCTTATTGAGATAAGTAGAAACACTCTCACAAAAAGCAATGAACAGAACATAAATTCCTTCAGGGTCTGAACAGCAGACCTCACAAGTCTGAAAAATAATTTTGGTTTTCATTTTCAGAGCACCCAAACACCTTGTGGGGAATATACAAAGATTTGTTTTATATTGTTTCCTTCACTCTCCATGATCCCTTCTTTTTAAAGACACCAAAATGCAAATCTTTCTTTTTTTATTTTCCACCCTGAACATGGGCAAAATGCACCATTGAGATCAATATGTTTTGTGTAGTTACCACAGTGCCACCTGTGGTTGTACAGAGTAACCTGTGTCGTCATCTATCAGTTTTGTTTTATTACACGGCTCTTCAGAGTGCTGCAGAAAGTTCCATTCACATGAATGGGCCTTCCCAACGTTCGGGCCTATGTTAAATCTATATAAATCACCGGCAAAGTATATAATCACCGCTGTCAATGGCAACGGGTTGATTAACGTCTTTCATATCCCTCCGCCAAAATTCCGTTAAACTTATTGCAATGGAATTTCATTGAAAGGGAAAGTAAGCTAGTAAGACATGCAACACCTGAAACTGTCAAGTTCTATCTGTGTGGCGAACTATTTATTTTGTCAGCGGAAGACACGAAACGGTAGAAAAATCATTTTTAAAGATTCATTGTTTCCTGTATGTTTATTTTACATAACTGCCGTTATTCCAATGTGCCAAGGTAAACTTGGTTTTGCATTCTATGACCCCTTTAATGTCCAGAGTTTTCAAACTCTTTGTCTGAAAAGCCTTTCTAGTACACTAATGCGAACAGTATTTCTTATTAATGCTTTCTTTGACCTTGACATGTCATCCCTAGGTTTAAGTTCAGTAGTCTTACTATTGATTGCATAAAACATATCAAGGAAAACATTTGAAAGTGATTGCCAAAATAATTTATTTTCATTAGGAGTAGAAGTTGTGCTGAGCACAAAACTTGACTGATTTCGTCAAATTTGAATATTATGTCCTCAAAACCAATAGTAGCCTAATTAGGATTCCTGTTCAATCAAGATATCCAGATCAATCATGTATGCCTATCTACTCTGTCATTTACCAAACACAACACAATCATTCAAATGTACTTTAATAAAAAGCTTGTCAATATTTCCCCCATATGCAGTGTATGCAGCTTGCAGTTTTGTTTTGGGAATTTCTTCTCATGCAACATGCATGCATACTGTACATACAGTGGTATGGCTGGTACAGGACCATACCTATGTGATCCTATGTTCCCAAGGTTCCTATATTCCCAAAGTCTTATATGTTCCTAGGGTCCTATACTGTATTCCCAAGGTCCTATGTTCCTAGGGTCCTATGTTCCCAAGGTCCTATGCTCCCAGGGTCCTATGTACCCCAGTTCAATTTTCTATCACACAGTGGCTGAATCTCAATGTCCCCCCTCACAGACTTTGATGCACATTTCTGCTAACTTCGTGAGGGCTTAGGTCTGTCCTACTTTGAAACTGTGAAGTGCAGGATGGCTCACTCACACGCTTCCCGTGCCCAAATCATGATGTTGTGCTGAGAAACACACGGTTATCCAAAGGGAGGGTACACATTTCTGGAGTTGTCAATTTAATATGGCAGGTGATGTCCCATTCCTGCTACTAGCATGTTGTACCCTTATAGTCAAACTTAAAGCAACACCAAAGATTCTTTTGTACCTTAACATAATGTTTCCAAAATTGTGTCAGTGGTTCATCAACGTGTAACAGGGTGAACGGCACTTCTGCATTTGCTTTGCGGCCCTATATCGGCTATAACCGCACTATGCACGTTTGCCAGATCGGGTAGCAGATCTGTATTTTTTTTTTTACTTACGACAACGGTAATGGACAATTCCGCTTCCGACCTGTAGGGGGGCCAAAGAAGAAAAGTGTTTTGGTGTTGCTTTAATCACTTATCAACAGATATCAGTTAAGTCTTTGTGGGTTCAGGGCTTTAGACTTGAGGGGGTACATAGAGATTCAGCCATACATTTTCTGTCTCGGTCCGCTGGATCAGATGTTATTTTAATTCATATGTTGGTCTATTTATGACTGTTATGTTTGTGTGAGGCTATTTTGTTTTGAATTGATGATCTATGAAAATAGAAAGGCATTATTAAAGAAAAGCACAAAAAAAAAACAATTTCCTCCTGTTCATTGTGCCGCACCTGTCATATCTCTATTCCCCATTAGTGGGGCCCACCCCACACTTAGAGAACTACTGGCTTAGAGGTTGTGGAGAGCATTAAAAGTCATTGATAAGATTTTAAAGCTCATCTGTTGGGACATTGGGAGCCAGCGCAGTTGGATCAGCAGTGGTCATAGCGACAAATTCTCTGTTGTCCACTGTTTTTCTCTGTTGTTGTGAAGGTCAACGTCTTGCTGTCATTTGTGGTGCCAATGGCTGTGGTGTCTATCCTCAACTGGCTCATTGGCAGACAGATGCAGCGACTTTCCCAGCAGGCATTGTTACATCACTCCGGCAGCCCGCCAGCATCCGGCTATGCCACTGAGCCAGCCCGTTCCCGATCGTTGCGTCACGGCGTAACTGTCCTGCGTGAGTGAGTTCATCTTCTCATGCTTGTACAATATATCTGAGGTAAGCCTGTAATGTGCATGCAAAGTTCGATCTGTGTTTAAGATGACTATGTATGATTATTTTTCTTTGGGCAGGTGTGGTGGTGGTTGCCTTCGTTGTGTGCTGGTTGCCGTATCACATGCGGCGTCTCATGTTTTGCTACATTATCGAATGGACAGAGTAAGTAAACTCATATCCATAGAAAATGAGGGTACGTGTGAGGCACAGTAAAGAAGCCCTTATTCGCATCACCTCAACTTACCTGTTTAAAGGCGTTGTAAGCGATTTTGGGTAACGTCACTTCACTTCTGTTGACGTTCAAACAAAACAGAGAGTTAGCTTGCTACTGCCTTCCGCTCCCACCCGTGCAATTGAAACTCTCCTAAATGTGCATATTGTTGGTGATTGGCCGGGACAGGTTGTTATTTTTTTATCGTCCAGGCTGGACCAAGTTGTTTTTGATGCCGTTTTTGGAGCCTGGGTTGTCCACAGAGGCTGAATTTTTTTACAGTGTATTCAGGGCACAGGGAGATAGCGGATGGTGAGGTGATGTTTGCTGTATGTGACAAAAAACCTGATTTTAGTTCAACAGAAGGGCTGAGAATAGACCATAAAAAGCAGACTGAAGATCTATAGAACTGGAGGAGGTTTCAGAAGCAGGAAGAAGTACTTAATCAAATTGATTATTGAAGCACTTATTATTAATTACTTACTACTGTTATATCCACACATTGACCAGAGCCCTTGGCCTTGAGCATCAATGTCTTGCTGTACACAACTATATGACTAAGACAGGAAGTTCGGTAGTGGAGATTGATGAGTTCTCTGGTCTTTTCCCCAGATTAGCTAGATGGTGTTGAGTTTGATTTTCAGTCTCTCCAGTCAATCCATGTCAAATTGAGAGACACCAGATTGTGCAGGTCAAAGCTTAAGCCTTTTCTTATAATAACAGTCTGGACTAGTTCTCCTGTCTCCTTTGCCTGTTTTCACAGACCCCTGTATGACTTCTACCACTACTTCTATATGATGACGAATGTCCTCTTCTATGTGAGCTCTGCCATCAATCCAGTGCTTTATAACCTGGTTTCGGCCAAGTACCGGGAGCTCTTCTTCGCCACGCTCAGCTCCTCCTGTCTCCACGGCTTTCACAAGAGGGAGTGTGACCGACGAGACAACGAACTCCATCACCGCCAGCAACTGGCCTCACCTGTGCAACATAACCCTCTCATAACACAACAAACATCTCTTTCATTTTCAGTTACCAATGAAACACTGACCTGACCACTCCATTACAGGTCAGAGCACTCTCCATTTACAGATGTTGTACAAAGGTGTGTGTAGGTGTGTGACCTGTGTGAAGTTGGCACCTCATATGATAAGATAAGACTTTATTGATCCCACAGCTGGGAAATTTACTTGTCACAACAGCCCAGTAGTATTTAAATAAGAGAGTAAGAAAGTTGGATACAGTATGCCCAGCATACAAGCACACCTAAAAAACAAAAATCACACAGTGATTGCAACACACCTCAGGGTTTCACCAATACTTTGAGGCAGAGTGAACCAATATATATGGTGAATAAAAAACCTTCACATCACATGTACAGTGGAAAATGCACATATTAATAATGAAGTTCATACACTACATTAACATTACAGATTTTCATGACAGTGGTGTTATACATTTTAATGGCAGATGGAATAAAAGACCTGCGAAAGCGTTCCTTCTTACATGATGGGTGTAGTAGTCTGTTACTAAAAGAACTGCTTTGCGCAGCCACTGTCCCATGGAGGGGATGAGAGGAATTGGCCATGATGGATGCCAATTTGTCCAACATCCTCCTCTCCCCAACCACCTCAACAGGCTGTAGTTGGCAGCCCAGGACAGAGCCGGCCCTTTTTACCAGCTTATTTATTCTCTTCCTGTCCCTCTCAGAAAATATGAAAATATGAATAAAAGTATTTGTTTGTGCATTGTTTGTGCACGATTGTGCATGCAAAATAAACATTTGTGCATCATTGTTTTTTGCGTTATTAAGTGTTATCTGCGGGCGAGTGACAACTCAGCACCCCATTAACACCCAAATGACTCAAAAATGGTTGGAATTGTTTGTGCTTCGTTTGTGCACAATTGTGCAGGTAAAATAAACATTTGTGCACAAACCGTCTTAACAATATTTAACATTAAATTGTTTAGTGAGTGATCTGGGGTCACCCAGCACCCCATCAACATCCAAATGACTCCACAACAGTTGGAAACAGTCCCTTTCAGCCCAACTTTAAAATCACCAAAGAACCATAGAAGTAAACGTGCTCTTACCAAAAGTGTAAATAAATGCATTGTATTCTCCTTTTGGTTCTTCTGTTAAGGTAGTAATGGATCAGAACTCGTGTGATCTGGTTATTCTCTTCCAGGACTCATTTTATATGCTTTCTAGTGCAGGATATGAAGCAGAATTCCCTGTGACGTAGGTATTCTCCTCTCCACAAATTAGCATGGAGTGGGAGAGAGGCACAATGACAAGCTGCTGCAGTGGTATCTCCACAATCAACCTGTTGAGGAATTTTACTGTGATACATTTTATTTTAATCCATGACAAAAATCTATTTAACCTCATATTGTATTAAATGCTCCAAATGTAAAGCACCTTGAGCTTGAGTATTATTATTATGGTTATATAAAACAAGAATGTGTTCTACACCTCCAAACCCACCCTTAGTCATGAATTGTTGTTAAAAGAGTGTGACAGTGTCCAGGTGTACAGCCTAGTTGAGGTTAACGATACTTTAATTGGCAGCGTAAAACATATTCTTGTTCCTGTCTTGACCTGTCCCTGTACTATCCACCCACTTAATGGAAAGCACTCCAGTTTGTTTTGCCTTTGCCTCACCATATGTTTTCAATTACCAAGACACTTCATTAATCAGTAGGAGTTTAATAGAGGAGTTGGAAGGAGGAGTTTAATAGCGATTTTTTCTGACGTGGCTCCATGCTCAAGGCTATAAGCTATTTAAGTTGCTAATGTAAAAGACAGACCAGCTCAAAACTACTCCAATTAACATAATACATGTAGATACTCTCCTCTCACTGTAGTATTATGAAATGAAGCCCAACCATTATTTTGTGTATATTTGTATATGTAAATCACAGACAACCACCAACTCAGAAACACAACATAAGCATGCAAATACATACACACACACACAAAATAAAAAAATAACAGAGGTTTCATGTGCAACGTCAAGTCTTGAAATCAAAATAACCAGTCCAATCACTGATTTTCCGTATCTTGTAGAGTGCGAAACGGCATGACCGGGCGACTGAGGCAACATGATCTGAGAAGTTTAGTTGGTTGTCGAGAACAACTCCTAGATTTCTTGCAGTCCTGGTAGGTGAAACAGACAGGGAGTCAAATTTGATGTTGATGTCGTGGTGTATGGTAGGTTTAGCTGGGAGGACCAGCAGTTCAGTCTTTGAGAGGTTCAGCTGGAGGCGGTGTGCCTTCATCCATGTAGCTATGTCTGAGAGGCAATCCGAGATCCGTGCTGAAACCATGGGGTCATCAGGTGGAAAGGACAGATAGAGCTGTGTGTCGTCTGCATAGCAGTGGTATGAGAAGCCATGCGAACGGATAATCTGCCCCAAGGAGGTGGTAGATAGCAAAGAGAAGGGGGCCCAGCACTGAGCCCTGGGGGACCCCTGTGGTGAGATGGTGAGGTGCAGATAGCTGACCAAGCCATTAAACGTTAAACGAGCGTCCTGTGAGGTAGGATTCAAACCAGGAGAGAGCAGAACCGGAGATTCCCATGTTAGCAAGTATAGCGAGAAGGATGCGGTGGATTAACCGTGTCAATCAGGCAATGTTTCTCTTTCCAGTACATTGAACACATTGAATAGACAACAATGTAGTGTGTGTGTGTCTGTGTGTGTTTGTGCTTGTGTTCGGTTTGTGTTTGTGTGTGTGTGTGACAGTGCTCATGTATTATTAAACTGATGCGTTCTGGGCTCTTGCATTGGTGTGTTTATGTTTATGTATCTTTACAAAGGCTGCTGAAAAGGTAAGCTAATGGCTAATGGCTGAGGTGCTCGTTACTGTAACGTCACTGAGGAGGATTCCTTTCTTTCAAAATTATTTTTATTGGTTTTCACTTAACACAGAGTACAACCTGATTATTTAAGAATTAACCCGCCCCTCCCACCACCACCTATCCCTACACCAGGGGCGATTCTAGACCTAGAGCTTTGCTGGGGCACTCTCCTCCTCTTCCTCCCCCTGCCTGGTACTGGACTGCCCAGTCTGTGCTCTTTCTACCCTCTCTTCGACCTTCTTCTCCTTCTCCTCAAGCACTCTCTCCCTCAATTGTTGTAGCCAGTGGCGCCGGCAGGCGTAATCCTGTACGCACTGTGCGTACAATTTTTTCACAGCTTTATTTATGAAATCATTCAATATGAGCCTACAACAATAAAAAAAAACTTGTGTGACAACTAGCCTATATTTATTGACTCATGTGCAATCTGAATATTGGCATTATTCCAAATAAAACCGGAATATGGTGTGCATGGAAACCATAGACTATAAAATATGAAAACGTAGCATTGTCATGCCTTGGCCTATGTGGCGTGGCTTTGCATGGGTCAATTCTGACGCTTAAAAACACAACGTTTCATTCAATTATTGGATAATAGCCTAAATCATTCAGTCATGAAAAGAAAACAACAGCAGCAGCTTAATATTTTTCAGGCTTTTAATAACCGTAACGTTAAAAGACGCACTGTTCTTAGCAGTGATACTGACACTGACAGCAGTGAGAGATTGTCCTCTACGGTCACGGTCTACACATGTTTAAAATGTTGAATTGTTTGCTTTCCTCTGTAGGCTTGTTTAAAAAAAAAAATAAAGCACTGTTTGGAACAAGGATTCAGTTAATGCGTAGAGCAGAGGTTCTCAACCTTTTTGGGGCTAATGGCGCGTCATGACGAGTCGGGTTGGTGCGGGTGTTAAAAATCCTTGCCGGCGTAGGTTTATCATCTAAAAGTTTGGGACAACCAAAACAGCAGCGCAATGTATTTAGGCTAGATTGTTGTGAGCAAATCGTTATTGTTAGTAGTTTACCATAACTGTGTTTTTCTCTATCGCAAATCGCGATATAAACTTGGTTTATTTTATTTTTTTCCCTTTTTCGTGGGTTGGGCAGTGAAGTTAATGCACATAAGGTATGTTCACCTAATTTGAGCCAGAGCCCCTGCTCTGTAAAGGTATTCCTGTCCTTCCCAAACTGCGTTTTAATAGTGCAACCAGAATTTTAAAAAATTCTCGGGGGAGAAATCTCCCTCATCCCAGAACTTTTAAAAAGCTTGAAACACCTAGCCCATGTAGCCTGCAGCCAGTGTTGTAAAAGTTAGACGCTTCATGCGGTAGGCTATTTGATAAGGGATGACATGGGGAGGTTGACGTGACTAATTCTGTTCCAATTTATGTAAAGGTTTTTCTTAGACTCAATAAGGAGAGGCCTACATGTTAGACTAGCCTACATTTACCAAAAGCGCAAATTTTGTAAATAAGGTCGGGTTTTTTTTTTTTTGGGGGCTGGGCCACGTTTGGTGCGTACTATGGAATACAACCCTAGCGGCGCCCCTGGTTGTAGCAGCCACTATCCAGCAACATCCAAACACATAGGCATAAGTAGGCCTATACTCACTGCATGAATGTAATAGGCTTTCCTACTAACACAAGGGAAGCTTATTTTTAGTGAAAATTGAGATATACTTCCCTCCCAGGCAAGGGTCCTAGTCATTCTTGCAATACTGCAGTTCTTTGTTGTAGCTTAAATAGCCTAAAGCCTTCATACTGACTTTTGGTGATGATTTGCAAATGTAGCCTAATAATCTACACAGAATCTGATTCTGTGTAGATTACTGTAGGCTTACAGTAGGCTACATTTGCAATTCATCACCAAAAGTCAGTATGAATTAAGCAAACTTATTTTTTAGAAGGCTATGCTTAGTTTTACAGTAGGACAGCTTCACAAACAGTATAGGCTACTTTACAGGACTCTCTCTACAGTAGGCTATATGTATAAATCATTATTAATTGTCCGCATGTGTGCATGCAGCCTACGCATGGTGTGAGTGTGAGGGAGAGGGCACAAACTGGTAAACTGTTGCTAAATTTAGGCTACATGACGCTAAGCATTGAAAAACAGATGCTAATTATGTGGGCAACATTCTCTAACAGCGTGTCATTTTCTCTGTCAAACAAGTTGTGAATTTGTTGTAACATCAAAACAGGGGACGACTTACTCTGTGCTCAAAGTGATGTGATGAGCTCCAAGCGGTTTCCACTTATTTGTGTGTGTACAACGAAACACTCGGAAGAAGAATCATGTGAACAATTTCCATTGGTTGCTGCTCAATCTTACCCAGCTACAGAGGTTCCATTTTCCTGATTGGCTATTATGGCCCCTTTCTTTTTTTCCTTGTTTTTTGGTAAGTGACGGACTCGAGTAATGACTAAAGCAGGCACGGAGATGTGCTCATGAATGCAGTTTCCAGCGAGAGCAGCGCTAGAATTTTACTGGGGCACTGGAGACTTTTACTAAGGCACGTGCCCCAGTGAATAAGGTCTAGTGACGCCCCTGCTCATTACACACATTAATATTTCTTATGCTCAGGGAATGTTTGGTTTCCTGGCCCTAGCAAGGGCAAATAATTCCTCTGAACCGGCTGGATTTGCATATGTTTTGTCTCTGTGATGAAAAACGAAGATTCACTTTTCAGTTTCAGTAACCTCACAATCTTACGCATGTTCACGATTCAACTATAACACAGACATGAGCATAATCATCCACCATCACCTTAACCAGAGCTGCCACTGACCTAGTAATGATACTTTTGATCATGAACAATAGGCAATTGTAGGCCTACTGGTGGCCCAGCTTTGTAGAAACATTTGCCTCTACCCCAGAAATATACATCCCCTCCAAGCCCTTACCCCTCTTATGCCACTCGTGTAGTTTACTAATGAGACAATTAGAAGCAAAAGTGTGCATGCTTTTTCACAGTAAGTAAAAGTAGTAAGTAAAAACATGCCTGTACACACGACACACAAACACATGCATGCACGCACACACACGTTCCATGCTTTGTATTCCACTACACATTCACATCAAATCTTCACACACAGTTTGCTCTCAACACCTTCATAGAAAGACAGCAATGCAGGCAGTGCAGCATACTGCGTTTCAGAAACAATCCATGTCTGATTCTGCAGAGGTGGGTTAGAAAACAACATCCCACTGATTCTGCATGGCACTAGCAAGCCAGTGACGTTCAGCCAAATCTGACTCACAGATGGGATACTACCTAGAGGTGGCAACTTGCAGCTTACAAAGATTCTGCAGCAAAAATCATATAATAATTTGTCAGCTAAATGTGCTGTGTCTTGTCACGCTATATCATTTCAATTTTTTTGTGGAATGTGAAACTTGCTGACAATCCTGCATGACTAAGAGTACTAAACTCATGTAGAGAAACAGAAGTCAGAGCATGTTGATTAATCATAGCTTCCTGTGGTTCCAAACATGTAAAACCCAGTGGGAAAAAGTGGGAGAGAAGATGCTGAGCAGGTACTCAAAAGAGACCGCAAAGGAAACAAAGCGAGAGTGTTTCTCCTGAGCTGTCAGAAGCTGAGAAGAGAAATTAAATACTGTAACATTCTCACACGGGAACCATACCTCTGTGTGGTGTTTTACCGAGAGATGCAGCATCAGATTTTCAGGCAAGGCATATGCGGTATGTGTTTCGAAGGATAGTGGTTTCCAGGAAGCAGGCCACAATAAGACAGACTCTGCAGTTTATCTCCTGAACAACTCTGATGGGAGAGGAGGGATTGTGGAGGAACCCTCTATTGTCTTAATTTAATATGGAGTAAGATTACACAGAGGTATAACCCTGGCAGCATCCAAATAGACCAGACGTTCAACTGTTCAACAGAGCTTAGGCTTGGAGACAGTTTTTGATAATGGTGGAGGACCTTGTGATGCTTTTTGTCATTAGCAAACTTGGTATGTCTCTCTGTTGTCCCTGGATCCCTACATACATTTACTTCATATTACTTCATGAATTGAAGCTATCTTTTTAATAGTGAATTTTGCAGTGTATTGTGATGATGAAAGTGATAAAAGCGAACACACTACCAACAACCATAATACTGAAAATACATTAGTAAGCATTACAACAGCAACGATTGGGTCAAAAATCCTGATAATGTTTATTTTTCTTTCATATATAACTTTGGACATATGGATATCCCCTGATAATCCGTGGAAAGAAATTCTGGAGAAAAGCTTGATATGCTTAGAGGAAAACCCTGTTACGTCTTTGGAAAGTCCGTTGCGGGGGGTATGTGACGCGGGGCCCTGACCTCACACAAAAACACAGCGTCTTACGGCATCTCAGAGACCTGCCATGTTTCTCAAGATCTCTCCTCTCTACTCTTTAAGAAGAAAATTTTATTTGGTACAAACTGTACAGTGCTTGTTTAAAACCATGAGACACACAGGGCCTTGTTTCCTCTTTGAGTTTCACCTCAATAATAGTTTTGTGGCTTTTGGCTTCCGTGATAAGGATACATGTTAAACGTGATATTGGTCGGTTTTTGGGCTTTTTTTTGCTGTGCACGTTTCTGTGCATGCGAATGTGTGTGTATGTATGTGTGTGTGTGTGTGTGTGTGTGAGAGAGAGAGAGATAGAGAGAGAGAGTGCATGCAAGAAATGCAGGTGTATGTGTGTGGGAGGGAGTGCAGGTGTGTACGTGTGGTTGTGTGTGTGTGTGTGTGTGTGTTCTGTGTGTTTCAGATGATTATCAGTACATCAGTGTGAAAGGATTCTGTGGGTTTTCAGATGATTTCTGCACAGTTCTGCTTCTAAACAATAACAAAAAAATACACATTTCATATAAATTATATTGACAAAAAGGTCAATAAAATGCTTTGATTATGCATTTTAAATAATAAAGAATTGACAAAACAAAAAGTACAACCAAATATCCTCTCCGGTAGGGCCTAAATAAAAACATGAACAGAAGATGCGTGGGTAGGAACATGGACATACCTATAAAGAATTCAAGGTAAATAACATTTAAAAGAGTATAGTGCACTCAAAGCTCTTAGTCATCTAGAACTGAAAAAAAAAATGATATAACTAAACTAACTATCGTAAATAACTGTCTTACAACATCTAGTTGGAGCCATTGTTTTGTTTCCACATGCTAACGGAAATACTTTTGATAAAGTTCAAAATGCAAAGTGTGTGTTAATCAGCAGGTTTATCAAATGTCTGAGGTGCTCGTTTTCCATTCCTTATCCTTTTCCTCCTTTTGTATTTTTCCACGAGGCCAAAGCCTATACAAAGGGCCCGCTTTCTAGGATATCTCAGTAATTTGGAAAGAACCTCAGCCCAGCAGATGTCAATCGCACAGACAAGCAGCTGCTGCGTGTAGGCTATGCCTTCTAGTTACACCACTGTCTATGAGTTACACACTGATACTACCACCTAGTGGTTTAAAGCCGTGCGTGGCGCAGCAGGCTATCTATCACCAGGAGAGTTAACTGCACCATGAAAGTGACCAAGACGACTGTAACACGAACATCCTAAGCAACGGAGCTAAAAGGCTATTTTAGTGCCATTTCATAATGATCGTGATGGCAGTCAACCGATAGCCTAGGCTAGCCTACTGCTTTCACATTATGTTCACACAGATGTAATTTTGTGACTCAACAAATTAACCATGCTGTGCCGTCAATTTAATGACAAACAAATGTCAGTCAGTCTCCAAGTCCGGGGCGAGTCTGAAGTATCGAAGACCCGGTAGGCTACAGGGCCTACCTACCACCCACATCGGTGACAGGTAGGGTGAGATTTTCTACTCGGACTGGTGCTACTGTCACGTTGCCATCTTTTTTGTCGGGGGAACTAAAATCACTTCTGGCTTTTAAAAGGGGGCGTGTGCTGTTTAGAGACAGAAAGGGGGGGTGTACCAACACCAACACAGCGAAAAATAGGAAGGTTCCTCAAGTTTCTGATTGCAACCTGGCCATCTACAGGTACCCTTAACAAACAGAGAGTTCTCAGAGGCTGCCTCAGAACCACTGCTGAGGGGAGAGGGAGAGAGAGAGAGAAACAGAGAGAGAGAGAGAGAGAGATAGAGAGAGAAAGAAAAACAGAGGGAGTGAGGTTTGCTGAATTTTACTTAGGTTACTCAAACTTAAGTAGGCTAATCTTATTTTCACTCAGCTCTATATTGTTCCACTGGAATTCACTTTGCATTACAATTTACCTTCACAGTTAGATACAACAACAGCAACAACACAAGTATGAGATACAGATCAGATCATAACAGATTGAAATTGCACCATTGATTTGTTTCCAAAGATATATGTCGAGAGAATGTGCTTCTGAAGCTGTTTGTGATGTTCACATGATATTTTTCTCTGTGATAACTGCCAGTTCAGTTTTATACATTTCAGAGTTTTTTGGTTTGAGTAGGCTACAAACAGTTATTTCTTTATCAAGTGTTTTTGCATCAAAATAAATTTTATTTTGCCCCGGATACAAGAATCATTTCGATGCAAAAACATTTAATAAAGAAATAACTGTTTGTAGCCTATATTCAAATCCAAACAACTCTGAAATGTATAAAATTTAACTTGCAGGTATCAGATATTGGGTTGAAAGTAAGTCATTGTGTAGGCTATGTGTAGGGTGTATTTCATACACAATTTGGCAACCTGGGAAATGTCAGACTAACAGAAAACATGAATGGATCCGTGATTTTAAAATGTTTGATGGTCATGCAAATTCCGGGAGTTTTCTGGGAGAAATAACAAAACGGGAGGGCATCTGGAGACCTTGAAATATGGGGGAAACCCGGGAAAAACGGGAGTGTTGGCAGTTGTTGTGGGAAACTCTAATGTAGCTTTATCAAAATGTGCTTGTGCACTATATGTTTCTTGTATTGTTTGCATGTGTGTTCAAACAGCACTAATTTATTGCAAGACCTATTTACTGTAGTCTATTAATCACTGTAACCTATGCAGGTTATTGTCTGTCCTGGTGCCACAGTCTGTTAATTATTTAATGTGTCTGGTTGTTGTGTAATACAATTGTATTTTTGAGTACATCAGCCCCAATACAGTTCCTTTATTGGACAGCCTGCACAGAGATTGGGAAAGGGTAGCATAGGGGTTATTGAGCATAAATTGTGTGCTATTGCGCACCCTGTAGGTCACACATATGTTTCTATATATCATTCTATTCACCTGGTGAGGCTTCGCTCAGGACTTCCTTGTGTGCTGCCTGCTGCCTTTATGTCAGAGGGAGGACCTTTATTTTGACAAGATGAGTCTGGCCAGTGAGGTGAGCTCTGGTTTGATCTGGCTTGACAATTAACATCTGGACGTTCCGTGGACAGAGACAGATCTGAATGAGGGAAAAGAATAACAGATTTGCATTGAGAATGTGTATATTTTCTATTTGAAATTTACAGTATCCATTCAGTTAGCAGCCATATTTATCGACTGTACTATGGCCTACTGTACACTGAACTGTATACAACTAGCAAACAATAGGGCAAATCAGATTTTGTGGTCTCCTGTGTATTGATGGGATTTTAGCATCAGTTGAGATAGCAGAAAACTGTAGAAAGCACGAAAGCAACATTTGAAATGAGATCTCATCTGTTTCTCCTAAGGGACCCTAATCTGAGATATAGTCCTCATCTCGTCTCAGCTCAAGTTCAATTAAATTTTAACTTAAGAACTTAAAATACTCTTTTCTTGTCTTGCCTTATTTATCCTAAGGGAGGTGAGATCTCTAAGAGATTTACTTCTCACAAGACAAAAATAATAGTTTTTCTGAGACAAGAAATTTTCCTTTGGGAACTAAAGATATGTGACCTAGGATATGTGTTAATATGATTAATGGATACTGAGATTTTGTTTCAGTAGGTACTGCGTGTTATAGAAAGCCCTTCCTTTGTTCTTAGTTAAAACAGTAAATGGTTTTGACTGTCTCATTTTGTTGTGTTTGAAAGGAACAGTATGAATGTAAAATACTGACATTACATTACAATACACATAGTCGTAGTACCAATAGCATCATCCGAAATAGTAGTAGTAAAGTTGTTCATTTCTCAGTCAACCTTTGCCCTAATTTACCTGCTTAGATTGGAACAGGATTCTACATTGATATTAACAGGACCAATAACATATAGGATGTGGTGTAGGATGGCAGAGGTGGTATTAGAGTGTAGCAGACCTTGGGGCAGCAGCTGGTGTCCTTTCCGCAGAACTGTAGGTCTGAGTGGCCTCAGCTGAAGGGGCTGCTTATGGACTTTGATGCTGACACTCTTACAATGTCAAGGGAAACAGCACATAATCAGTCATATAATCAGGCCAGAGCCATCAACAAAGAAAACAGATGTTTAAGCTACAGCCAGCACCACAGAGTCAGTCAGATGTGCAGATAACAGCCATTATAACAGAATTACTGAAATGTTTAGGGAACAACTACAGAACCAGTCAAATGTTCAGACAGCAGTCAGTCATATAGTCTGACTTGCAAAGTAGGCTACCTGTGATACATGAGCAGACTGAGCATGTGCGGGCGTGAACATGGATCCTCTTGACCTGGCCCCACCTGAGAACTGTACATATGAAGATGTGAAACACACAAAAACTATTAATTGAGAAGTCGTTCTATTGTCAACAATAAAATCAATCACCAACTATTTTGGTTAATGATTCGAGTAATTATTTAAAGGGACACCAGGCAACGTTTTCGTGTTAATTACTCATCTTCGTAAGTCGGTATATGGTTAAATGACTCGTGACAGGGTGAATGAACTCTCTCGCCCGCCCCTACTGCCTGTAGGAAGAATATCCCGCTTGCAAGTTCAGTGTATCCTACCCGCCAACCGAAGCAGGCAGGCTAACAAAACGCTAGAGATTGTTGTAAACGTGTGTATAATGGCAGAGCCGGCGAAGAAGCAGCGAAAACCCTTGACAGAAGACGCAAAGTAAAGGAAATGAGCTTCAGACAGAGAGAGGGGGAATTTCATAGAGAAAAGGCATCAGGCTTGCCTGGTGTCCCTTTAATGCTGCAACAAACAACACAGCTAGTACTGCACTAGAATTCTGGGTGGGGAGATTTGGATGGCCTTACAAGTAATTTACATCTATTCATTAAGCAGATGCTTTTTAAACAAAACAACTTCTTATGTCAATTGTATTACAAGGGCCGTTGTCCCAGGAGCAACTTGGGGTTAAGTGCTTTGCTCAAGGGCTCAACGGTGGAAACTGTGGATTGAACCCACAACTTTTCAGGCTACTGCAAGCTAGCCCAGCTCCGTAACCACTACACTATCACCATTATAACTAATTTTGTAGTAAATGTGTTTTAAATTATGTTTCTTTTAATATCCCGTTATGTGTAGTGTTTTAAACTAATTTAATCCTGTATTTGAATGCTTTGTTCCAAATCTGATGTCACAGGGTGAGAGCTGACCAGGGCGTTGAAAATGTCGACATTGCCCAGATGATGTTCTCTGAGAGGCACAGGATGTGGAAGCTTTATAAGTGGAAAAAGTGTGCACAATCAAAGGTTCCAGTTGTAAATGGAATATTATAAAAAAAAAATACAATATAAATACAATTTATAATATAACTACAACACAACTTTGAATCGACCCTTTTATGATGTGAAACTTGTTTATGTTATTTACAATCTGTAGAGGGATGTGTGGACAGGCGTTAAACACATCTACTATGATGTTTTGCACAGCCTGAAGAAAGATGGATCCCTCAACATATCAGACAATCTCCATCTCTTCTGTGCGCAATACACCTTCCTCCCTAGACTGAAGGCTGATTTGGCCAAGTTTACTGCTGGATGGAATGATCATCCCATAAGGACAGAGGGTGGTCTTTCCCCAAATCAGCTGTGGGAGCTTGGAATGCTTCGGCACCCTGTCAAACAGCCAGAGATGTCTGAGGAAAATGTAGCAGTACGCACAGTCGCACACATACAGACAGGCAAGCATACACACACATAAACACATACAGACAGGCAAGCACACACACACACACATGCACAAACACCCACCCACATGAATGCAGACACAAACACACACACACACAGGCACACATATGCATGTGCGCATGCAAACACACGCACACACATAAACACACAAACAGGCACGCATACGCACATGCACACACAGACACAGACACACACTATAATAAACAAAAGCAAACTCACATATGCACACACTCATTTACATGCACATGAGTTGCAGGAGTAGGAGACATGGCCGGATCTAGAATAGGGCTGGGAGGGGCAATGCCCCCCCAAATATTTCTTCTGCCCCACCTAATTGGTCAATGTTAATTGACAGCTATTGAATCTGCCAATCACACTTTTCTAATTCGTCCCGTCTGAATTTCGAGGGTGCTGATTTGCTGGTTGGATAGTATAAATAGCAGCAGCGTTCCCCCTACCATTCCTCACTGTGTGCATCACTTGCTGTTTCATACTTCAGTAGAGAGGGCTTAGCTATATTTCCATAAAGGTTATAGGCTACTAGATAAAATATAGATTCTTGTTGCTGGTTTAAATAAAGACCTTTAACTGTAGTGTTAGTGTTATTCTCGTTTTGAATAAGGTTTGTTTTTTAGCTAATGTGCATGTTAGCTTTCTAAGGTGATCTAGCCAGTTAAAGTAGTTTGTTAACACTGGTCATTCCTTAACTGTGTTATAAGCAGGGTGGGAATTTATGGCGGCCACGTCGTTGCCCCTTGCGTTGGCCGTAATGCCCCTTTGAAAATCGGAGGTACACAGGCCACTGTGGCCTTGGTGCCCCTTTCTTTCTATATTCTGCTTTGCATCCGACTAGCCATTTTTATTTAGCCTATGGCCTGTCAAATTAAGCTTAGCATTCACAACGCAAATTAATTTAGCCTATGTTTTTTACGCAGTGGAGAATGTGACAGCGCACGGCAAGAAAGAAAGTGCGTCCAACTTCACCCATTCCTTGCTGAACTATACTCCCGATAGCCTACTCTTCACAGAGATATTACATGTATCACATCACACGAAAGAGCTTTTTCTCAGCTTTTAAACGATGTTAGCCGCAAGTTGTTGTGATAGACGGTTCGCAAGAAAAGAAACTTTAATTTATCAGAGTGTCTATTTACACCCCTGGTACGAAGAGCCTTGGCCACACAGCTGAGCTATTCACACCCTGTGACATAACAACAAAAAGACATTGCTCACGTGCACAAAATGTGGCTGACATTCGTTTTTTCGTCAGCAGAAAGTGAAGAATTCTGAAAGGTTTCGGCACTAATATCTGTTCAGATTAAGTTTTAGATTGAAAAGTTGTGTTTTATTTTCATACTCTTGGTTCAGTGAACACATACAACCATCAGAAATTTTGTGAATATGACGTTCAGGCCTATAAACTATAAGTTTACCTGCAAACACCTCTTATATGTGGAAGAAGATAGTGCAGTGGTCACAAACATGGGATAGCATGTGGGAGACCGGGGTTTGAATCCTGTGTAAAGCATTTTGGCAGAGTGAGTGTGCATGTGTACCAACGTCTCTGGAGAGAAGGTGCGCAATTTGAACAAGAAATCAATTCTCAAACAGAAGTTTTGATTGCAACAATTAGCTAGTTCATGCACCAAGGTGTAAATAGCATACTGTACTATATACACCAGGGTACGAATAGCATCCACTTCTAACTATACATTGATGCAAATAGCATACCTTACTCAGAGTGTCTATTACACAGCTGAGCTATTCATACCCTGTTACCCAGAATAAATCACAGGGGTGCAAATAGCATACACTGATATTTGTACCAGACGGGGTATTACTAGAACACACTGCTGTGTGCACCGGGGTACGAATAGCATACATTGATATTTGTATCAGACGGAGTACTAATAGGACACATTGCTGTGTGCAGCGGGGTACGAATACCATACATTGATATTTGTACCAGACGGGGTACTAATAGGACACATTGCTCTGTGCACCGGGGTACGAATAGAATTCACTTCTAATTGCACCAGGGTACGAATAGCATACACTGCTAATTGTACCAGGGGTGCAAATAGCCTTACCCTTAATTTATTCATGTTACATTCTGCGCCCATCTCCCTACCCATTCATCTCGGTGGAATACTTCACAAATTTTTCCCGAACACATGACAAACCATATATCAGAAGAAACGGCAGACCTTACCGAATTCAAAGGTGTAAAGCATTCCCCTGTACATTTAGCCATTCCAGAGTAATCCGGTTTTACATTTGCAGCAATGTCTAAATGCATGTCTCCAACTTTGGGCTTCAAGTTTCACAATGTGTTTAAATTGTGCAATACATGATTTCATAACAGGCCAAATACAAAATAAATGTTAAATATAGCCTAGATATCTGTAAATATTAACAGTTCTATGTAATACAGTATGTCATGTTTGCTATTAAATAAGGGTTTTAAGGTGAAAAGTAAGGCATTTGTAGGTGAAACTGAGCGGTTTTGTTGCGTAGTGTAAATGTTGTGTGTGTATGTCGGGGGTGCCCCCCAATCTGAGCAGACAAATTGACAAGCGTGATTTATTTTTGCGAAGAGAATATGCAGGAATGAGAGGCGGTCATATTTTGTCTATTCTATTCTAGTCTATTGCTGCCGTTACTCATGTTACTCTGTGGGTATTAGCTACAGAGGACCTGACACTTCAAATGCTGGCATATCGCGTCACATTTAAAATTAAACTGTGTTAAGCAGACGTAAACGGCAGGCTGAACAGATCTGCAACAGAAGGAGGTTGCTATGTTAACTCCAGCTGCAAAGTACAACAACAGTATGACAGTTACAGGAAGATAATCGCTCAGATTTTCGTTATTAGGCCACTTGAAAATAGGCTATGGCTAGGCTAATCACTGGAGGTATTTTAATATTATGTTTGTTTTGGCTAATGGTTAGGTAAGGCCTCCCTGTGATTTTGATCAACCTAATAATCTTTGAAATGTCAATTGTAAACACTAAGGTGAAATGCGTTTAAACTGACATGCCACCAGAACAGACGTTTTATCGTCTTTGAGGTATAATTAAGTCTCCAGTCTTGTAAATTCACATTATGTAACATCCATAACGCACCATTAAAGGTTTTAAAAGTAAGAAAGAGGCACAATTTGGTCATCACACTTTACATTGATATAAATCAGCTTTGCACAGACACTATGGACATTGTCGCATCAACACTGTATGTGTAGCATAAAATTTTCCTATAAAACGTTATGGATGTGACTAGGGTTGCAAAGGGGCGGAAAATGTCCGGTAAATTTCCAGAAACTTACCATGGGAAGTTAAGCTGGGGAATTTTGGAAATATTCCAAATTGGAAACTTTAATGGAATTAAAGGAAATTATGGGAATTAATTGGAATTCTGAGAATTAACTGGGAATTTTGGGTAATTCATACAAACTGTTTCATATACAAACATTAACATTTTGTTTCGTAATAAGCAATATGATGTGTATGTTCGTATTTTCGCTTAGCTTAGCATACAAAGCTAGCTAGCATGCTAGCGGGAATCCCATTCTCTGCCTATTGTTTACTAGCATGCTAAACTAGCAACACTGAACTGCCCAAGATACACAACACCACTCAACAACAAAATCCGATTGGTTGAAATGCACATGAATGCACCATTTTTTTATGTCCCTATGCATTGTGATGTGACTGATGTGCAGGGTAGAAATTCGAATCCCCTAAAGATGGCAGCAAAGATGGCAACATTTCCAGAAAGGTACTGGCTTGATGAAATTCATTCTGGACTCTCTATCCGACCACATAAAGACCTCGGGATACTTCGGTTTGGCTTTAAGGACCCTCTACTCACTACCACGTAAGTGTAATGTTGTTTGGAACTGTAGAAGAGGTATAAAAATAGCGTTTTGTAGCGGCGAAATAATATGCCCTTCTCACTTCCACGCTAACGAGTTTTGACTAAAAACGGTAAAATCAAACTTTCTCAAAACACATCCGAATGACATGATTTTGATGTCAACTCAACGTATGTACTCCCAATCATCCGTAAATTGATCTAAAGTGCATTTTACTCCGGATAATTCCTTTAAGTTCCTGTCGTGGAAAAACTATCCACTTTCCCGAACCTCCAATCCAACTAGCACTCTGATGTCAAAGACCCGAAGGAGAACACCAAGATGAGAGAAGCTGAAGACTGTTGATCCTTTATTCACCGTATTGCAGTGATAATACAATCCAAACAGCGTCAGGACTGGACCGTCAGGCAATAGAGTGATGAGTGGCAGCTGCTACCCCGATGAGATCTGATCTGAGTGTGTCTGAGCTCTTTCTTTTATGCTCTCAGGGGCCTGGGAGGCGTTCCTATCTTTAGGAACGTCACCAGGCCCTTTATAGCCAATCAGAACGTTTTGGGACTTGAGATATTGGTGGAAAACCCTTCTCATCTAAACATTAAAAAATGTGTGTTACTAGGCAGAATACATGTGACCAGGTCCTATGTGTAATCTGTTGCCAGGCAGAGTATGCGTTTGTTTTGGTTCTATGTGTACTTTCACTTTTGGTTCTGCCTCCTTTTCTTGTAAACCCCTCCACTTCTTCTCAGCCCTGTTTGGTTTTACTTTCACTGCCATTCCTCCTCAGTTTCACTCTTAGTCTCTGACCGCTCAGTCTCATGACTTCCAGTAAATGTTGCATAACAGTTGCATAAACAATATCCTTATATAAGATGGAATGTTTTCTAATAAACCAGCATGCTTCTAATAAACCAGTATGCACACACACAAGTTATTATGTCTAGATAAAATCACCACATTCCCTGTTATAGACTAACTTGCCATATTAAAAATTCCCAGTTTATTCCCATTAATTCCCGTTTATTCCTGTTAATTCCCATATATTCCCGTTAATTCCTATGGAAAGTTTCCAACTTTGAAAATTCCCGGAATTTTGCAACCCTAGATGTGACATGGCCATGGAACTTGCTGACTTAAAAACAAAAGCCTTACAAATGTAAGGAGTTGTGCTCTTAAAGGCAAGCTGAGCATAGACATTGCTCTACCATTCTCTTGTCAATCTGGAATTTGTCAAATGACACAATTTGTTTGAACCTTGGGTCCATTTATCCACTTTTTAAATATGTACAATATTACCATGTGAAAAATGTTGTTTCTGTATGGTTGCACACCATATTTATGATGTAAAAACAGTGTAATTCTCCATCAAATTCAATCAGATCAGTTACAAACAATAAAATATAGGCCTAAATGAAGATTTTAACAACAGTTCTATTTGCGCATGTGTAGCACCCCTCTGCTCTACTTAATAAAAAAATTACTTTAAAGTAAAAGGAGGTGTTTCTATGGGTTACTGTTAAGTTTAGGCCAGTTCTAGGTTCGGCATTAAGGGGGGAGTAAATTGACAAGGACACCAGTATGTAAAATGTTATAAATAAATAATGCAGGTTTATTAAATGCAAGAATATCTTTTCTCTAAGAGAAAAGAAGAGGAAATATTAGTAAATAGAAAATAAATAGTAAATAAATACAAAACCCTATAAAATAATAAAAGTGCTCTTAAAAATTCAAAGTATCAAGTCAATAGTAAAAAACTCAAATGTCCAAAAGAAAAGAAATACCCAGGTAAGGTGGTGTGAGTGTACAATGTCAGTGTATGGGTGAAGGCTTATCTGTGTCCAGGGAACAGATCCAAGGGGTCGAGTTCAAGGGGTTGGTTATCCAGTATGAAAACGTAGATCCAAGGGGACTGACTCGCCATCCAATGTTCCAATGTACATAAAAAACCAATCTGCATACAGCAGTTTGAGAATACAATTAAGCTCATATTTTAAATATCAAGGTCGTAAGATATCATTAAATTCCAATTCAACTACAATTCCAGTTCAATTAAGTCCTATTAACTTAGCTAGGCACAAACTAGGACGTTAGCGTCGCTGGTAATGAGAGAGAAGAGGTGCCGTTCTCACTCACACACACACAGGCTACTACTGTGCGCGCACCTCTAAACATTCTAATATTAACGTCTCCTATCTCTTAGGAGTTCGTTACTACCAACGGTCATATATTTAAAATCATGTAATTCAATATATTCATTAAGAACTTCTCTATTGCTCAAAAACATACATAAAGACAATTTTGTTACAATAGCAGCACTTAAAAGAACAATCAAATAAAAGCATATCTCCGATTGGTTTTGATTAATTAGCTCAGTTTTCTAGCATGCTAATCACCCTATTGAAATGAATGCACTATCAGCTAACGTTGCTAATCACTCGCTAGCAGGATGCTAGCAGAGTATTTTAACTCACCGGAGTTCGAGATTTAAAACAACACAGGTCTTCAACAATCCGTAGAAAAATAGATAAGGAAAGGTAAGATGATTCAATATGATAGATATATTTAGAAAAAGTTAGATAAAGTTAGTATTATTTTTCTTAAGAGGATCATCAGTAACGTCTAATTAATTTCATTCAAGTGGAGTCTCAAGAGTGAAAAACAAACCCTGTCACCTAGGAGACTATACCACAATGAAAGTCTTTTAGAATACGCACTTTCAAGCAGACCAAAAAAAGAAATACATATAATCATGTAAACTCAGCTTCTTGCTATTTATTCATATTTATTCTATTTATATATTTAAAGTTATGGTCTTAGTAACCAAACTTTAAGGTGGGTTACACCCTCCCCTCTTAAATCACCCTGAGTCCCTTCATGAGTGTCTAAAGGTCTAACTTTCTGAAAGCTATATCCTCAGGAGTGAGTGATTGTCTAGCTCATTAAAAGAGACCATGGCCCTATTAAAACCATCTAATAAGGTGTAGGCAAAAGAAATAAGGGGGTTCCCTAGCTGGGAATACTGAAAGCGGCTGGGAGCTCTCCCTGATCTCTCAGATCTCCTGGTGGGAGGATCTTCAGAAAGCACATCATCTGGCACCTCATGGAGTTCAGGTGCATCCGAGGGCTCTTTCTCCAAGTTCCCAAAGAGGGGGTCATCTTGAGACTCATTTGCTATGTCTCTCCAACAGTCACCCACAGGCTCAGGTAAGTAATTCTCACCAATCGCTGCTCTTTCAGCTTCTGCAGCAGCAACAGAGACAGGGCTTCCAGTGGCAGCAGCAGAGACAGGGCTTCCAGTGGCTACAGCAGAGACAGGGCTTCTAGCGGCAGCAGCAAAGACAGGACCCTCAGCAGCGGCAGCACCACTGATAGGACCCTCAGCAGCGGCAACACCATGTACAGGTCCCTTAACGGCAGCAGCATGGACAGGACCTTCATCCATGGATTTCACAGGTAAGTATCCCCCATGCTTCTCAGGTCCGGCTGGGTGAACAGCTGGGGAGTCATGGCGGCACTTGGGAATCTTGTAGACTCTGGAGAATCTGGTCTCATAGAGAGCTGGGGGAATTTCAGAGCAGGATGAGTCATCACTCAGGGTCTGAAGCTTCACTTTCTGACCGTTGAACAGGATTGTTCCTTGTTCACGGTCGTCGTGTTGTTCCCTTCTCAGATTGCTCTAGAGGTTCCTCATCTGTCAACACTCCAATGGTGTTAGACCATCTGTCCCCTCAGATTGGACAACATAGACAGGTAAGTCATTCACCTGCTTGATCACTTTGTAGACACTTGACTCCCACCGGTCAGCCAGCTTGTGCTTGTTCCGTAGCCGCAGATGTCGAATGAGGACACGGTCTCCCTCCGCTAGAGCAGACGCGCGGACAGACTTGTCAAAGCGTCTTTTGTTTCTGACAGCAACCTTCTCTGCATTCTTCATGGCCAGTTCGTAACTCTCCTTGAGGTGAGACTTGAGCTTTGTCACGTATTGAGAGTGGGAGGTAGATTGGACACCTCTAACTGGCAGTCCGAACGCGATGTCAATCGGAAGGCGGGGGCGTCTGCCGAACATGAGCTCATAAGGGGAGAAACCGGTGACTTCGTTCTTAGTGCAGTTGTAGGCGTGAGTGAGGGGTTTCACAAAATCACGCCATCTGCTCTTCTCCTTGTCTTTCAATGTTCCCAGCATACTCAGGAGGGTGCGGTTGTACCGCTCAACTGGGTTTTCACGTGGGTGGTAAGGACTTGTCCTAACCTTCCTGATCCCAGTGATGGCATAGAGCTCCTTAATGGTGTGAGACTCAAAGTCTCGGCCCTGGTCACTGTGGAGTCTCTCAGGGAATCCATAGTGGACAAATAATTGCTCCCACAGACACCGTGCCACAGTGCAGGCTTTCTGATCTTTGGTTGGAATAGCAACTGCGTACTTGGTGTAGTGGTCAGTGATCACCAGGATGTCTTTGGTGTTGCGGTCAGGTTCCAGGGACAGAAAATCCATACAGACCAACTCCATTGGTCTAGTGGTCTGGATGTTGACAAGGGGTGCGGCCTTGTCTGGCTGAGATTTCCTTCTGACACATCTGCCACAGGACTTTATCTTCCTCTCAACATCAGCTGCCATATTCAGCCAATAGAATCTGGATCTCACCAGGTCCAGAGTGCGCTCAATCCCAAGGTGCCCCATGTCATCGTGCAGACTCTTGAGTACAGCTGATCTCAACTCCTGAGGTAGCACGAGCTGACAGACTAGGTGGGAGTCACACTGCCGGTTCCTGTACAGCAGTGGTTCTTAACTGGTCTGGCTTTGGGACCCACAATGTCCCATGTTAATTTAGTCGCGACTCATTTTTTTTTTTTAGTGTTCAAGCCAACAGATAAGGTGAGCTACTGTACATGGTAAGACACGCAAAGTGCCTGTAGGCCTACTTGTTTAGAACATGCTGATGTTTGGCATTACATTTGTGAAGTCTTCAGGATATTAAGATAGTACTGTAGATCTGACAAAGTAGCACTTAAAATGGGTGATTATTTATTTATTTTTTTACCCACAAGCTCCACGTACGACCCACCCAGAATGGTTCCGCGACCAACTTTTGGGTCCCGTTCTGTCCCCGTGACCTGTTCTCCTAACTTGAGCTCTGGAGAAGCAGCCATGAGCTGGGGTGTGACCTGTTCTCCTAACTTGAGCGCTGGAGAAGCAGCCATGAGCTGGGGTGTGACCTGTTCTCCTAACTTGAGCTCTGGAGAAGCAGCCATGAGCTGGGGTGTGACCTGTTCTCCTAACTTGAGCTCTGGAGAAGCAGCCATGAGCTGGGGTGTGATCCGTTCTCCTAACTTGAGCTCTGGAGAAGCAGCCATGAGCTGGGGTGAAAACCTGGGAATGGTGGCATGTCCTCAAGGCAGTCGTCCTCTTCAAAGGCATCTGGCACCGCCTCAGGATGGAGTGCGAGGGATTCGACCAGCGTCACGGGTGAGTCTGGCTCAGTATTGCAGAGGAGGTGTTTGTGACAGGCAGCGGTGATCACATCAGCAGGTAAGTTGGTCTCAGTAGCTGAAGACAAGTGGTGGGAGGTGAACTGCTTTATCCTCTGATGCTCTTCCAGCGAAGCCTGGTCACTCATCACCTCACTGTGGGGACGTCTGGAGAGTCCGTCTGCATCCTGGTTCTGTTTTCCAGCTCTGTACTTGATGTTAAAGTCGAAGGTGGAGAGAGCTGCCAACCAGCGGTAGCTTGCTGCATTCAACTTTGCTGAGGTCAGGATATAAGTCAAGGGGTTATTGTCCGTTATGACTGTAAAGGTGTTGCCATACAGGTAGTCATGAAACTTTTCGACAATAGCCCACTTCAAGGCCAAAAACTCTAGGGTGGGTCAGCCTGGTTTCATGCTCTTCCAAAGACTTGGAAAACACAATTAGGTCATCAATGAAGACAAGGACTTCTTTCAAGTTGATGACTTCTCCATCAGCCGTTGGAAGGTGGAGGGGGCGTTTGTTATTCCCTGAGGCATACGATTGAACTCGTAGAAGCCTAATGGACAGATGAAGGCGGTTTTGGGCTTGTCAGTCTCTTCCATCTCAATCTGGTAGTACCCAGACTTCAGGTCCATGACTGAGAACCACTGGGACCCAGAGAGAGCGGAAAAGGTCTCTTCCACATTAGGCAGTGCATAGGCATCTTTGATGGTCTGGTTGTTCAATTTTCTGTAGTCCACACACAGTCTGACGTCACCACTGAGACTCCCGGATGATTTCTGCGTCAAGGAGGGTCCGGAGGTGTTTACGGACTGCCTCATAGTCTTGGGGATGGATTGGCCTTGACCGCTGCTTGAAGGGTGTTTCATCTCTGAGCTTGAGGTGGTGTTTTACTCTGGTTGCATGGCCATAATCCAACTCGTGGTGGGCAAAGACGTCAGAGAACTGCCTCTGTGTGTGACTCTGTCCTTCCAGGACTCTGGTACTGGAGATTCACCGAAGTCGAACTTCAAGTCAGGTGTCTCAGCTGAACATGGCTGCTGGTAGGACAGCTGACAACACTTGACTGTCTCAGGCTGCTTGGATTCCAGAGAAGGACTGGAAATGATGTCAAGTGGGGTACTCAGCTCAGCAATAATGCAGTTCGCCGGTAGTGAGATGTCATGCTCTGTTTAATTTCTGACCCAAACAGGAAGCTTGGAGGGGTGCTGCGATGGCAAAGTGATGAGGCAAGTGTCCACAAAGATTCCACCTGGCAGGGCTGAGGTGGTCGGATGTTCAACTAGGTCACATCTCTCAGTGGTGACATTGCTATTGCTCACGTGACCCTCTAGTGGAACTTTCCCTCCAGCGGGGACTACTTTGGGCTCTTTCCCTCTAAGTGTCACTGTTCCAAGGTGTCCATCCAGGCAAAGGGGAAGTCAGGCTGGAGGTGTGGTGATCACAGTGCTCATCATAAAGCATGTCCAGTGTGTTGGTGCCAATCAGAACAGGTATGTCACTGCTGGAGCGGATGTCAGGGATGACTAAAGCCAGGCTGTGTACTTCAGGTTCTGTGTCAATGAACTCCTTGGGGAAAGCTATCTTGAGCTTTACATACCCGAGGTATGGAACAGACTGTCCGTTAGCTCCCTCAACTTCAAGGAGATGGCTCATGGGATGGATGGGCTGATGAGACAGGTGGTTTTGATAGAAGGACAGAGATACAGAGCCTGTGTCAAGCAAGCCGTTGCAGTGCACGCCGGAGATGGTGAGGTTAGCAGTGCACTTATGACCGATGAGCCCTCTAGGGACGTTGGGATGTTGCATTGAGCCTGCATAAAAGTGCCTTGCTTTAGTCGGTGGTGGTGGGGCAGGGGGGTTTCTTAGTTCCTGTTTGCCCCATAACAGAAACTAATGCTGGTTTGAACAAGCAGAACCTGAAACACCATGGACTCTATCCCAGGCCTGCTGCTTGACTCTGAGCTTCCTTCTCTTAGCATCAACCAGCGCTGGATTTGCCAGGTCACTGCACACTGAGGAGAGGTGGCCATCTTCTCCACAGTTGAAACAGTAACCAGGTTTTGGCCTCTTGGAGACTGTCTCGTCACGCATGGGTAGTGCGTGGTTGGAGTTAGCCTTCAGTCCAGCTCTGTTTACGCCCTCCTTCTTCATTGAAGATTTTTTGGACTGCTCAGACTGTGAGGCTGTCAGGGAGGCAAGCTGAACTTTAAGTTGAGCAATCTCCTCTCTCATTTGCTTCTCACCTGCAGAGAGTGTCTCCGTGAACTGCGTGTCAATGCCGAACTCATCTACATTGCAGTCCCAAACGTGGTGATATTTGGACTGAGCTTTGGTTCTGGAGAGACCCAGATGCTGAGACATTCTGCTGGATTTTGCAGCCTGTTTATCCTCCTCAGTCCGGAGAAGCAGCAACAGATCAGAGAATGGATGCGGGGCATTCTTCTTGTTCTCAAGCTGAAGACTGGAGATGAGAGCGTTGTTCCAACAACCTCTACAAAACTGTTTTAACAGCTGGCGGTCAAAGTCACTAAATAGAATGCCTCCTCTTTGCACGACCCGGTTGAGTGCTGTCTGCAGACAGCTTAGGTAAGCAGAGGGCTTCTCGCCAGCATCCTGGTGGGTGTTAAGAAACTTTGCGAAAAGCTCATCGGCATCTTCAACTGTGCCGTAGGCAGAATCAAGGATGTGGAGATAGGCATTGACATGAACGTGAGGCCCTAAGTGTTTCACCAGGTTGGCTGCAGGAGGCAACAGGCTCTCTACAATCTTCCTTGTCACATGCCTTGCAGACACACTCGGGTCAGAAAGGAGAAACTCAGTGTGGCTGCGCCATGTCTCGTAGTCCACTTCATGGTTCGGAGTAGGCAGTCTACCAGAGAAGAACCGCAGCTTAGTGCTGCTGTGAGAAGACATGCTTTCAGTGCCTCGGACAATGTGCTCCACTACCACCTTCTGCACCTCTCCTGCACCAGACGTTGTGAGCTGACTAACAGGAAGTATGTAGGATGGTCGTCTGCTAAGCGAGGGAACATCAGTGTCGAGCTGAACGGGAGGAGGAGTGCCACTAAGAACATCGGCTGCCATGACGGACGGTGAAGCTGAACTGTGGCGATCAAGAGATGCATGCCGGTCGTCAGAGGTTGATGCTGGGCTGTGCATTGTTGAGACACCTGAGCTTTCAACAGGGATGGACGGTAAGAAAGGGGGTGCTTCAGTTCCAAGAGAACCTTGGAAGCGGGAGAGCTCATCATGCAGAAGTGACTGCAAGTCCAGACCGCTCAGTTTAGCTATGTCTCTTAAGGAGTCAAGGTATGTCTGTTAAATTACTTCCCACATACCTTGAATAAACACTAGACAGTTGCCTAATGCAGTGGACAGTGCTGGAGTCATCTGGGGAAGGCCTATAGAGTGGTAGCTGACCTAGCTTCTCTACTGTAAGCCCTGACTCAAACTCAACAATGACTGTGTTTTGTAATTCTGGATCAGAGCTACTTACGTGTATCACCCGTGAAAAAGGCCCATGTTACTCTAAAAACCTAAAAAATTCTCCATTTGCATCACTATCACTCATACCACTAAGACTGAATTAGACACTTTAACATTTTTTTGTCTAACCACATCCATTTCAAATGTACAGTTTCAATGTAAAGTCTGAGTTTCAATGTAAAATCTGAAGTCCAATAGAAAATATGTAAATGCAAAACAAAATATATATACACTATAAATACTAATTACAAAATTGTCAACTCTGGCTCGCCAAGTTTTATGTAGCACCCCTCTGCTCTACTTAATAAAAAATGTACTTTAAAGTAAAAGGAGGTGCTTCTATGGGTTACTAGAGGCCAGTTCTAGGTTCAGCATTAAGGGGGGAATAAATTGACAAGGACACCAGTATGTAAAATGTTATAAATAAATAATGCAGTTTTATTAAATGCAAGAATATATTTTCTCTAAGAGAAAAGAAGAGGAAATATTAGTAAATAGAAAATAAATAGTAAACAAATACAAAACCCTATAAAATAATAAAAGAGCTCTTAAAAATTCAAAGTATCAAGTCAATAGTAAAAAACTCAAATGTCCAAAAGAAAAGAAATACCCGGGTAAGGTGGTGTGAGTGTACAATGTCAGTGTATGTGTGAAGGCTTATCTGTGTCCAGGGAACAGATCCAAGGGGTCGAGTTCAAGGGGTTGGTTATCCAGTGTGAAAGATCAGTTCAAGGGGTTGGTTATCCAGTATGATAACGTACAGTGGGCAGGCAGTGCTTCGACTTGGCCAGCTTCACTCGCGGTCCGCGTGTGGGATCACGCGGTATCACGCGACTTTAATTTGTATTTTTCCAGTGAGGCGCTGCAACAACCCAAACTACCGGTGGATGGCTCAAGTGAGCAGGGTGTCTCGTAAAAAGAAATGGAGCCTGGAAAACCCTACACAGACTTCACTACAGACTTTAGCCTGTTTTACAGACTACAGACTGGTTTAGAAATAATGTAATAGCCAGAAATATGCCTGCCCTGCCCTAATAAAGAAATATTTGGTTAACTGTGAGTGAATCCCGTTTGCAGCCGTAGAAGAAACGCAGGACAAATTAAACATTCTGGTTTTCTCCGAGTGCAACGATGATAGACAGACATCATTTGGACAAAATATAGAGCATATTAACCTCCGTTGCTCAGCCAAATGCCTTCCTGTTATGTCCTGTTATCACGGAGTTACAGGTGATAAACGATTTTTGATGGTCACAAGTTTACTTCATTAGCGTTTATGTTTTTGATTATTAAAGAGTGTTTTTCATTTAAAGGCTTGACTTCGTGCTTATTCAGAAGAGCATTTAGTGCTCTCAATCCCAGACATTCACATTGCATGTTTGTTTGTAATGGATGCAACCGCGGAGCACCCACGGTATCATAGGCGCTGATACCGTGGGTGCCGTCTCTCGGGCACCCACTGAAAACATCGAGCACCCACGTGTGCCAGCTTATAGTCCCGGCTAAATTTACATTAATTTAAAATCAAACATCGCAGTTTATGTTAAATTCAGCATCTATCATAATGTGATTGGCTATGTTGCTGTGAATCCCCTACTCCATATACTAACCACCACGTCTCTCGTATGAAAATTCCTGACACTTCCCACCTGAAGAATTAGCAAGGCTTTGTCGGGTCTTCAGCCCCAAATGTTTAAAATGTATATAGCCCTGAATATCATTTTAAAAGTAGTCTGACGAAGCGTATTGTTTTGTGACACAGCTAAACACTGGTACCTCATAGAACGTCTATAACATAGCCTGGTGGTCGCAACTCACAAAAGTAAAGCAGATAGAAAGAACTCACGCAAATCTAAGCCTATAACACACAGACAGCTTCATGCGCAGGGGAGAGAGCGCGCGCACACAGGTGCTTTATGATTGTTGGCTTCTGATGGTATCTTGCTAATTCACTGAACTGCATTAGGTGACACAAATGGTATTGCCTTTATCTTATAGGCTTGTCTGAGCGACTACCAGGCCTATGGTTTTGAAAAGTCCGATGTTCCCTGACAAAGACATTCGAAAATTAAGAATGTTTATTGACTTGAAAAATACACAGATTTTTGCAAACTCCCTTCATTCAACCCTTGAAGACATCGCGGTCTGGTGCGCTATGTAGATAGTTTCTCGTACCATTTAATTTCTCAGAATTACTGTGCACAGTGCACTGACGACTGTAGCAGCCCAAGGTAACCAGTTGTTGTAGATGAAGGGCAACCACTTGTTTCAGATAGCCTGGACAACATGTTACCTGGGTGTTGCCTACGTTATTCAGGGTTCTCAAGTTTTGAGCTCAGCTTGGAGTGAGATGGGGGTGACTCACTCACTCACTAATTTAAAAAAAAAAATTGGAAAGCATTAACCCTTGGACCTGATGAACACGGCGCTAAAAAGCACAAACGAGTGCGAAAGTTGCAGCCGTGACGACAGGGAAAGTGCAGGCAGCCACGAGAGTGATTGGTCGTGTAAAATGAACGTGGCTGATGTCTGGGTTACACAAAGCTATAACGACACAATCATTATGTTTTCTTAATGACCGACAGTTTATTTTAGTTTATAGATAAGAAATAATTTTGCCATAATTATAGGCCAAATGTTCGTGAGAAGGCTTGATTTACACACAAGCATAACGTGGTTGTAGGAAGTGAATGTGTTATTTTGGAATTTTACCCGGATACAACGAATAGCCTACTATTTTATGATTGGATGTCAGTGGCTATTTATTTTTTGATTTGGCTGGTGAGTGGTGCGCTAGTTCTGAACCCTGGAGAAATCCTCTCGTATCCCTGCGCCTCCTCAAGTCTACTAATTATGCAGATACCTTGACATCCCTAGTAATATTTCTGCGTGAGAAATGCAAGGTGTGGCGTGTGAGCGTGTGAACTTGTTGAACCCTATTTACCCATTATTAATTAATGGTAGCCTACAATAGTTAATTGAGTCGCGTAACATATTAGTTGGCTCAAAGAGTAGGGAATCAGGATGGAGAGAGTCACGCGTGTGTTGCTTTTGCGGGATCGAATCCAGTTTAATGCTAGTTTTCAAAACATATATTTTTTTCACATGTCTTTTGTCCGAAAGGGCTGTAATGTTGCCGGCGCTCATGGCGATGAAAAGCCACTTCAAACCGCCTAAAACAACTTGTTTGTGAATGTCTGACAACTGCTGCAGCGCATGCAGCAAAAGGAAACCAGTAGGTGGAGAAACCAGAAGGCAAACAACACCGAACGATTTTAAGGCTATTTAGCATAGGCTACCCAATGGTGCTATTTCACCGCGCGTTATAGCGACCCCCCCTCACGGGGTTAGGTGGAAGGTGTTAATAGACGATTGGCGTAGCCTACAGTGGACTAGGGCTGTCAAAATTGCTCAAAAATGATGTTCGAATATCCCCTCTAAAATAAACACATGTATTCGAATACATTGGAATATCTGGGCTATATTATTTGCGCAATATGTCACGCATCATGTGACGCGCATCATGTCATCTGTTTTTAACTTTTTGTATGGTTATTGCTTGACAGGGGGGATCCCAAGCAGCTTTAGCCATAAGGCTACTTCGAGAACATTTCCTAATTCACCCGACACTGATATTCAAAATGTTGAAACTATTTCGGCATAGCCTATAAGAAGTTTAATTAAATGTAATGTTGTACAAACGTGCTACTTGGTGAGGCTTGGCCTCACAGATGCGCTCGTGCCTTAAATGGCAATAAAAATCTTCACTGACCGCCAGATTCACGTTGGCTGGGGGGCAGGGGGGGCCATCAGACATTTGTTACCAAGGGTCTATGAATGGTTAATCCGGCCCTGCCCCCAACGAACGCAACTTTCCACCTCTGAGACAGCTTAAAAGAAGTCGAGGACTCCTAACTCACTAAAATCTGTTCAGGAGTTGTCATTTTTCCTTACTAAAATTAGGTCTGAAAGGCTTTGTGAATAAATAAGAGAAACTCCTAGCTAAAATCTTTTATTGCTATTTAGGAGTAGCCTACTCCTAGTAGTAAGATAAAAGGCTTTGTGAATATGGCCCCTGGTGTCTAACCCAATGCATAGCCCATTTACACAAAATAATGGTCGAATATTAGGCTACTGATGATCATTGTTATATAAGAACATGCAGTGCGCGTAGGGCACAAAAACATCTTGCTCGTAAAAAATCATCATACCACACGTTATGGCAGGTCTGTTATTTAACCTACTTACTGTAGGCTGCGCAAACCACAGGCCTTTTTTTTGGAATACTGTGCTAACAGTAATCCTCCTACCCCGGCTACCACAGATGTGGATAGTGTGGCATGCTCACGCTGTATGTCTCCTTCTTGCAAACTAGGCTTATAGCCCAACCATTTACGTCTTTAAAAAATAACTTGCCAGATATGCCTTCATATCTTTGGGCTTCATTCAGCATTTTGTTCTTCCACTGGAAATTACTCTTCTACTTCTACACTCTTCTACATTTGCTGCCTGTTCCTTTCTGTTTGTATTGTTTAGAAAATGTTTGACGTCTTGAGTTAATGCATTAAACATTGTTTGCTGGTAACCAGCCACAAATAGCCTACAGATTCTTGTGTGCGTACATTCTCTATTCTCTCCAAAATGTGCCCGTTTTATAGGCTGGCCAAGTGCGTAATTCTGCGGCATAAAGCAGATGTATTTGTTTAGTGTACAGAAAAATAAAAATGACTACATTGCAGTCAATAAGTAGGGCAAATTAATATACGAAACCAAAACGTGGGTCATAGTTGTCTAAGCCTCTGCTGTGAGGCCAAACCCATGAACAAAGACGCATTGATATCTGCAATAGAGTTTTTTTTTTGGCTAAAACAAACTCACAGCCCGACGTTGCAATAAATACATAGACCATCTGGACAAAGTCATCAACAGAGTCATAGCACTGAAGGGAGAGGCAACTGGCATGTGATCTCCCCACGGGCCAATGGATGTACAAGTTTTCTCCTGTGCCTACGATATTTAATCTAGTGTTTTGTCAAGTTGCAAAATGCTATTCGTTTTAACAAATTTTTATGATAGTATGAAGTACTTTTTGTATAGGGTACTATCTTAATTGCTTTATACTCAATACTTGACCAATGGCTATTGCATCTGTCTATTGAAAGTGAGAATGTGGCATGTGATCTACTGTGTAGGCTTCATAAAATAAAATAAACAGATTGCTAATGGCCTTCAAGCTAATCTGGGGTGCGTTTCCCGTACAACTACGGAGGTTAGCTTTTTACTAACAGGATGCATCGTTCAACTAACCAACATGTAAGTTACGACTGTTTCCCAAAACTGTCGTAGGCCTACTTACATAGTACTTTGTAAGTTTGGACCATGATGGTTTCCAAACTTCAGTAGTCTGGACTAAGGTGGTTAATGACGTTTAGTAGCACGTGAACCTGGCACCTGCACATACTTCTGTGGCGCATTGCGTTAAGGCCGGCAGATGACAGCCTCCGTTGCACAGCAGTTATCAGTCCCCTGTCCAAGAGTTCGAATCTGGGTTAAGATTTTGACAACAATATTCACATCGTTGTTTACCTAAGTTTATCTTTTGTGCAGATCATATTATCAAAATCAGAATCAGCCTTCTTGGCCTGGTTTGCGTAAACTAACCAGGACCCCCCCCCATGAAAATCGAAGGCTACATATTCTCAACTGACTCGTCAAAAAGTGCGCACCACCTTATTATTATCTGCAGGTGTGTGACTTTTACTTACGTGCACATGGCTGCAAATTGACTTTTAATTTATGTATTTTCTGCCTTGGGTATTTTAAAATATGGATGTATGGCCGTTAGAAGTGTAAATATCAATTAGAAACCTAAATATATTTATAATTATTAATTTGCAAAGAAATAACTGGCGTTAGTGACGTCTTTGACATGAAGATCCCTGGAACTATGCTTCTACTAGCATTCTACCACAGGTCGAGAGGTGTAGTTGTAACTACACAACTTTACGATAGTGCTTAACTCACCACAACTTTGTAGGTCTTGTCCCTCATGCTGGCCCTTACAAAACCCACAAACACTAATGTAGTGTAACGATGCATTGGACTATGTAAGTTCCAAATATGAATGTAATTCTGCGGCATAAAGCAGATGTATTTGTTTATTGTACAGAAAAATAAAAATTACATGTCAAGCAGTCAATTGACTACATTGCAAGAAGTAGGGCAAATTAATTTACGAAACCAAAACGTGGGTCATAGTTGTCTAAGCCTCTATAGCGTAAAAACGTCGCAGAAGCCTACCCAAGGCTACAGATTAATTCTGAACAGTTATTTCTCAACTGGCTCAATTATCACACCACTGTTTTGATTTGCGTAGTTGCGTTACCCCCCAACACTGACAATAATGTAGAGAGCAAATTTCGATTTTCGTTACCACCGTGTAGTCAAGCCTTACGCCATACCCAAAGTAGCCTAAATCGAGGTAAATCGAGCTTTTTCAGAAGGGGCGGCAGGCAGAGCGATGTACAGTGGCAGAGCGACGCACAGTGGCTGAAAGTGGTACTAAAGCTTCCGCGCTTCTGCACGCGTCCTCGTGTCTTGGCGACTGAAGTGGCCATTTGAAAGCGATGCCCACTGTATGTTATTCACCTAGATTCTGATTCTGAAGGAGAATATCTGCCTTTTGGAGATTATGATAGATCGTCTATTGACAGTGATAGTCACCGTGCGTCTGTGAATGGAGGTGCGTCTTTGCATGTATACGATGGTGTCCACTAAGCATAGGCCCTACCATGCTTATTTCGACCCTCTGCCCAAAATAGCTGGAGGTGGCAGTGGTAATCGTGATGATGGTGTCCGTAATGGACGTGGTACAGACAGCAGGGCTGGTAAAAATAGGGCTCTGAAAAAAAACGGAGTCACCCACGATAGGAACCGATTTGACCTGGCTACTTTATTGTAGGCAATAACGGTTTGTGGTTATAGGCTAGTAATAGTTTACTATTGTTGGTTTACATCTTAGGCCTACTGTTTTCCTGTTAATTTGTTATGTGAGTAATATGGCAAAACCTGTAAACCTGCTCAAATTTGTTCAACATCCAGTATTTACTGAAAGGTGCATACAGTAATTGGAGGTGCTTGCCAATGTGGTGAGAATTACAAATGACGTGGAAGCAATACCGTGCTGAGATGTGTTAAGAAAGGGAAACGTTCCCAGGTTTATTACAAGCCGGCTCGGAGGAGAAACATGAAACAAGTTGCCTCAAGTCACCTCCCGATTGTAGTTTCTTACAGCCTTATATTCAGTTAGCAGGGTCTTTGTCTGTGGCAGTGGAAAAGTTCAGACACGCCCCGGACATATGCGTGCTTAATTGGCGCTGACCACCGATAGAGCTGCACAGTCCTGCCCACAGCCAAAATGCGGTTAGGTGCCGGATGTAAGATTCCCATTCATTTGTCCCATTGAGGTTTGGAAAAATCCATATCTAAAGAGTTTTACAGCATGTCTTAGGCTAACCAGCTACTGCATAACTCATAAGCATACAACATATCATTTCGGTGAAAAACGAGAGAAAATCCAAAAAAAGTCAAAGGTACAAGACTGTGTACATATTTTCATTTCCGAGCGAAGGAACTACTCATCCCATAAACCACCGCCCCTCAATGAATAATATAGGCAAAATCGGCGCGATTTATTTTGCCATTTCCAACCGGCGACAGCACGCGAACCCTTTCCTCCAAACAGTGATTTTTATATAGTAAATGTGCAGTTAATAGCAGTTATTTCAGGAGTAATCGTGTAAATAATAGTGTTTTGATATTGAATTTTATATTTATCATCGTGTATTTTATATTGTGTGTGTGTGAAAGCGGTTAACGTTAACGGCAGTGCTTCGTAACGTTACCTGACTCATCCTATTCTGTCATCACTGCTCAGTCAGGCGGATGCATGGACTGGTGCAGTCTGCTCTTGGACCTAATTTGCCGTGAATTATTACACAAAATGTGCATTAAATGCACAAAGTATTCCTAGGTTAATGATTGATATGCAGACATCCCAAGTCTCCCGGAAGTTCTGGGAGTCTCCAGCATATTGATAGCGGCTCCCTGACGCCCGCAAATTAGATAAAATCTCCCGGAATCTAGAGTGAGCGATCAAGAGCGTGCATGCGAGACCGCGTGTGCATCTGAGTGTAAGCCAGCGCACGAGGGGAGAGAGAGAGAGAGGTGGTGCGTGTGTGTCTGAGCACATCAAAGACAGAGAGCATCCTGATTGGCCTGTTTCGCTAAAACCAATCAGTTTTCAGTGTAGGCGGGCTTTTATGTCTTTTCTCCTGAATTTAATTAATCAGTTCAGTAGAAACAGGAGTGTCATGGTAGAGTCAGTGCCTCAAAAAAAGGAAAATGTAAGACCCATTTCAAAGTGTAGGCTACCCTTGTCTCATAAGAGTAAAACATAATGATGGACCTAGTCTTGCTTCACTGCACTGTTTGTAAACAGTGACTTTAGCATTGCCCACAGCGGGTTAAATGATTGCAAAAGACATGTTGAGGTGAGTTTAACAAGTGTCAATTCATGTGCATATTATTCAGGCCTATAGCCTACTAGATGGCTAGTTGCCAAGGCTACATGAAAAGACCAAACTACCAAAATCTACATATTTTATTTTCACAATTTCTATCTATAGGCCTTCCTTATTTGTTGTACTGACATTATTGTATAGGTTAAAGTTTTTTTTGTTTTTTTTTTTTTTGGGGGCTTCGTGATGCCTCCCTGAAATGACTTTTTGCAAGTTGGGATGTCTGGATATGAATCATACAGTATGAAGGCTACAGTAGCCTAGTTAATGTTAACTAGCACTACTAGCAGCATTAACGTTACCAACCTCCCTGCTTAACTCACCACAACTTTGTAGGTCTTGTCCCTCATGCTGGCCCTTACAAAACCCACAAACTGACTCTCAGACACACAACAGTCAATAATGTGACCCGATTTAAAGTGGCTTTCACCCCTTTGGACACTCACTAAAACATAATATATTTCATACTGTGTTGCAGCATGTAGGCTAATGTTAGCTGCATTATGTAATGACATACAATGTCGGAAATGCTAAAGGTTAGCCTGTCGGCTACCTGAAAAGTTTGAGTGTTTAAACTTTGTTTAAACATTTACAGTGGTCTATTTGATAGTGTATTGGCCCTGACTAAGTTCGTGTGATGTGTAAACCCCAATCCTTGTTGATACAAGTACCAATATTCGTCAAGAAAGTTTTTAATCACATTAAGATTTTCGCCATAGGCAGTAAAAGACTCCGCCATCTTTGTCAATATTTTTCACTGAGAAAGTTTCAAACGGTTTCAAACTATGACCATAACGGCCTTTCCACCAATCAGAGGCATCACTGTGGGATTGTTCAGGATTGTGGGTAATGAAGTACTTGTCCAAGAGATTGCGAATAAAAGGCATTTATCTCAAAACAAGGTTAGTGCCCCATGAACTCTTGGTGTCTATAGGAGCATATACAATCAATTCATTTTAGCCGTAGCTGGTTTTAAGTCTACCACGTGCAGTTAAGTTTTTATGGCTTATACCGCAATTGTCAATGGAGAAATTGCATTGAATTTTTACATCCGGCATCGGCTGTGGGCGGGACTGTGCAGCTCTATAGTGAAGTCTGCCATAAGACAAAAGTGGGGTCGTTGTACATGACAAAAGACTTGATTTGCAAATGGTCGAGGCGGGTCTTCACCAAGTACAACAGTTAATGCAAATATGAGGGAGACAGGCTGATGGAGTTAAAATTACATTTGTATACAGTATGTTCTTACAAATAAATTTTACTACATCATCCAGTGGCAAATTAGATACATTTACCCCCTTCATAAACTTTTTTTATACTCAAAGATTCACAGTAGGACTTTCAAGCCTTACAAAGACCACTTTCAAGGCTTTTGAAATGTTGATGTCAAAATCCAATCGTGTTGTTTTCTTAACCCTGGTGCCTAAAGTTTGCCATGCAGGCTTAAATAAGTTATGAGAAGAAAATATTTTTATTTGGAGTGAAACACACACATTTTATGCTTTTTGTTTTTTATAATTTGTATTAATATTTATTTTATCATTATTTTATTTATAAGCTAAGGTTGTTAGCACAGGTGTCTAAAAAGAGATAAAAAGATTTGCACTTTCTCTTTGCAGTTTTGTAGTATTTGAAAAAAAAGACATTGCATTTTCAGAAATAGCCGTTCTTTTTTAGTCTTTAACAGTGACGTGGCCCTCCAATTAGATGACGTTGGCCGAAGTGGCCCCCAGCTCATTTGAGTTTGAGACCCCTGCTGTAGACATGACGAGATGTGACCTTGTCAGTTAGAAAGCTGAGTGTCAAGGTAACTGGATGAAGAGCCAGACAGGGGGCGAGAAGGGGCAACAATTCCTGTAAATAAACAAGCTAAATGTCAGGACAGTGCAATCAGAACTGAAGCCTGCAAAGAAAAGGAACTAGACAAGGGGCGAAAGGTGGGAGCAGTTACTGCAAGACGTCAGGAAACGATTACGTAAATCAATGGGCCTGTGAGGAGACCATTCCTCTCTTTTATTAGGAATAAAGTCTCACATTACACCAAATTAGAATACATTGAAAGAACCAAAAGTAACACACAGTATAATACATATATTTTTATGTATATAGAAAAAGGGTTCAACTATTATAACAGTTCCTAGTCAATTTTGATTGGCTGAGAGACGGCCTGGTGACGTCTCCGAAGGGAGGCGCGACCCAGGCTCCGAGGAGCATAAAAGGGAGAGCCTAGTCCTCAGTAGTTCAGATCTCATCGGGGTTGCAGCTGCATACTCTTCATCCTATTGGCTGATTGTTCAGTCTAGACATTGTTCTGATTGTATTCTCATTGCAATACAGTGAATAAAAGGATCAACAGTCTCTCAGCATCTCTTGTCTTCGTTGTCTCCATCGGATGCTTGGTTCCTGAGTGCTAATTGGACCACAGAGGACCAGAGGTGGAAATTTCCACGACAGGTACACAAAAGCAGTAAGTAAAGGTGATTTCATGATGAACACACAGGCCTCTGCATTACAACATCAGGGGAAGAGCCTACCTGGGGTCTCTAAGGTGAGGAGATTTAATAATTGCACACAGTACTGCAAACAGTAGGGCTATGATGAATTCTGAATAACATTGCATTGCCAATGAAATAAGTGAGGTAATTGCCTAAAGTAACATTGACAATCTCTAGCTCATTATGAATTCATCATATGTTCAGTATGTAAACATAATGAATTATGAATTAGTTTACGGTTTGTACCTTATGAATTTATCATGAGTTCAGTATGTACACATTAGGAATTCATCATTATAAGAAAGGAAAACACACTGATAACACATACTAAATAAGACTCTATTAATAAGGAAAATTATATTTGTTAATCAAATAATGTTGAAAACATACAGTACCTAATAATGATGAAGTAAGTGTTTGTTAATGCTTAACTAATACTTAACTATTGCTTAATTGTGTACCCTTATTGTAAAGTGTTACCAAATAATTAAACAAACAAACGAATAAATACACATACATTTTTATTTGCCTATCATTGTGTTTCATATATTCAGAGTACTTTAGACCAAATGAACAGCAGAGCACAACTGATGTGTTTTACGAAAACAGTATATTCTTCACGTCGACCAATATGATCTTGATCATGATCAGCGATCTTTACAGAAAACAGAGACCAGTAAAATGCATTAAAATAATGGTGCTCTTTACACGCCAGTTTATACACTTATTTCACAACACAAGTGCAACCCAGGTTGATCTTTTCTGTATATTTTTCAAGTTTGTAGAATTGTCTTCGTTCACATTGTGTTTGGTAGTAAACATCAACTTGCTGTTGAATTGGCACTGTCATTCCAGAACTAATTCCTCTACATTTGGGATGGCAGATAGCATGTGTGATTATTCTAGGAATTCTTCTTTCATTTTCATCTTTCTTGCTAGAAACCAATAACATAAGGATCAGTGGTGATGGTGCTAAATGCCTAAGGATGCATGTAAATTTGTAACACAGTATACAGTAATCAGTACTAATGTACAGTGTAATCAGCATATTGACATGAAAAAAACAAGGCAAAACTATACTCACTCGTACACCCAAGTGGCTATGGACTTTTTCATATATTTTTCATTAATCTTGAAACTGTTGTTTATTGTTATCTGAAAATTGTGAATATCACGTCTTGAACAGTTTTCTTCACACCTAAAACAGGGCCATGTCACATTTTTTGGCAGTGGACAAGAGACACATGTGCCCACCAAAAGAATGGATATCTGGACAAACAGACAAATACAGCAATGGGTAAGTCATAAACATTTACGGATGTATGAGAAAAATGCCATATATCTCAATTGGACTTGAACTTGATGAACACATTAAACATTTTGTTTCAACAAATATTTGGCCAAGCCATTGACGATAAACATAACTTGCCAATACATTCCACATCAAACATTTGGCTTAGACATTCCAAGACCAAGGCTTGAAATCAAAATCACCAGAGAACAGAAGTAAACATGCTCTTACCGGAAGTGTAAATAACTGCATTGTAGAGTCTCCTTTTGCTTCTTCTGTTGTGAAATGTAGTAATTGATCAAAACTGATACTGGGGCGATCTGGTTCCTTCCAGGGCTTTGTTTATATGCTCTCTGTGCAGGATATGAAGCAGAGTTCCCTGTGACGTAGGTATTTTCCTCTGCACAAATTTGCATGGAGTGGGAGCGAGGTTAACTCCACAATCATCGAGGAATTTTACTATGAAACTTTTTGTTTTAATCCATGATACTCATTTCTATTTCTTCTACTCATATTGTATTAAATGCTTCAAATGTAAAACGCTTTGGGCAGCATTCTGTTTATGAAAGGTGGTATACAAATTAAGATTATTGTTATTATTATTATTATTAGTAGTAGTAGTAGTATTAATATTACCATTGTGGTTAAACAGAACAAGATTATGGTTCTAGACCTCCAACCCCACCCTTAACCATGAATTGTGGTTAAAAGAGCTATATGTTTTCATATTCAGTTCGTATCTCTAGGTGATTGTAGCCAGGGACTACGCCCCCAATTGATTACATGGGTCGGCCCCATAATTTACATCACATGGCGTAAATTACTTCCTCATTTAGCCTAGGCCTTAAATTGCTATAAGTAGCAGCTTTTGGATGTTGTTGTGTTGCTCGGCTCTTTCGGAATATAATCCCACCCCCCGATCGCTGCAAGGAAGGTAAGCCAGGGTTATTTTGGTGTCCAGCGGACACTCGTATTAATGCCCCCTTAATTCACATTTATGCATTCACTCATTAGATTGCGGTTTTTGACGGTGAGCTCCCAGCGAACACTCAGCCACATTCCTCCCTTGTTCTAAGCCCTTCGGTCTGCTGATAAGGTGCGTTTTAATTCTTTGAATTTTGACCAGATGATTCATTGTGTGTGTGCTAGTTTTAATATCATATTCTGGGAATGGTTAACAGGTGGGTTCTGCAACTAGTAGTGATGGCGAACTGAAGCTTTCTGAACCAGTGAAGCTTTCAATCCAATTGTATCGAAAAAGGGTTCAGTACTTGAAGCTTCAGAACTCTGAGGACCTCTGCTGGTGAAAGTTAAGGATAGCATTGTGTCACAAAGTGTTTCAGACATTAGCCATGAATGTCTGAGTCGAAGATGAATAAATGTTGAGCATGAATTAATGGATAAATAAATGTCATAAATAGGCCTAACTAAGCCTATTTTGTAGCCTGCATAAATACAAATGCAATTGCCTTCTCTACAAAAACAATAAAGGTAGTATTTTGGCTGTGAACATTTCTTGTATTTGTAAACAAATACATCAATTTAGAAGGGAGATGAATAAAGAATGGGCATGCACATTGCACACACATTTCTGTGATTATATTGAGTGCATTAGCCTAGACAAATTGTAATCTGGGTTGTGTTGTAACTGTGCGATTCAGTCCTGCACGCCTGGACTTGAACCCAGAAACAGGCGCCTTAGAGCGGAGTCGGCGTGCTGATAATTGAGCTAAAGCCGGGCTATAAGCTTTCGTGTCAGCAGCACTATTGAGTCTGTTGGCTCCTTCTTCAACAACCCACAACGGCGCCCCCCGTGTCGCGCAACTTTAAAGGTCCAGTATGTAGGAAATAATGGAAAATAAACAATAACCATTCCAAAAATGATCACCATATGTTGTCAGAGTGAGGAAACACGATGAATTGAAGTAATGGCTTATTTGACAACATTACTCTAACCCGTAAAACCCATGAGAAAAAATCAGTTACGGGGCGGAATCTCTTGGAATTTTCGTTTATGTTTTGAGCGATTAATTCTAGAATAGCGATATTAATAATGGGCTAGTGCGTCCTCCTATTTGGGTTGCCAAATTAGCAAAGGCCAACTGTCAACAGCTGTCAGTTGTAGTCATGAACGCCTACAAGAGGCAGGGAAATTTCCAAAATTAAAACAAGAAACAAATTAAGTGGACATCGGAGGAGCTTCCTGAGATGGTGACGTCTTTGTCAACGAAGAATATCAAGTCTGGCGCTTAGAGCTGGCCATAGTTCTCCACAACAGGTAGCCTATGCTAAACTTCATCTGCATCGCTAACTTCAGCTATCGATACATATGTTACGTTGGTTAGAGAGGTATTTTTTGTTTTCACTGTTTCCGTAATGTGTAGCTGGGTCATGGTTGGAGAAACGTTAAAGCAGCTGCAGGTCAACTAACGTTAGCTAAGTCTTCATTACATCTGGCAACCCAGAAGATGCTCGCGTCTGGTAGTCTTGAGAACGTTCACCAGTGTTTTGATTTTGGCCAACAGAACGTTCGGTAACAATCCTACAAATCGCACCTTTAATGCTTTGAATTCAATTTCGAAGCCGTCACGTGGGTGTGTGTGAAACGAAGCTTCGGACGTCACTGATCACGTGATTATCACAAAACGAATCAAGCTCCGATACAAAGCTTCACTCCAAATTGGTTCATGTCTTCGATACACGCTTCGAAGCAGGAGGTTCACGGGTAACATCACTAGCAACTACGACTGGTCGAATTGGCACTCAGTTTGGATGCAAGGTAATACCAGCATGTACTGTCATGGGTTGCATTGCGTATCTGTTGCTGTTAAAATGTAATGCTAATGCTACTCTGTTTGCCCTCAGGAAGAGCTACCTAATGCCATTGCTGTTTTGCCTTGTATTTTATTTATGATTTCTACAATTTGTTTTGTATACTATACTAGTATACTATAAGTGTACTATATCCCGCACACAGACTCGGCTGTCCGGGCTTGCTGATTGTGGGTGATCTGTCTCGTTACGCCTGCATGTCCGTGTGCTTTGAGGGGGGGGGGATTTGTGTCTTGGCATCTTGATCATTTTATTGTTTGTTTTGTTTGTGACCAACTGTGTTCGTCTCGTAGATACAATTTAAGCTGCATCAGCATCACCCTTAGTGGCTGTATATCGCCACAGCTGGAGATTGGTCGGGCCCACTGGTGGTTGGGTACTCTTTGCTCCTCCTTATTGGTCACCTGCATGCTTAGTGTGTTTCCTTATAGCGTGTTTGTGTACACACTCTTAACTGCGTGTTTGCACCACACTTTGCTGTGAGTGGCTATCAGCGTGTGTGTGACTATTTTTGCACAGGTAAATTGGTGTCTCTTCTGGGTGCTTTCCCTCCCTCCAGTGGCCCACCTGACACACTTTCCCAGCTGGTACAGTATTTCCTGCCCCTTTTTTACACAAGATACATACATATTTATATCTGACTGTAGACTGTTGTGATTGTACTTGATTGTAAACTACCTATTTGGTGAACTCTATTTTATTAGATTTGTCACTAAATTCATATATATTTTATTAACTATTTCCCTTCCAGCAGTTGATTTGTTTCCAAAAACATCAATAAAAGTTTGCATGAACTTGAGAATTGGGTCTCTGCTCTCTCTGTTTAAGATCTTGTGTCTAAGGTGTTATAATTGAGTAGGGTACATTTCCCAGTTTCCCTCTGGGTGGCGTAGTCGGGTTCCTTTGCGTGACTTTGGACTCTTATGGGCCCTGGTCACATTATGGTAAACAAAACAAACTCTGGTCGGGTCTGGTTATTCCATTGAAATCACCTTAAAGGGTTGTGTTCATGCCATGGAACCACCCTTGTGTGTGTGTGTGTGTGTGTGTGTGTGGTCTTAATGTATGTGGGGGCTGTGTGGGTACCAGAGTGATCTTTGCACAAACAAACAGAGGAAAAAGTTTCTGTTTCCAATACATTGAATAGACAACAATGTATTGTGTGTGTTTGTGTTTGTGTGACAGTGCTGATGCATTATTAAACTGACACATTCTGGGCTCTTACATTGGTGTATGTATGTTTATTAGGGGTTTGAATCTCTCATGTAAAAGACGATACGATTCGCATCTAGATACATGGGCATGATTCAGAAGAACAAGAAAAGATCCATGTTCATAAAAAACGATTCAGTACAATTCGATGCAGTTCAAGAATGGAAAGCATTCTGCACATTAATTTTATATTGTCAGTCATCATGATCATGGTTGTCAATTAGGCAAAAAAATGTGTGAATATGATTATCTAAACTGAGGTTTGTTTCATATACTGTATTGAAATTAAAAAAGAATAGTCTACATTTCAGTCAAACACAGCAGCCAAATACAACATTTTTTATAGAGTTATATCTGATTGTTTTCATGGAGCTGTAGCCTTGTTGAGGTAAGACAATACCGAACTAAAATAAAACAGTGCTTAAGACGCGCTTGGCCTTTTCTCATATAGCCTACAAGAATAAAATAGGCCTACAAATTAATGAACTCTCTGGTTTTATTTTGTTCCAACGTAGACCTAATGCAGAAACCTATAATGCCACAAGTCTGAGTGAATATGAACAAAATAATTGGCTAATTTGTGCATCGTTTTAGCAAGGGCCAAATTAATATTTAACATTAAGGAAATCCCTTCAAATGTAAGGCCATACTCTACAGACTATCGTTGCTGTTTAGTGTTTAATTTCGCGCGGGATTTTAAAAAACAAAAGAGTAAAAACCGTAAAACAAAAGACCAAGTGCGAGTTTTCATGTGCTGAAGTTGCAGTAGATGTATGGGTAATGAGGTCATTTGACAACTTTGGGCAATGAATGTAGCCAAAAACGAACTGCATTACCCACAATTCCGTTACAATGATAGTTTCAAAACCGATGGGATGAACGCTGCTTTGGAACGTAAATGAGTCTGAGCGAAAGCAGAAAAGGTTGTGAACCGATTAAATAACAAATAAATCGATATAACGACCGGTTCATTTCAGTTTTATTCCGATACGGGGCTTCACGTATCGATGTAGCCGTATCTTACACGTTAAACGGATACCGATATGTATCGGTTAATCTTTACACCCCTAATGTTTTATGTATCTTTATAAAGGCTGCTGAAAAGATAATGGCTGAGGTGCTCGTCACTGTAACGTCACTGAGGGGGATTCCTCTGGGATGACCTGGCCTCAGAGTAGCGTTGCGGAAGAGGGAATCCCTCATTATGCCAATGCTTTGGGTGCGCTGCATGGCTGGGTACTACTCCATTTGTGTTTTGTGTCTTTTGTGTAAAGTTGTCCAAATGTTGTCTAACCATGGACATGAGTAGGATTCCTGATTACTTTAACTCCTAAGTATTTTCCCACCTCAAATTTTTTGGGCGGGGCCAAGTTTGTGCTGGCTTTTCAGGCAATTTTTTTTCCTGAAATAGGGACGTTTTAGGAGATAGAAGAGTAGTTATGGATATGTTTTTAGAGTTTTGGTAAATAGAGCCATAATTTCAAGAAATGCATTTTAGCACTGGAGAGAAAATGTAACAATACAAAAAATCATCACCACTGTGCAACACACAGACACACCTGTATCTTTGCACAGGTACACTCAAGGTAAACAATGCCTTTCCTTTATCTCTACCCGTTTTTACTACGTGTTTATTTATGCAAAGTTCACTCTGGCGCCCACACACACCTACGCACACATGAGTGGCTCCATACCATATCTGGACACCCATTCAAGGTGATTCCTCTGACAATACTTGGCCACAGCAAACCCTTTCTTTCACCTGATAAGTGTGAAAGCTGATAGCATATGCCACCTTGTATTAATCTGAATTTAAACACACATCTAGTATAATAATGCACTATTCTTTCATAAGGTTAAATAGAACCCAAAAATGGATTATCTACAAATGCATATACTTTCCCAGGTAGTGGAGAAGAGGGTATTGCTGTCTGTCAGATCACAGTACCAACAAGTCTCAGTGCTCCCAAATGATCATCCAGATTCAGCTCAGGGTGTAGATGCTGATTTTGATTAACTGCTCCTGATAGTTGCTGACTGAACTTTAGACATCCTTACATCCCTATGTTTATTTACATGTGTATTTTTTTATACTGATCTCCATTTTAAATGGGGTATTCTTTTCATACATATTTATTATTGAGTATGTATGACTTTTAAGCTTAATGTGTTCCTATTAGCGGTCTAGCCAACCCCCAAGTTAAATACGGAATTTCAATTTGTAGAAATATGATTAAGTGTCTGTCTGTGTGTCTATCTATCTATCTTTATATATATATATATATATATATATATAATAAAGGGGCATGGGTAGCAGGATATACAGGCTGGTGCCAGAGGGGAGGTGTGTGGGCACATGTATTCTCGGTCTGTGTGTGTGAGGGCACATGTGTTCTGTGTGTGTGTGTGTGGGCTGTGTAGGTGCCAGGGTGAACTTTGCATAAACAAATAGATGCCAAAATAAAGATATCTTGAATAGCCATTGACTGACTCTCTCACACATGCACACACACCTGAAAGGTAACATAGCCAGAGGAATTCCCCCTGGGATGACCTGACTTCACAGTATTTGCATGAGAGGGAATCCCTCAGTATGCCATGATTTCTTATTTGTGATGGTATGGTGAATTTTGCTGAAATTGAGGATGAACAAGGCCAAAATTCTCCCTGATTGGGCGAAATGAGAGTGAATTCCCCGAGGTAAGCAAAACAGAGTTGGCGAAAATTTAACTTTATTTACAGTAAATGAGAACTACATGTATATCACAATCAGTGCTTCGCCTGAATGGTGTGTGTATATATAGAAAATCACTGTGTCTCATTTTGCATAGGTATTTGTACTTTTTGTAACTACACAAGTCACAACATATAAATAGGAAAATGTAGTTCTTTTGTCACTTTTGGGAGCTATAGGCTAGTTAGTTCTGACCACCTCAATGAACTATGCTAAGCTAGGCTAGCAATGGGCACGTCAGACTAAGTTACTGCACACGCAAAGATGAGAAGGGTATGTATTTTATTATCTAACTCTGCGGGGAAGATGGTGAGTAAGCAAATTTCCCAAAATATTGGCATTTTCTTTAAAACTGGCTCCAAAGACAGTCTTTTCATCATGTGCATTTAGGAATAAATGTGTAACCATTCTTTCCTTGTGTAAGTATCTGTATTACTTAATTACAGACAACCACCCGCTCAGGGTGGTCACACACACCCATACACACACAAACACAACACATCACAAACACAAGCGTAAACACTCACTCACACATACACACACACACACACACACACAAGAACACACAAACACAAGCGCCAACACACACACAAACATAACATCACAAACACAAGCGCAACCACACAAACACACAGACAGACACATACATAAACACACACACACACTGGTGCAACCTAACCACAGACTGACACAGACTAACAATTCATGACTCTCATTATGCAAACACTTCGATTGACTGATACTGGTCTCTGGTCTCAACCAAAGCATTTTGTTCCACATAAAAAGCATGTGAAACTATTCTTCAACCCTGTTCACACTATCCAGTTAAAAAACTACTCCCACCAAAGTAAACATGCATATAATACTATGAAAAGCTGGTGACTTCTTCATTTAATTCCTGGGGGGGTTAGTTCAGCACCAATGAGCTGGACAGCAACCATTCAAAAATAGAGTGAACACAATGAAACTGTGCAGGACACTCAACAAACAACAACAAATTAACATGAATTAGTAGGTAATGACACATGCAATGAGGTAGTTTGAAATATATTCATTATGTAATGATAAAAATACATGTTTCATAAAACTTTAAGACAAAAGATGCAGAAGATACAAAATTGCCTTCACTGTATGGTTTCAGGAAATAATGTCTAACCATTGTTTCCTTGTCTGTTTGCTTGTATATGTAAATCACATACAACCACCAGCTAGGACACACTGAGTCGGTAGTAGAACACACACATACACACTCACACACAGACAGGACAATGTTATGCACTGATACATAATAACCCCATTTCACAGTGTCCAGGTGTACAGCCTCGTTAATGTTAACAATACTTTAATTGGCAGCGTAAAACATATTCTTGTTTCTGTCTTTCCTGTGGACTGTGCTGTTCCAGAGGAAGTTGATTTACACAGTGGCGACATCTTGTGAAATGGACTAATTCGTCTGTATTTTTTAAACAAACAAAATGCCAATAGCATATGACCATAACAATTGTTGGTACCTTATAGTCTTGGTTTGATGTAGATTTTAACAGTGGACACTCCTTTAAGGAAGTTACATATAGTATATGGGAGTACACACAGACACACACACACACACACGGTGACTAGGCATGACAGGGAATACCTCATTATGCAAATACCTGGAGTGAGCCAACAAACCATTTTTTGGCAAAGAATTACCTGAAACTCTTACTCATCATTGTTAAGGCTCTCAGATCTAAATAAATCTTAAATAGAAAATGCTGGTTTAGAAAATAATGTCTAGCCGTTGTTTCATTGTCTGTTTAGACTGCATAGACTGCATTTCCAGCGGGAACTGCGAAAGTGTGCTTGCCCTGGTCCGGTCACCAACATGAGCAGACAGTGGCATACGCTATGCTGAACCTGGCTTGATCCAGACATTGTAACAGTGCCTTTCAGTGTTGGAGCAGTGGCAATATCTCAAAAGCTCTAGAAGAGGGCTATTCAACTATTGGCTTGCAGGTTGAATGTGGTTTGTTGGATTTTACCTGTGGCCTGCCTTCGAATTTAGCTTCTATGACTAAAATCAAATCAATAAAATAAAACAACAGCAGTGATTGGCTGCAAAAATAAACGTCACACATCTTGCACCTCTCAAACTGGGCTATCAGGTAACCTAGAGAAAAAATTGAAATTATGAAATATGACTAAGGCATTAAAATGCTGCTTGTTTGTCAGGATACTTTTTCACTGATTTATTTTAAAAATATGAGCTATGAGTGTGAATGTTATATATTCCATCCCCTAATTCTGTTTTACTGGTTTATTTGACAAATAATCTATATGGATTTGCTCTATAAAGACCTTATGTCTGTTTGGGATTGTTAAGTCTTTATTCGTAGTGCAGAAGAGTGGTAGTCTTTTGGAACCTAAGCAGAAGCTTGAGGAGTATTTAGAGGGAGTGCACAAAGATAGGGAGCGGTTCAGAGTGATTACTTCCTGCTGATATCCCACCTATTGGTGAATTAAGTAGCCAATGCGACGATAGTCCACCAAGGTGGAAAGAGGTGCAAGTAATAAACCGTGCAAGGGGCCTCTTCAGCCCGGGACCTAATGGAGTGCCCTACCGGTTGTATAAGAGTGCACCAGATGTTTTAAGATTTCTATGGCGAATGATGAAGATAGTTTGGAAGAAGCAGAGTATTCCCAAGGCTTGGCGGAGGGCTGGGGGAATATTTATTCCTAAAGAAAAAGGATGCAGTGAGATTAATCAATTTAGGCCAATTAGTCTACTGAATGTTTGAAGGGAAGGTTTTTCTTCAGTGTGGTGGCACGGAGACTGACAAATTACCTTGAAAGGAATAAATTAATTGATACCACGGTGCAAAAGCTGGAATTCCTGGCTTCTCCGGTGCTTAGAGCATACCAGTATGATTTGGCACCAAATTCAATTAGCAAAGCGTGAGAAGAGAGACCTGCACGTTGTGTTCTTGGATTTGGCTAATGCTTTTGGGTCTGTGCCGCATAGTCTGTTGTGGGAGGCCTTTGATTATTTCAGAATCCCGGGTAGCATTAAAAGCCTAGTAAAAGCATACTTTCTGGATATTCAATTATGTTTTGCTACAGCTGATTACACCACAGGGTGGCAACAACTCGAGATAGGAATCATGGCGGGATGTACCATCTCCCCACTTGCTTTTACAATGGCAATGGAGGTCATCATTAGGGCCTCAAAATGGGTAGTGGGTGGGGAGAAGTTGCAGGGAGGGCCACGCCTCCCCCCGATTAGGGCTTTCATGGACGACATGACAACCTTGACGTCAACCGTTCCATGCACCAACAGGTTGCTGGATAAGGTAAATAGCAATCTGCAATGGGCCAGAATGAAGGTGAAGCCAAGTAAGTCTAGGAGTCTCTCAATTGTTAAAGGGGGGGTCTAGGGATGGGCACAAGTAAACCCTTGTGGAGTAAGGCTTCTGCAGGAGAAAAGAGGAAAATGGTACTGTAGTGGAGGAAATGCATAGACAGGAGGAGGCTGTAAGGTGTACTAAGGCAGTGTCGCAGGCAAAACAAGGGCAGTGGGTGAACTGGGAAGAGGTGGAAAAAAGACGGATTAAATGGAAAGATCTATGGGGCATGGAAGCTGGTAAGATCAGATTTATGTTAGGTGCTACATATGATGTGCTCCCATCTCCCAAGAATTTAAGTCAATGGTTTGGTGAGGATGATAAATGCATACTTTGCTCGTGTGTGGGCAGTCTCCACCATATCCTATCAGGGTGCAAGGTAAGTCTCGCCCAGGGGCGGTATACGTGGCGTCATAACCAGGTATTGAAATGTGTGGCAGCGGCAATAGAGGATAAAAGGAGAGAAGTCAATTCATTAGCAGCTAGTAAAGGGGTAAGGCAAATTAACTTTGTACGTCAGGGGGATAAACCTTGTTCCGCGAAGACCAGGTGTAAAACCGGCCAGTTGAAAAATGGGGCGGGCTGGGAAATGATGGTTGATCTTGGCCAGCAGATGGTGGTACCATCACATATAGTGAGTACTAAACTACGACCCGACGTAATTCTATGGTCGGATTCAGAGAAGAAGCCACTTCCGGGAACCCGGATCGCACGAGGGGGGGTCAAAATCCCCCTTTATGCAGAGCAGAGGCAGCGACTGCTCCTCTATGGGCATAGCTCAGAATTTTACCACATATGCTAAGGTCTTGGTTCTATAGAGTTAGGAATGTGAATTTCGGGCACGTTTTCATGATCCTCAAACCCTTCTGAACATTTCAGGTACATTTTAGCATTTTTTGAGCATTCCAGTCTGGAGAAAATTGACTTTATATCAGGTGTGGCCGGTTATTTATGCCGCTGTTGTTGGCGGTTGCAACGTATGCTCATCAATACGTCATCGACACGCCTCTTTATGCAGACAGGATTCGATCCCCATTTCGCGCCCATAGACATGAACTACGACAAAGTATCTTGCTCCGCCTTAACAATCTTTGAGTTTACTTCATTGAACTCACTGTTCCATGGGAAGACAGAGTGGAAGTGGCCAATGAGCTGAAGAGAGCTAAATACACTGAAATAGCAGAGGAGGCAGCCAAGCGAGGTTGGAGTGCACGATTAAGGCCTATTGAAATCGGTGCACGTGGGTGTCTGAATTGGGCATTTGTGGTTAGTAACATGTCTTTAGCAGCAGAACGGGCAAGCGAATGGTTGTGGGTAAGGAGAAGTTACCCTTCCTGGGGCGCAAGCTAAGGTAAGCTAACTGGCTCATTTGTTTTGTGTTTGTGATGGACTGTGTCTAGGTTGATGGTACTTGGCTAAGGTTTTTTATGGTTTATGGTTCAGTCCACATCAACGGGACGGACCCACCTAGCCAACTTAGACCATGCCTAGGTTGGTTAAGGGTATTTGGATGTTTGTTGTGGTAATATGGTGGCAGCATGGGGCGTAAGCTAACAGGCTAATTTGTTTTGTGTTTGCGATGGGGCCTAAGCTAACTGGCTATGCTAACTGGCTAATTTGTTTTGTGTAACTTCTTTTGTTTGTGATGGGCTGTGCCTAGGTTAATGGTTGGTTGGCCAAGGTTTTTTTATGGCTACGGTTCAGTCCACATCAACGGGACGGACCAACCTAGCCAACCTTGACCATGCCTGGGCTGGTTAAGAGTATTTTGGGTATTGGATATTTCAATGTGGTAATATGGTGGCAGCATGGAGGGGAGTGTCTCCAGGACGCTGGTTTCACTGTTAAGCCTTCATGAGGTGTCGTGGGCCTAACTTAACGAAACATCGGTGAATGAGGGTGCCCACTTGATAACCCCAATGACATGCCGCATACTATATACTGCTGTTGGATGGGCCATTTGTATTGTGTTTGTGACCATTTGTTGGCGGATTTGTGGGTAGTGTGCTTTTTTAAAGTTAAACTTGAGCAGGGGCTTCTGAATGTGTTTTTACCTTGGATTTTGGCACAAGGGATTTTAACATCTAATCCTGTGTATTAATGTAATGCCTTGGTTGTTATGAAGGCCAGTCGTTCTAAATGGATGGTTGCTATGGCCAAAGGCCAGTTATCTCTGTCATTGTCAAGCGGGCATATCCTAACCTTATCTTATTTGAAACACCTCTATTTTACTTAGCCCACTTCCATACAGTGGGTCCCATTAAGAAGTGGCCACTTCATTCGTGCTTACCGTGATTCACACAGCAACATTATTAAATTAATCTGTCACCATATGGCAGTCCTAAAGTTACAAGTTACTAAGTTACGAGTGCAAGCATCTCATATCAAATGAAATGACCATGGCATTACGCTAAACAACATAAATCCCTATTAGCAACATACATCTCCCTATAGCTAGCCACACAAGAAATTAATGATACTTAATCTCTGTTTAGCATGCTTCTCCGCTTAGCATTCTAATAACAGAAGGGGCACATTTATGTTGACCACTACATAATGACTCATGTCTGTAACTCTATAAAACACTTTCATAAAGGACGCACACCATCCAGCACATACACGTGGAAACCGATATTTTGGGCACTTGTTTGGCCACGAACTCGTCACTCTGAAACTGGACTACTGTAGGCTGCACCCAGGAGGGTTGCTAGGGGCAATATCAAATAAACGAAATGAAAGTCTTTCAGTATTAAATGTGTACGTGTGATTACGAATGGATGTGTGTGGTTTGCAATTAGAATAAACAAGAAATAACATTTCCAATAATTTCCCATTATAAATTACATAATATTTGCACCTTCCTTACTTGTGAAGCTCACATAATTCTAAAGATGTCACCGTATGTATGTGAAATGTAATACAACGATGCCACCTAGCATTCAGATATATTTAACATTAACGTGACATTTCCTGCTTGTACTGTCGTCAAATCCATGCTTTGAGGAAAACAATCTTTTTATCATAGTTTCCTCTTCAGTGAGCGATTACCAGGTCATTTTTTCACAGAGATGGCTGTTTATTGTCCCTAGGTTTACAGAAACACCTATTCATATTAATATATATGGAAATCAAGTTCCATATGAACGCTGCCGACCACTGTTTGTCTATTACATGGCCCAGAATGCCTTGCATGTCTTTACAACAAAACAACCCAGTAAAACCTAATTTCCCGTAAACATATGAATTTGCATACTTAACATAACAATTTTTAATTTTTAATAATACTCTCCCATCATGACATTTAACAATAAGGAAAAAATGAATTTGAATACCGTCAATGTGAAAACAACTGTTTTATGTAAGCTATATATAGCTACTGTTCTCCTTGCCATTTCAGTTCGTAAGTCCATACTATCCCATGGCAGAGCAAGGATTTCATAATTGGGCAAGGCTGCCCATAGTCATTGTGGCTGCCCAGAGACATTGTGCATACTTGGAAGGCATTGTGAATGAAGTACAACTGCAAATATTAAAGGTGATAGTTACCAAATACAGGTGGGTGGTTTGCTAAATGCTGGAAACTTTTGGAATGTTTTCTTTTTTTTTTAGCTTATGCACCCTCACATTGGAGTCCCAAGTTCAAATACAAAATTTGGTATCGATATGTGACAGTGTTCCTGAGATATGGACGACTTCCTGTTTCGGAGCTTCGCCGGCGATTTCGTTTGGCTGTGACGGGCAAACGCTTTCGAAAATAAAAAATCCTTCTGGTAACTTTTGTGAGGCTTGGTCCAAGGATAATGTATGTCAAGTTTTGTGGCGTTTGGACCAAATTTGTGACCTGTGAAAATTTAGTTTCGCTTTTTGTTCAATCCAATATGGCGGCCGAACGACACGCCCACCTGACGTCATCTTCGCAAGCACACTTCTGTGTGAACGACACGCCCACACTGACGTCTGCTTTGCAAGCACACTTAATAAAAGAGTGAAGATAAAAGTCTTTCATTAACTGAAAACAAAAACATTATCATCCATGTATAAAACCTAGGTTGTGCGTATTTAAAAAAGGCATGCATCTCCTCAAAATATATATTTTATAATATATTATAAAATGATGCCCAACGAGTATAGTGTGTTTATTTTTGTATATGTAAATCACAGGTAACACAACATACCCTACACGGTAACACACAATTCATAATTTATTAAGCGTTTGTTACTTATTAATTAATGGTTTGTTCATCATCAGTAATTTATTGTTCATACAGTACATAATTTATCATCAGTAAAGCATTTGTTCACATAGTTATAAATGGTTTGTTCATAGTAAATAAGCCTATATCTAAAATATGTTTATAAATTATTGTAATACTTAGTAAATGATGCAGTAATATGTTTTTGATGAAGTAATATTTCCATTATTTAACCGTTGTTACATACACATGCACTAATGATTAGTTAGGGTGAGGATACATAATTTATAAACCACTTCTTAATACTATAATTCATGATTAACTCAGGAGTTACAAGTGGTTAGTTTGTGAGTGAGTCTAAAGTGAGGATGTTTTATGCCTTGCAACACATTTACAAATGAGTTATAAAGTTTACATTTTCATTTATTCATTTAGCAGTTAAAGGCACAATCCGTCAGGATTTCGTTTTATTTAATTCACACTCCACACGCCAATCCAGTTGGGGGCAGCATGTAGGAAAACAATGATGTCACAATGATTTGCTAGTGGTAGAAACGACGAAACGCACATTGCCCATGCTCTCCTCCCTCCCCCGTCTCTGTTTTCGCTACTCTCTATCAGAGAATGTCTCTGTGTCTATGGTCGCCGCCTAGAAAAAAAAAACTCCTAAATCCGGAAAATGTCTTCTTCAAGCGGCTCACCCTTACCCGATCACTACATTTAACGTTTTGCTTTTCACACTGGTATTGTTGGTAATGAGACATTTGAGAAATAAATACAAATTTGCTAGCATTTGGCAAGCGAGTCTTAGCAAAGGCTAGGCCTAGCCTGCATGTAGTAGCGATTGTATGGATGGATAAAACTGAAAATAGTAATAAGGTATTTTTATAAGCATTTATTACACGGCTCTTTATAATGCTGTAGAATGCTCCATTCACTCCGATGAGACTTCCCAACGTCCTACGGTCTGATAATTTTTAATACCGGACCGTTGCTAAGTATAACCAGAGAATGTCAAGGAAAGTGAAACTCGGCAGGCCACGGCCAGCTGCATCACTGTCGGAGATATGCCAATGATAATGACCGCCTTACAGAACGTTATTCCTTACACAATCATCCTCTACAACTAACAATAAAACTTTCTAAGAGCACAGTGGCTACATTTCATGTAACATAAAGAATACCTGAATTATGACTAAAATGGTATGTTCATCTTTTCCTTTGCACCTTTAGGCTATGAGTTCATATTTAAAACTATGGGCACAAATGTCAAGAGCCAAAGCTACCACTTGAAATTACATTAGTTTAAACAACTATTTAACAACAAATAGATTCTAAGAAGTCAGGAACAGGAGAGAAAAGCATGATTTTAGTATACCAATCTTGATCAAAGAACACTTTCAGGCACAACCAATGTTTCACCAATCCTGATTCTTGGTATTTATTATAAAACTACAAGACAGGAATAAACTTTACATCTACCAAGTGCAACAACATGAATAGAAATGTATATGAGGCAGGAGGGAAGCAGCTGGGCACATGGATAGTCCTTAGCAGTCTTCAACAGCAAGAAGTTGGGCTAACGAGTCAGGCTTCATGTTGATGAGCCACAGGAAATGAAGAGGTGATCTGATCCTGTGAAAACAGATACAAACACACACATGGGTATATTGTGATAAAGACATGTTTGAAGAGCTTCAAAGGAAAATGGTGATGCTATTTTGCAACAGGCCCGACACAATCTAAGCAACTTATAACGTTACCGGAGATAGAGGATAGTATTCTAACGTATCTGAAAGTTATCCTAATCGTGTAGAGCTAGCATTAGTTGTAATTTTAGTATCTTATGCTGCTGACATCATTCGTTAGCGAGACCACAAGCCAGTGAACATTCACCAATATCAAAATGTATTTATTGCATATTTGGCAAACTGCTTAGCATATGCAGCAAGGACGCTATCGCTAGGTTGGTAACGTTAGCAATGGCGGTCGAACAAAGTCAATTTACCGCGATCTACAGCTGACAAACATTACCTAGTGGCTCGAGAGCTAATTCTACAATATCTCCTTTGCTTAATCAAAATTATGAATTATGTTTAACAGATGTTTACTTACCAGTCAAGAAGATCGTCGCAAGTTCAGAATCGAACTGCATCTCCTTGCTATCCAAGCTGTCTCCATCGGTGGAAAGCACTCCCTAGATTAACGTGTATTTGCTTGCTTCCCATCTGATATTCTTTTCGCCTCAGATCGAGTTTTTTTTAGCTGGAGGCGATGGAGGTCTCTTCGGTCTCTTCCTAGAACTTTTGGCCATTCTCGCAGTACACTTCACTGTAGAACTTGAACTCCGTGGGGGAGGGGAGGAGCAGGAGGGGGTGGGAGCAGAGCGTGCGTGATTCCGTTGTCTCTTTCTCGACTGCTCTGAGCTGCACTGAAGACAGTTTGGCCGGTATGTTACTCCCTGTCGCCACCTCAGACATAAACTGGTATTGCAAGACTGGACGACCCGGGGCTAGTCGGTTAGCACGCTAATTCTGGAGGAGATCTCTGCAATGCTATGCATATTCTTTGATTAGAAAATGTCAGTAGTGTTATTTCTTCACATTCTATTGATATGTATAGTTGATTTTTGAATGCATTACACTTCAAAAGTTCACAAAAAAGACACATTGTGCCTTTAATGCAAGGACAAGGCTTGGCTTAGCCTAGAAATCTAGACATGCCCCTAGTGGCAGCAAATGGGCTAGTCTAGCAACTCTCCGTTGGCTTGTGAGCTCCAGAAATCGAAACTTAATCAGGCCAATGAAATCGTGTATAGAGTTGTTAGGTGGCCTTAACATAATGATTGATGGCAGAGTTGCAACGGTTTGGCTTGAATTCCCTGCTACTTGAAAACAAATAAGATGGATGTTGCTGCTGGCGAACAGTGTGACACGAGTTAAGCTTTTATTAAGGGGCCACATCATACACTGAGGGGCCAAGAACCGGTCAACATCCATACACAGAAAATCCCTTGTTCAGTAAGGCAGAGGTATGTAGTCTACGTGATATGCAGGACTATACGCAGTATACCCAAAGTCCTTTTAGGCAAGTCCCTCCACTCAACGGCCATATTGCAACGCTTTTTGGGCACTCATCGGGCATCCTATTCTGCAGAAATGTGCGTGTGCAAGGCTTCACGACACCAATCTTGCTCCAGCGGCAAGTTCACAACACACCATATGATTGTCTCAATGTATTCACATCACACCACATGATTGGCTCAATGTATTCACATGTCGACGTTTTGCCGAGGAAGGGGTGGGATATGTGTAGACAACGGCAATATTGGCGTTACAAACTAGCCCCTATGCATTTCTATGGAGGAGTGTTGTGTCTCCTCATTAGAAGTCTCTGGTATACCCACTTAAAAAGCATCACCATCTCAGTATACCCACTTAAAACAGACATGGATAGGTATTAATATTTGGGGTTGATCACAGTATACCCACTACAGCTAACTAGACTACACCACAGCAGTAAGGTGCATACATTTCACCAGTGTTACCTTGTTCAAATACTTGAATGCTAAATGCTAAAAAACAAAAAAGCCAATACAATTCTTAACAATTTTCCCATTTATTTATAATGTGCATTTTAAAACACAATATAAATCTAAAATATAACAGACACTTCAGTGGAAATACATTGATATTTTAAACAGAAATCATACATCATCATACACACATTTTTCGTTCAATTAAACAAGTTTTACTTTAACTCTTTCCCCTTTTGTTGAAAAGAGAAACCACTTTCACTGCCAGTTTGTGTACATTAAAACAAACACACACACATGCACAGTACACACACACACACAGCATGTGAGCAACAACTACATCATATTTACACAATTTTTTCAACAACTATTTTTACAATGGTCTGATTTGGAATGGTCTTTGAAGCCACCGTCTTGCTTCTAGTTAGAAAAGCCTGATTCTGCTTTGAAGACTGACGATGGGTCATTTGAAAGCGAAAAAACTACGGAAGGGGTAGCAAAACACTAAAGATGGAATATTCTTACCATTTGAAGTCTTTGTATCAGAAGTAATTGAGTGGCCTCTTCCTATTTCCGTGCTGCATCTTGCGGAATACCAGTTTAGGAGAGGTTGCACAGAACCATCTGCTCTAGAATGGGAAATGACTGGAGAGAAGAAAATGAAACAAGTTTGAGTAACTTAATTGTTATTAACTTTCATAACCCACTGTCAACCTGGCGTTTCTAAAATGAATGACAAAATATGCTCACTATAGTGGCAATAGGAAATAGCATCATACCATTAGGAGCAGCTATGCTTGTCGACTGGTGGTTCTGAAGACTGTGGGTTGAAGTCACCAGCTCCTGCGCCATCCCAGTCTGTAGGTGAAACACAAACATGTTTCACAAAATCCATGCTTGTATTCAGCATGTCGTCTGGCAACTGTAAAACCAGTTATTATTATTTTTTAAATCATATAAAGCTTGAGTGAATAGAGTAGAAAATGTAACCAATTTATCTGAATGAAACTCTCCTTGTCCTAACACTTTGAGACAGAATTCATGCGAAGCCCATGAATCAAACACTCAGAATAGTAGTTAATAACTTTGCAATGATGGCTCACATTAACTACAAAAACGTAGCGTTAGCTATTATGCATGTATTCTCATGTTCATGTTAGCAGCTGCCAAACTTTTTCCTCAAGCAAAAAAAATTGTTATTTACATTTGGTAAGGCGCACTAGCGCATGTAATATTCTTAATTTCAGACCCCAAACAAACAGGATGTCAATTTCTCTGCTTTTCATATAACACCATTTCAAACACTTCATACATTACCTTTCCATACATAAAATCTATCAGCATGCTAACAATGAATAACAATCAAACCTAATGAGCCAATGAGATTTCAGATGGGGCCCGGGCCCCTGTGGCCCCGCCCCTAGAACCGCCCCATGCGTGTAGCTCGTGCTATAACTGCGAGTGGTGCCCGACGTCTTAGGCTCTGGCCATTTGTATTCCTCCCTCTTCCAGAGGACCTAGCTTCTACGTGGATACTGACGAGATCCCCGGGAGGTTTCCGGTAGCCTATACACTGCTCTGTGGACCAGGACCCCTCACTAAGTTAAGTGACTCTTCTATAGCCTACTCCGGCTAACTGGCTCCGAAGCACTCTCTCGCTCTCCCTGCTGATCCCTCCCCTCGATCGTAGACCTACTGCCTAGGCTAACGACTGGACTGTCCTTGTTTAAATCCTCCCGCTGTTATTCTAGCCCAATAGCGTCATAGTGTGTTGTGTGAACTTGCTGTGCCTTATAGCTTTAATAGTGTGCTGTGTAAACATGTGGTGAGCCCTATAGCTCCAATAGTGTGCTGTGTAAACCTGTGGTGAGCCCTATAGCCTTAATAGTGTGCTGTGTAAACATCTGGTGGGCCCTATAACTTTAATAGTGTGCTGTGTAAACGTGTGACGAGCCTATAGCTTGAATAGTGTGCTGTGTAAATTTATTGTGGGTTAGGATAAGACAAAGAATATATTCTCTGTCAGAATGTTTGCTACTGCATAACTCGTACTGGGCTAACTGCCCCTTAATAGGCTTACTGTGAACTTGGGTTGTGACAAGTGGGGGTGTACTGTAAAAGGGCTGAATCGCTGTGTCCCTCCATTCCTGTCGCACAGAAACCAACTCCAGTCGGAGCCTTGGAGGTGGCTCTACCTCAAGCGCAGACGGGTGCAGCTTGGACTGGGCATTGGACTGTGCATTGGACTACTGTTTTAATATATTTTTTCTATTGCATTGCCCTTTTAACTCATGTATTAATAAATCATATATTTTTATACTGTATCTACGTATCCCCGGTTCATTGAAGGGCAAAGTGTACTCCCCTGGGTTCTGGTGGGGGGGAAGAAACATTTATTAGTGACCCCAGGTGGTGACAATTGTGCCTCTCTCCCACTCCATGCAAATTTGTGGAGAGGAGAATACCTACGTCACAGGGAAATCTGCTTCACATCCTGCACTCAAGAGCATATAAACAGAGTCCTGTATCAGCTCTGATCAATTAAAAGAAGCAAAAGGAGACTCTACAATGCAGTTATTTAGACTTCTGGTAAGAGCATCATTACTTCTATGGTTCTCTGGTAATTTGATTCCAAGACACGGCCTTGGAATGTCTAAGCCAAATGGTTTATGTGGAATGTATTGGCAAGTTATGTTTATATCTTGAATGGCTTGACCAAATAGTTGTTGAATTAACCACATTTTTAATGTGTTCATCAGGTTCTTTCTTGCATGAATCACATTTTAGTTAGTAAACTATGGATTTAGTGTAATTGAGTTATATTATTTTTTTCCATACATCAGTAAATATTTATGACTTACCCATTGCTGTATTTGTCTATTTGTCCAGATATCCATTCTTTTTGTGGGCGGATGTGTCTCTTGTCCACTGCCAAAACATGTGACATGGCCCTGTTCTAGCTGTGAAAAAAAACTGTTCAAAAAGTGACATTCACGATTTTGAGAAAACTATAACCAAACATTTCAAGACTAATAGACATTATATGAGCAATTCTATAGCTACCTGGAATTACATGTGAGTACAGTTCTGCCTTATCTGGTTTTGTCAATGTGCTGATTATATATTAGTACTGATTACTGTATTCTGTGTTACAAATTCACATGCATCCTTAGGCATAACATTTAACATGACTATACCACTGGTTTCTTGCAGGACAGAGGACAGTAAAGACGATAGGATTCCTAGAACAATCACACATGCTAACTGCCACTCCAAATGCAGTGACAAACTTTCTGGAAAACCAGTGCCAATTCAACACCAAGTAGATGTTTACTACAAAGAGCATTGTGAAAACAGAACCATTTACAAACTTGTACAAAAAACAAAAATGATCAATCTGGGTTGCACTTGTGTTGTGAGATAAGTGTATAAACTGTCCTATTTTAAATGATATTTACTGAACCCTTTTTTCTGTGAGGATCATCATGTTGATCATGATCAAGATCATATTGGTCGAGGTGAAGAACATACATGTACTGTTTTTGTAAAACACATCAGTTGTGCCCTGCTGTTCATTTGGGCTGAAGTACTCTGAATATATGAAACACAATGAAAGGAAAATAAAATAAAAATTAACAAAAATGTCAATTTATTTATTTGTTTAACTTTTTATTACAACTCTATCCATACACTGATGTTGGCTTAAACCAGTGCCAATTAAACCAGTGCCAATTCAACATCAAGTTGACGCTTACCGCATAAAATATTGTGAAAACAATCCTACGAACTTGTACAAAATACAACAATGATTAATTTGGGTTGCACTTGTGTTGAGATAAGTGTATAAGCTGTCCTGTTAAGAGCAGCATGTTTCAATGAATTTTACTGTAGTCAGCACTCCTATATGGCTCAAGGCCATAAAAATTAACCACATCACTGAATGTTTTCATAGGCTGCTAATTCATGTTAATTTGTTTTTGATTGTGTCTTTTGTCTGATTTGTGTTCTACTGGAGCAGCTGCTGTCCAGCTCAGTGGTGCTGAACTAGTCCACCAGGCAAAGACTAGTCTGGGGAGGAGGGAGTGGTTGAAGAGAATTTTGAGTTTTTTTAACAAAATGTTTTGGATGGCTGTACCTCAAAGTATTCACATAATAAGGGATTCCTTCTTAGATGCATTGTCACTCTGTGGTCAGATCGTCCCAATGGAATCCTTTCCAATGACGTTGCACATGAAATCTGTGTTATCTAGTTTGTGTGTGTGTGTGTGTGTGTGTTTGTTTGTCTGTCAAAATTCATCGCTATTAAACTCCTCCAATTAACATAATTTCGCTCAGAAACAAAAGTTTTACCTCATTATCATCCTTGGTTGTGCGTACACTGAACCATCTCTTGAAGTGAGAGAGAATGATTGCTGAAGTGTGTTGGTAATTGTACACTAGTTCACCCATTGGATTGATTAGACTGATGGCAGAGAATAGCAAGTTTGGCTTGGTAGCTGGACATTGTCCTGGGATGCCAATAACGGAGATCACATGCGAGTGATGTCCACTAGTCCCCCTAGAAAATGAGGGGTAATTTAGAGCTTAGAGCTAATAGTGAAATGGAAGAGCAGGGGAGGAGGTGGGAGTCTTTGCAACTCCAGCATGACATAATGGGCGATAAGGAGGGTTTTTTTTTCCATATGAACAGAAGTGGGGTGAGTGATGGCTGTCAATCAACTCAACAATATTTGTTTATTGAAGAAATCTATTTTCATCCTTGGGTCAGAAAACTGAAAAGCAGCGCACGTATAACATATGTTTTTGTTTTCAGTTAATGAAAGACTTCTACCTTCAATGTTGTATTACAATATATTTAAGGCTGTCAATCGATTAAAAAATATAATCGAAATAATCACATACTTTGTGTTTAATTAATCTAAATTAATCTCATATATCATTTTTGCTGTGAAAGTATCTTAAATATTTAAATTCAAATGAATCATTGAATAATCAGCATTAGTGACATTAAAGTTCAAAAACACTTTTATTATTATTTTCACTGTTCAAATAATGGCCATAATAATATATGATATGACCTAATATGCAGAGGAAATAAATTCAAAAGTGCTTCGGAAAGAAGTTTTTTTTTCACATATACAAGGCATTTCAGGCCCCAGAAAAAACTTAAGTGACACAATGAAAATAAATTAACACTCCCCTCAATGTCAACACTGCAAGTTCTTTACTGCAGACATTGCAGAGGACTTTATTTTTATCAACACCATGAACCCGTTTTATTTTTTAAAGTAAAAGTTCCAATCAATGATCTAGGCAGCACATTTTCTTCTCTCTCCTTCATTTAACAGTCTAATGGTTACTGACTAGAACGGCTCAGGGTCAAAGGTCTTACAGAATCGATTAATCTGCACTATTTTTTTTAATCAGTAATTTTTTCTCAAATTAATTAATTGAAATTAATCAGTTATTTTGACAGCCCTAATTCTATTACATTTATTTCATAAAACAATACACATTTTGTGTGTGTGTGTGTGTGTGGACAAATGGCATTGTGTGCCCCAGTTGGTGGTTGTCTGTTATTTACATACACAAACAAACAGACAAGCAAACAATGGCTAGACATTATTGCCTAAACCACCCCTTTCTATTTAAGATTTATTTAGATCTGAGAGCCATAACAATGATGAGTAAGAGTTTCATGTAATTCTTTGCCAAAATGTTGGATCAAAAACGTATTGTCAATATGATCCAGTAATTCTGACATCACTCCAGGTATTTGCATAATGAAGGATTCCCTCTCAAGCCTAGTCACTGTGGTCTGGTTATCCCAATGGAATCCCCTCAGTGTGTATGTGTGTGTGTGTGTGTGTGTCTGTGTGTACTCCCATATACTATCTGTAATTTGCTTAATGGAGCATCCGCTGTTCAAATCTACATCAAACTGAGACTGATAAGGTATTGTTATGGTCACATGCTTTTGGTATTTTGTTTGTTTAGAAATACAGACGAATTAGTCCATTTTTACAAGATGTCGCCACTGTGTAAATCAACTTCCTCTGGAACAGCACAGTCCACAGGAAAGACAGAAACAAGAATATGTTTTACACTGTCAATTAAAGTATTGTTAATATTAACGAGGCTGTACACCTGGACACTGTGAAATGGGGTTATTATGTATCAGTGCACAGGCTCGGACTGGTAATCTGTACAACCGGGCAAATGCCCGGTGGGCCGGTCCACATGTGGGCCGGTGAGCTCCGGGATTTAAAAAAAAAAAAAAAGTTATTTAGCCTATCTGCGGCCTGTCATGTAGGCCTAGGCCTATAAATGCAGTTGCATCCATTTGGCTTTGGGGGTGACAGGTCAATCATTTTGGCCTCTTCATGACAGGTCCAGTGTGTGTCACGATCGCGCCCCCCTGCCCCACCCCTCAAATGAATTTGTCCAAGCAGTCGCTAGTTCGAGTGCATGGTAGCCTAGGCTGTATAAGTGCCCTCCACTGGCTGGTGTTCACATTAGCGCAGTTTAACCGTAAACAGCAATCAGAGGTCTAGTTGTATTCCATAAATATATTGTTTTTATAGACGTTAGTTGCACGCGCTACCAAGATCTTCCATTTACTGTACCATGTAGGCTAGGCCTACTGCAGTGTGGTTCTGTCAACATAATAAAAACTAAGGGTAGCCTACAATTTTCGCACAACTTGGTGGAAAAGTGTAGCACAGGTTAAAGAAAACCCATTCATTTTTGGAGCTGATCCTACTCAAAAGGAACTTCAAAGTATTTCCCACATTAGGCCTAGCCTTTTAGCTCACAACGACAGTGAAAGTGAAACTTGGAAAGTGGTCTCTCCACTGAGTGTTACATTAGATGCACAATCAATTGTGAGTCGATGCAGGTAAAAAGTAGGCTATCAACTTAGGTTAGTAACGAAGGTAGCCTAATTTTGCAAAATGTGATGACGGCACACAAACTAGGGCAAAAATGTTTAGTAGCCTATAGCCTACACTTGTGGTGATAGCGTACAGTTAATGTGAATTGCGGACAATAACCAAAGTAAAGGAGAAGATCTGCACCAAATAAAGGCTGTGTTTGTGTTTCTACAACATGTTGGCACAAAACGTAATTTCTGTCAACTATCGGCTCCCACACACAGCTGCGTTCCGTCAACGCATTCCAGTGGGTGTTCCCGACGGTAGCTATGCAAATGACTTGAAGTAAAACCGTAATGTGATTGGTTGGTGCCGTCCGTAGATTGGCTTGATTGGCCGGTGCCGTCTGTCGGTGCAGCAACAGCTGAACTCCTCAACGCGAGCAGCGGGAGAAACGCGACGCGACGGACCCACAATTCAGTTCGGCAACAGATCACGTGAGCCCATTTAAAGTGAATGGGATGCATCTCCAGCAACGCGATGCACGCAGCTGTGTGTGGGAGCCGTATGACGATGTCCATGTTCAGTAGCCTATTGTGGTGTAGTCGAGGGGTATCCGCGGGAATGACGTTGGGGGGTGTGCCGCTTGTAGTGACCTAGGGGGAATCCGATTGATTGCAGCGCACCTGGATATAGCCCCGTTAGGTAAGCAGGTGGGAGAGCAGATGATTGTGTGTGGTTGCACAAGCCCCTTGCCATCTTCGTCCAGCGGAATGTTTGCGAAGTTTTGAGTGTTGGTTGCGGGCCAAGCTTATGCAGAGAGCTGTGGTGGTTATCGCGAGCGGCATAGCGTGAGAAGCTGGGCATCGTGTACGCCACTGTTTATGTCTCCCATTTTATAGTCCATATTAAAGCTGCGTTGTGCGCATCATATCAGGGTACGGGGTGGGGTATATTATTGTGAGGCCCGTCGGGCACTAGAGGGAATCTATGTTGTATTGGGTGGGTATTGCTACTAATGCTCAGTAGCCTGTTTGTGCCAACGTAGGTCTACTTGTGGTAATTGTTTGGGGCCTTGTATTTGCCATTTGTGAAATAACTTGCATTTCTGTGCTGATTTGGTTTGTTTGTGTGTTTTCTGCTCACTAAGCCACAATGTCGACACCTGATGCCCAGGCAGAGCTGCAGGCCCTAAAAGAGTGGGTGCAAGCCGATAAGAGTACCATCAGTGAATTGAAGGAGTTGAATGAGTCTTTGCAGGAAAGGCCAGGGACAGCAGCAGGCCTGCGAGTCGAGCGAGTGGGGTAAGTGAAGCTCCAACCGGTATTCAGAGAGAGTGTGTAATGTACCTTTCAAGAGAGAAAAAAAGTAAATTATTTACTGGTGGCTCGACAACAGTTTTTTATGAATGGTTAGATGAGCTTAATTCTACTCTCAGCTATCGCCCCTATACAGGGGCAGACAAGGCCGCTTATATTTATGAGTATTTGGGAGGGGAGGCAAAACAAGAGGTTCGATATCGTCCCGAAGGAGATCGCAAGGACCCAGACCGCAATTTTGAAAGAAATGTATGGACGGCCACAGTCACTTACTAGGTTGCAGAGGCAATTTTTCGACCGTCGGCAGAGAAAGAGTGAATCCGTAAGGGAATTTTCTCACGCGTTGATGGCCATTATGGAGGAAATTAACCAGTGCCCTGTTAACTCCGCTTGGTGCAGTGATTTTGCATTAAGAGATCAGTTTGCTGAAAATGTTTTTGACGTTAGTCTGCGTAGAGAGCTTAAGAGGTTAATTCGGCAGGACCCTATGGTTTCATTCTTTTCTCTTCGTAAGGAAGCACTGCTTTGGACAGAAGATGGCGACATTGGTGGTGAGCGGGGCAGAAGGCTTGTTAATTCATGTGGGGTGGATGTAGAGCCATTAATGGAGACATGTGGGGTGGATGTAGAGCCAATGGAGACATGTGGGGTGGATGTAGAGCCATTAATGGAGACAAACGCGGTTGCTGCTGTTCGCACCCCGTCCTCATATCCGGGTTTGGGCGAAATCCTAGAAATATTGAGGAAACAACAGGCACAATTAGATGATGTGACCCAAAAGTTGGCTAATATGCAAATGACTAATAATCGGTCAGGTTTGAGTCGTCGACAGCAGCAGCCTAGATTTGATCCTTCTGGTAGGCCCATATGCTTTAAGTGTCAAGGGGTGGGCCATATTGCAAGAAATTGTCCACCTCGAGGTAGCCAAGGTGGGGAACCCAGACATTTTACGTCTGAGCCAATGGCGAGGGTGGCTCACGTGACTGAGCAACAGGGAAACTCCCGTGGCGCAGGGCTGAGTCACAGGAGGGCCAGAATTAGGCTCAGTCAATGACCATTTAGAAGCATACCGATGTTTAGTAGGCCAGAGCCCAGTGGTTGAGGTGAAAATGGGGGCGACTTTAAATTGCCTGCTGGATACAGGGTCAATGGTCACTACCATCACTGAAACGTTTTTTAAGCAGAATTTTGAGTGTTTTGGGCCACAAAAGCTGAAGAGTTGTAATTGGCTCGCATTACGGGCTGCCAACGGTCTGGCTATTCCATGTCTTGGCTACATCGAGGTTGACATTGAGGTACTGGGTAGAGTTATCCCAACACGGGGTGTATTGGTGGTGAGGGACCCTACAGACCCTGCAGCTATCACACGGAAACAGCAGGTGCCGGGGCTCCTCGGTATGAATGTTATCAGTTGTTGTCTTCATATGATGATCTTGCACAGGGCCTTGGCCCTTCTACACAGGGAGTCTCGGGGTGGAAAGCAGTTTTCCAAGCCCTTCAGCAAGAGCAATATGTAGAGAAAGAACAGGAATGTTTGGTAAAATCTACGGTCCCCTTCAAAGTTCCTGCTGGGTCTCTTTGTTTTGTGCCAGCCACCAGGGCTGGGGGTACATTTGAAATAGATATGCCATTGCTAGTTGAAGCATTGGGGGATGATATGGGGATGATATGGGTTGCTTACCAGGGGGGCTATTTGTTCCAGGTGCTTTAGTGTTTTGCAGCAACGGTCAAGTTGCGGTGCCTGTAGTCAATGTAGGTACTTCTCCCGTATATATAGATCCCCACACATGTCTGGCTTCACTGCAGCCCATAGAAGTAGTGGGTGGGAGAACAGCCGAGGTAGTTTTTGACAGGGTAGGCCCAGAGGAAGTACAAGTCAGTATACTGGAACAGGATGTCCCCCTAGCCGCGGATGATGTACTTCCCCCTGAAATCGCCCAGTTATATTTTCCCGAACTGAATGATGAGCAGGCTAGCGAAGTCAAGCGCCTTCTTTGCAAGTATGCCCATGTGTTCACTACATCTGATAATGACTTGGGGTGCACAAAAATTATCCAACATGAGATCCCGTTAGGGGATGAGGCGCCTGTGCGTCAAAGGTACCGGCGAATTCCCTCGTCCCAGTATGAAGAGGTAAAGTCACACATTAAGCAGCTTCTTGAGCAGGGAGTGGTCAGAGAGAGTTTTATCCCATATGCCTCTCCCTTGGTGATCGTCAGGAAGAAGGATGGTGCCTTGAGGATGTGTGTGGACTATAGACAGCTAAATGCGAAGACCCGGAAGGATTCTTTCCCTCTCCCATGAATAGAAGAGTCCCTAGACTCACTGAGTGGAGCTTGTTGGTTCTCAACATTGGATTTGGCTTGTGGCTACAATCAGGACGAGGTTGCAGAGAAGGACCGCCACAAGACTGCATTCTGTACACCTTTTGGCCTATATGAATTTAAACCGTATGGCCTTTGGCCTTTGTATCGCCCCTGGGACTTTTCAAAGATTAATGGAGCGCATCTTGGGGGATCAGAAACACCAGTCTCTGTTGCTGTACTTAGATGATGTGGTGGTCTTTTCTACCACCTTTGAACAACACCTCGCTCGCCTCAATCTGGTTCTATCACGGTTTGAACATCATAACCTCAAAGTCAAGCTCAGTAAGTACTCTTTTTTCAAGTCCCAGGTGTCATTTTTGGGGCATGTGATCTCCGCAGAAGGTGTAACCTCGGACCCGGAGAAGATCCGTGCAGTGGCTGACTGTCGCCCGCCTCAGGATATTCAAGAGCTGAAGTCCTTCCTTGGGTTTGCCAGCTTCTATCGGCGCTTTGTGAAAAACTTCGCCAGTATTGCAGCCCCTCTCCATGCTCTGTCTGCCCTGGGAAATGCGAAGGGTGGCACCAAGCTGTCCTCAGCATCTTTTAAGCAGCACTGGGATTCAGAGTGTGGTCACGTATTCCGGGCGCTAAAGGAGAAGCTGACGTCTGCCCCGGTATTAGGATATAGAGATTGACGCCAGCTATCAGGGATTGGGGGCTGTCCTGTCCCAGGAAGTGGAGGGGAAGAGGAGACCGGTGGCCTATGCCAGCAGGCGCCTTAGGCCCTCGGAACGTAACATGGACAATTACAGTGCCATGAAGCTGGAGCTGCTTGGCCTGAAGTGGGCGGTAACGGACAAATTCAGAGAATACCTCCTGGAAAACAAGTTTAAGGTTCTCACAGACAACAACCCCCTCAGCCACCTCCAGACGGCCAAGCTGGGGGCCACAGAGCAGCGCTGGGTGGCAGAGTTGGCCCGGTTTGACTATCAGATCATTTATCGGCCCGGTCGTTTGAATGCAGGGGCAGATGCACTTTCAAGACAGTAGACTGTCAGGCAACCCATTGAGGGCCTAGGGAACAACCTGTATGATGGCAGTCCCCAGGCCCATGTGGCGGTGGTCACAGCTGAGCAGGCCTCTTCTTCAAGTTTCCCGGTGTATGAGAAGGAGTCCCTGGCCATTCTGCAAAAGACTGATGCAGTGATCTCTGCTTTTCGACGATATTGGACAAGGGAACACAAGCCCAGTCGAGAGGAGAGGACACAGGAGTGTCCTAAGACGATCGAGTTGCTGAGGCAGTGGGACAAGGTGGTTGAGGACATGGGGGTCTTGTATAGAGAGAGCTGGGACCGGAAGGAGGGTCGAGTGCGGCAGCTCATTCTACCACAGGCGCTACAACAAGAGGTTTTGCAACAGATGCATGATGGTCATGGGCACCAGGGCGTTGAGAGGACCTTTAAGTTGGTGCGCAGCCGATCCTACTGGCCAGGTATCTATAAGGATGTGGAGTGGTATTGCAACTCTTGTGAGCGATGCATCGTTTCTAAGGCACAGCAACCAGAGTCGTGACAACAATGGGCAGTCTGCTGGCCGTGAGGCCGCTGGAGGTAGTTGCAATGGATTTTACAGTATTGGAACCCTCATCTGATGGGCGAGAGAATGTGTTAATTTTTACAGATGTTTTCTCAAAATTCACTGTTGCAGTGCCCACACGGGACCGGAGGGCTTTGACTGTAGCCAGGTGCCTGGTCAAGCACTGGATCCAGCCCTATGGGGTGCCAGTTAATAAGCCTATCGTGAAGATTTGTATTGCCATTTAAGGCACGAGCGCATCTGTGAGGCCAAGCCTCACCAAGTAAGTAAGTAAGTAAGTAAGTCAATTTAATTTAAAGAGCACATTTAAAACAGTTTCCACTGACCAAAGTGCTGCACAGAGGATATGGCTAAAAAATAAAAAAATAAAAGCAAATCAGAACAAGCAAAATATAAAAGGCAAGCACAGAGAGAAGCAAGACAAATACAGAAATACAATAGACAAATAGACAGCCCTAAACAAATAAATAGCAACAGTACAGAAGACACTTGAATATGAAGAAGAGAGGAGAGAGATGGACAGCTAGGAAGCAGGGAAGGCCAAGGAGTAAAGGTGGGTCTTTAGTCTTGATTTAAAAGTGGTGATGGAGGGAGACAGTCTAACATCTGGGGGCAGACAATTCCACAGACGTGGGGCTGCTACCGCAAAAGCTCTATCGCCTCTTTGCTTGAGGCGGGTGCGGGCCACAGAGAGAAGACCCTTGTCGGCAGATCTAAGGGACCTGGATGCTGAGAGGGGATGGAGGAGGTCTGAAATATATGAGGGAGCCAACCTATGTAATGCCTTATAAACAATCAGAAGGACTTTGAAGTGGACCCTAAAGCTAATGGGGAGCCAGTGTAAGGAGGCCAGAACAGGGGTGATGTGTTGGTATTTCTTGGTGCCAGTAAGCATCCTAGCAGCTGCATTTTGTACCAATTGCAGACGAGAAAGTTGGGACTGGGGGAGACCAAGATAAAGAGAGTTGCAATAATCTAACCGGGATGTAACAAATGCATGAATTACTGTTTCTAAGTCCATGGAAGACAGAGAGGGTTTGAGATGGGAAATAATTCTCAGCTGATGGAAGCTACTCTTGATAACAGAACTAATCTGCCTTTTAAAACAGAGCTCTGAATCAAGGATGACACCTAGATTTTTGGCATGTGGCTTGACAAAAGAGGTAAAGAAGAAGCCCGTTTGTTTACAACTAACATTACATTTAATTAAACTGCTTATAGGCTATGCCGAAATAGTTTACACATTTTGAATATCAGTGTCGGGTGAATTAGGAAATGCCTTATGGCTGAAGGCTGCTTGGGATCCCCCCTGTCAAGCAATAACCATACGAAAAAGTTAAAACAGATGACATGATGCGTCACTGACATAATGCGAAATAATATAGCCTAGATATTCCAATATATTCGAATACATGTGTTTATTTTAGAGGGGATATTCGAACGTCATTTTTGAGCAATTTTGACAGCCCTAGTCCACTGTAGGCTACGCCAATCGTCTGTTAACACCTTCCACCTAACCCCGGTGAGTGGGGGTCGCTATAATGCGTGTGAAATAGCACCATTGAGTAGCCTATGCGAAATAGCCTTAAAATCGTTCCGGTGTTGTGTGCCTTCTGGTTTCTCCACCTACTGGTTTCCTCGCGCATCGCTGCAGCAGCAGTGTCAGACATTCACAAACAAGTTGTTTTAGGCAGTTTGAAGTCGCCATATACGCCATGAGCGCTCGGCTACATTACAGCCACTCGGACAAAAGACATGTAAAAAATATATGTTTTGAAAACTAGCATTAAACTGGATTCGATCCCGCAAAAGCAACACACGCGTGACTCTCTCCATCCTGATTCCCTACTCTTTGAGCCAACTAATATGTTACGCGAATCAATTAACTATTGTAGGCTACCATTAATTAATAACGTAGGCAACACCCAGGTAACATGTTGTCCAGGCTATCTGAAACAAGGGGTTGCCTCTCATCTACAACAACTGGTTACCTTGGGCTGCTACAGTCGTCAGTGCACTGTGCACAGTAGGCCTATGCTACTCTTTGTGGTTGATCAACTAAAAATAAAAGATGTATTTGGTGATGACGTTATTGTAGGCCTAGTAGACCTAAATTCTGAGAAATTAAATGGTACGAGAAACGATCTACATAGCGCACCAGACCGCGATGTCTTCAAGGGTTGAATGAAGGGAGTTTGCAAAAATTAGTGTATTTTTCAAGTCAATAAACATTTTTAATTTTCAAATGTCTATGTTTTAAAAACCAAAGGCCTGGTAGTCGCTCAGACAAGGAGTTATAAGATAAAGGCAATACCTACCATTTGTGTCACCTAATGCAGTTCAGTGAATTAGCAAGATACCATCAGAAGCCAACAATCATAAAGCAGCTGTGTGCGCGCACTCTCTCCCCTGCGCATGAAGCTGTCTGTGTGTTATAGGCTTAGATTTGCGTGAGTTCTTTCTATCTGCTTTACTTTTGTGAGTTGCGACCACCAGGCTATGTTATAGACGTTCTATGAGGTACCAGTGTTTAGCTGTGTCACAAAACAATAAGCTTTGTCAGACTACTTTTAAAATGATATTCAGAGCTATATACATTTTAAACATTCGGGGCTGAAGACCCGACAAAGCCTTGCGTTAATTCTTCAGGTGGGAAGTGTCAGGAATTTTCATCCGAGAGACGCTCTCATTGGTGGTTAGTATATGAAGTAGGGAATTGACAGCAACATATCCAATCACATTATGAGAGATGCTGAATTTAACATAAACTGCGATGTTTGATTTTAAATTAATATAAATTTAGCCGGGACTGTAAGCTGGCACACGTGAGTGCTCGATGTTTTCAGTGGGTGCCCGAGAGACGGAGCACCCACGGTATCGGCGCCTATGACAAGCGTATCTCACGGTTGCATCCATTACAAACAAACATGCAATGTGAACCTGTCTGATCATCGTTGCACTCGGAGAAAACCAGAATGTTTAATTTGTCCTACATTTCTTCTACGGCTGCAAACGGGATTCACTCGCCGTTAACCATCCCTTCATAGTAGAGGCCCTAGAACGCATCAGTTTAATACATCACACACACACACACACTAGTGTTAATTTCGTCAGACGAGACGAGAGGAAATATGTTCGTCAACGACCTTTTTTTTCATGACTAAGACGAGACGATGACGAGACGGCAGTAATGTCCTGAAACACTGACTAAGACTATCTTAAGATGCATTATTGTTGACGAAAAAAGACGAGACTAAAATGTTTTGTATGAAATAAAAACTAAGATAAAATCTCTCTTCATTTTCGCCTACAAAATGAGAAGACAGAATATCTAGCTGTTACGTTTTCAAAATATTCCGAATGAGTTCATCCGCAACAGCTTTCCTGTAGGCTAGTCTACGTGCTGTTGCTGCAACCCTGTGGCTGCAACACGAAACTACATGGAACAAGAACACTGGAGATTTCTGCCAGAGTTAGCAAGATAACTACCTAAGCTTTATGCCACAATGCTACATACCCAGAAGTTGAAGCTTCTCTCATACAAATTAACTTCCCCCAGAATGTCCATACGAAAATGTTCATCATGTAATGTCAACTATTTAACTAGTTAGACTGATGATGCAAAGTTTGCTAGCAAGTAAGCTAATATGGAAAGTTCGCTAGCAAGTTAGCTATGGCTAAGATGGAGAGTCTGTTTGGGGAATGTGTTGTGTTTAAGATATCGCCATCTAGCGAGTGGAGTAAAACATTAATACTTTGGCCTACGACAGTGTTTCTCAAACTTTTTCAGTTCCAGGACCACTTAACTAACCCTAAAAAAGATTAGACCTACTTCAACAGTAGCCTATAATTAGTCTACACAATAGGCTTACTCACTGAACCACCTTGATTATTGTCTTTGCACTTTGCTTATTGTGTGGATTCATACTGTATGATTTAAACTGGCATATCTTACATAGACAGTGTTGCAGAACTGTTTTTACATACAAGTTGGTTCAATATTGCAAACAACTCATCTATATTATATTTTACCATGTCTGCTCACGGACCACTTGGGATAGCTTGCGGACCACCAGTGATCCCTGGACCACACTTTGAGAAACACTGGTCTACGAATATGACAGTGGTCCAGTCAAATCTTTTACTGTCTATGGTCAAATCCCAGCCGAGCTATAACTGTAGCTTGACTTACCTGTGCATGTAAACATACTGACTGACAAAAAATCAGAATGAGTAATTATAACAGACGAGTAGCCCTGTGGACACACAATATTGTTGGAAAATTGAGATGTGTGAAACACATGTGTTGACTAAAACTGACTAAGACTAAGATACCTTTAGTTTTCTTTTGACTAAAACTAGACTAAAATGACAAGACTTTTAGTCGACTAAAACTTGATTAACAAAAATGATATTTGAATGACTAAATATGACAAAGACTAAAAAGGACATTTCGTCACAAGACTAAGACTTAGACTAAATTAAAAATAGGTGACAAAATTAACACTAACACACACACTCAAATACACACACACACACACACACACACACACTCAAATACACACACACACACACACACACACACACACACACACACACACTCAAATACACACACACACACACAAATACACGCACACACAGATACACACACACACACACACTACATTGTTGTCTATTCAATGTGTTGAATGTATTGGAAAGAGAAACATTGTCTGATCTTAGTCTAGACCTCTGTTTGTTTATGCAAAGTACACTCTGGCACCCACACAGACACAAACGAAGCCATGAAGCTCACCGAAAGGGCCCACACACACACCTACACACACAAGGGTGGTTCCATGCATGGGGACAACCACTCAAGGTGATTCCAATGGGACTAGTGGTTTGTTTTGTTTACAATAACCTAGAGACAGGAACAGAATATGTAAAGAGTACCATTAATGAATTGGCCAAAAGGCATACAGCTTTGTGCTCATATGCACAACAGCTAGTGTAGGCCTGGGTCTCCTGTAATACCATGGTGTACCACATGTGGCGCTGCAGTAAAACGATGCAAGACAATGGAAGAGTGCTGTGTGGCTGTGTTCAAGACAACTACAAAATGTAACATATCTCTTTTAACAACAATTCATGGCTAATGATGGGGTTGGAGGTCTAGTAACACATTTTTCTTCTGTATAATCATATGAGGTTAATAGAACACAGAGAAACTAGTACCATGGAGTATTCCTCGACAGGTTGATTGTGGAGATAAAACTGTGGCAGCTTGTCATTGTGCCTCTCTCCCACTCCATGCAAATTTGTGGAGAGGAGAATACCTACGTCACAGGGAATTCTGCTTCATATCCTGCACTAGAGAACATATAAACTGAGTCCTGGAAGAGAATGAACCAGATCGCACCTGTATCGGCTTTGATCAATTACTACATTTTACAACAGAAGAAGCAAAAGGAGACTCTACAATGCAGTTATTTACACTTCTGGTAAGAGCATGTTTACTTCTATGGTTCTCTGGTGATTTTAGATTTGGGCTGAGAGGGATTGTTTCTAATCATCAAGAGATGAATACAAGATCAGACAAGAAAATCAACTTGGTTGTGGAATGTCTTAGCCAAATATTTGATGTGGAATGTCTTGTCAAGTTGCGTTTATATCTTGAGTTGCTTGGCCTAACATCTGTTAAATTAACCAAACTATTTCTGGAATGATATTTCAGTTCGGTGAAAGTTTTGTGTAGATTTAGTGTAATTGAGATATACATTATTTTTTACTCATTTACATCAGTAAATGTTTGACTTACCTATTGCTGTATTTGTCTTTTTGTCCAGATGTCCATTCTTTTTGTGGGCACATGTGTCTCTTGTCCACTGCCAAAACATGTGACATGGCCCTGTTCTAGCTGTGAAGAAAACTGTTCAAGAAGTGATATTCACCATTTTGAGAAAACAATAACCAAGCATTTCAAAACTAATAAACACTATAGGGAAAAGTCCATACCCACCTGGAATTACATGTGAGTATACTGTAGTTCTGCCTTGTTTTGATAAGTCAATATACTGTTATACATTAGTACTGATTTCTGTGTACTGTGTGTTACAAATTTACATGCATCCTTAGGCATTTAGCATGACTGTCATCACTGACCCATATGTTATTGGTTTCTTGCAGGAACGAGGAAATTAAAGATAGGATTCCTAAAACAATTGTGCATGCTCACTGTAGTTCTGAATGTGGAGACATAGTTTCTGGAATGAAAGTTAAACCAGTGCCAATTCAACACCAAGTCGACGTTTACTACATACATCGTTGTAAAGACGAACAATATTACAAACTTGTACAAAATACAACAATGATTAATCTAGGTTGCACTTGTGTTGAGATAAGTGTATAAACTGTCCTCTAAAGAGCAGCATTCGTTTAATGAATTTTACTGAACTCTGTTTTCTGTAAAGATTATCATGTGTAAGATCATATTGGTCAAGGAGAAGATTATACTGTTTTTGTAAAACACATCAGTTGTGCCCTGCTGTTCATTTGGGCTGAAGTACTATCTGAAACACAATGAAAGGAAAATAAAAGAAAAATGAATGACAAACATGTCTTACTGCATGTCAATTTATTTATTTGTTTAACTATTTATTACAACTCTATATCCATACACTGACTTTGGTTGTGTCAGTGCTTTATTGCTTTAATGCCACTGAGAACTATTTAGTTGGGCGCAATTCCCATTCTGGCATAGTCAGCACTCCTATATGGCTCAAGGCCTAAAACATACCACTCCAAATATGGAGACTACTGACAAAACCACATCACTGAATGTGTTCATAAACTGCTAATTCATGTGCATTTGTTTTTGATTGTGTCTCTTGTCTGATTTGTGTTCCACTGCTTAGGAGCAGTTGCTGTCCAGCTCAGTGGTGCTGAACTAAGATTTGCCTGGGGAGGAGGGGGTGGTTGAATATACAGTGCCTCCCAGTATGAGGGATTCCCTCTTAGATTCATTGTCACTCTGTGGTGAGGTTGTCCCAATGGAATCCTTTCCAGTGACGTTGCACATGAAACCTGTTTTATCTCTTAGTTTGTGTGTGTGTGTTTGTTTCTTTGTGTATTTGCATGCTTGTGATGGCTCAGTATATCTGAGTTGGTGGTTGTTTGAGATCTATGTATATACACACAGTAATGGTTGGGCATCATTGCATAATACCACAGTGAGAAGAGAGTATACAGTACCCTCCAGAAGTATTGGCACCTTTGGTAAAGTTGACAGGTATATAAAATAATCTTTGGTGATTTATTGTAATCTTACAATGAAAACATTCAGGAAACATCCAACATTGAAGGAAAGCCCATTTATTCTGAAAAAAGGAAAATCTAATAAATAAATAAATAAATACTAAATAAACTAGATGTACCGCATAGCGGTACAAAATATGACCGCCGCTCAGTCCTGTACATCCGTTCCGCGAAAATAAATCACACTTCAATTTGTCTCCATATTTTACTCCATCCCCCACTCTTGAAACTTTTGTGTATGCTTGTTTGGCATGCCTGAGTGTGTGTGTGCGGCTGCACAGAAAGTACCCTACTGGTGCTGAAAAGGTGAATAGATTGTAGAATAGCCAAAGAAGATGTAGAATTGTTATAAAACCTTTAAAACAATCACAAGTAGGGCAGTTCATCACAGTTCATCCATTGCAACTGGATTGATGAAAGGTCACTTACACCTGTAGGCTACATTGTATTTGGGAAAAGCAAAAGGTATCAGCATAATGTTATTTATTTATTTATTTTTATGTATTTATAAACAAAAACATCTCTGTCAGTTCCATGCCGTTTTCAACAGCTATCAAAAACAAAGGTCATTTTGGATGGATGGATTTTTTTGAATGTTTCTTCTTCTACATAAGATTTTAGTCATCTTTAGTTCATGTAATACTTTATTGTCAATGCACAAATTAAGTAACAGTAGTCTGAAACGTTATTGTTAATGCACAAATTAAGTAACAGTAGCCTAGTCTGAAACGAAATGCTGTTTTACATCTAACCAGTGGTGCAAATAACTGACATGTCCAAATGGGCCTTGATGAAATGCGCCGCTAGACTGTTCATACACATTTTAACGGGCCAAAGTTGAAAAGCTTTTGTCCGTTATTGTTAGTGCAAATATAGGCTGATTCATGTTCCCTTGCATTGTTTAACTGAGGTCCATGGCTAGTCTGGCTTTCATCAGACCAAGCTCAATCTTTTAAGAAATCAAAAATAAATAGCGGGCAGATCAGGCTGGGTTCACCCAGCCTAGTCCATAGGCACCCGATATTGTTTAATTTTCGATTGAGATATACACGCTCTGGCTATTCTAAATGCAAAATGCATCAGGGAGTTATGACAAAACGGTAACTAACAAACTAGATCCTAATAGAAAGTTGTTAGCTTCCCTAAGCTACAGGTAGGATTATAAGGTAGGCCTATTGACAACATAAATTGCATCCATCACTCAACCAACGCTAACGGTAACATTACCTAGGTCCTTATTGATATTACAAGATTAACGTATTCGCAGTAAAACCAAGCATGTCCGAAACATCCTTAGATTTATTTCGGCTTCAAGAAGAAATGGGAATTACACTTCATGTGAACATCGTCCTATCCTTATTAGATGTTCGCTGCGGTAAATTACAGTCCTTGTATGAAGCGTCCATTGTTTTTCCAACCCACTTTTAACTTCCAACAAAATTACGTCTCACTGCAACGATCGCCATCTAGTGGACAACGACTACTTCTAATACTGAAAATTCAGCCATGATGATGATGATGAATATTTATTTTGGCTTTCTTTTAATCCTACTGATTTTCATTTTTACCGGGGGCAAATCACAAATGAGTGATTATGAGCCAGGTTGATGTGGGCCCTTGAGACCAACATACCATAAAGATTCACAGAGAACTGTGTCTGCCCTACCCTCCTTTCGGGGGTCCAGTCCAGCGGGGGCTGCAGATGAAAACGAAAAATGACGGTTCCATGCTATCCATGTGGGGTACATGCTCACCAAGTTTTGTGTACCCCGGTCTTTCAGTGTCCCGAATCCTTTGTTGGTGTAATGCCACTAAATGTACACATAAATTATTTTATTGTAAGGCCCCCCATGAACGAAAAGTACACAAAACTTGGCATGCATTCAGAGGGTGTCATAATGATCCTACTCTTTTAATTTCGTGCAGTTTTGACCTTGTCAGCCAGAGATATTGAGATGAAAACACCTCATTTTTGCTTTTTAATTTTTAACTAGGTGGCGTTATACATGAAATAAGTGGTAATGGGATGGGTTGACATGCCCCTTAAGACCAACATACAAAAAAGGTGGACCTCCTAGGCCCTACGGTTCTCGAGATATTCACAGAAAACTGTCTCCGGCCACCTACAGGCCAGTTGGTGTATAGTAACATAAATTAATTTATTGTGTGGCCCCCATGAACGGAATTCCACAAAACTTGGCGTGCATACATAGGGTGTCATAATGATCCTACACTTCCAATTTTGTGCAGTTTTGACTATGTTAGGTCACAGATACCTTCAATTACACCACCTCATTTTTACTTTTTTGTGTTTAACTAGGTGGCGCTATACATGAAATGAGTGGTTATGGAATGGGTTGACATGGCCCCTTGAGATCAACATACAAAAAAAAAATGGTCCTCCTAAACCCTACGGTTTTCGAGATATTCACAGAAAACTGTGTCTGCCCTACCCTCCTTTCGGGGTCCAATTCAGCGGAGGGGCTACAGATCAAAACGAAAAACGATGGTTCCATGCTATCCATGTGGGGTTACATGTCCACCAAGTTTCGTGTACCCCGGTCTTTCAGTGTCCCGGGAATCATTGACGGAAATTTGGGCATGCGAAAAAAAAAAAAAAAAAAAAAAAAAAAAAAAAAAAAAAAAAATCTGACTAAACCTATATGACCGCCGCTTCACTGTGCGGCGGTCATAATAAATACTGTTTTAACATAAATACATTGCCCGCAATTATTGGCACCCCTGCCTTTGTCAATTAAGCAGCTCATAATATTCTCCTATGACACCACATAAAGTTGGAGGAATTTTTTTCTTCGGGTTCATGATACCATGCACCTTAATAAGGTTCCTAATGCCTTTGAGAATAAAAACAGCACCACAATAGCACAGCCCCTCCACCATAATTAACATAGGCATGGGGTTCTTTTCAGTATAGTCATTTTTCGTACGCCAAACCCACCTAAAGTGTGTCTTTCTAAAGAGCACAATTTTCATTTCATCTGACAATAGATTAGCCTTGAAATTCAGACCTAAATCTAGAAAGATTTTAGGGTCTGGCAATGAATAATGAAAACTGCCCAACTCGAGGGGCGGCACCAAGCATG